>NW_016805531.1:383929-435131 GCF_001698545.2 Rhinopithecus bieti | reverse complement strand
TATATTATATATATAATTTATATATTAAATTTCATACGTATTTTAGATAATATATAAAATTATATGTATATATTCCCTATGGTTAAATTTCTAACCGATCACTAGGGACCATCCCAGAGGCCATCTCCCTAGGAAACTTTCCTTGACTACTCAGCTAGAAGACATCTCTACCAGAGAGAAGACATATCTACTTCATCACACTGATGTATCTGACTGTTTTCTATAGGCATATATCATTTTCTACTTTGTATTATGATTATTGATCTCCTAGTTTCAAATGAAAGCTACAACAGCAGAGTTTCCCAATCTGTTTCACAGAATATTAGCTCCGTAAGAAACTGATCAAATAAGTTTTAAAATGCTGCATACTAGAGCCCCCACCTTAGAAACTGCAGTGGGGATGGAGGAAAATGGGAGTGTGTGAGGAATGTCCTAAAGGTGGAATTGACAGTTCATGATAAAAGGAGGCTGCGTGCGGCAAGACAGGGTGAGTGGTCTCAAATGGCCCCCAGACTTCTGACAACAGGGAGGCACTAGTCACTGAGTGGGCAGAGGTGACAGTAGAGGTGTGGGATTTCCAATGGTGTGCTTGGGTTGTGATGGTTGGCATTAATATCCTGGAGGAGGGTAGGAGTAGGAAAACAAAAGACCAAGCCCTGTGGTTCTTTCTCAGTTCTCATCTTCCTTGAACCCTCCATGGGTTTTGACATGGTTTTGACCAATCTCTCTCCTGGAAACTCTCTCCACCCTCTACCTAGGTGACCTGTCTTCTCTCCATCCTGCTCCTCGTACTGCCCATTCCCTTCCTCCCTTTCCATAGAACACCTAAATCCTAAATCCTGCTCTACCCTCTCCTTGTGGCAGCCTTGTAATTCCACAGGCCTTGATGACAACAACAACAAAAATAATTTCTCCCCAATCCTAACTATTCTATTTTTTGCTGGAGATTTCCACCTGGATGCTTTGGGTTCACCTTGAACACAGCATGTGCACAATGGGATTCATCCCCAGCCCCATCCGTCCTGCCCCCTCACTTTCCTGCCTGTGACCCATTTCTGAATGGGTGAGAAGCTGGTGGCTTCTTCCTCCTTTAGGTGTCCCGTCTTTCCCCTCTCTTCCTAGTGCCACTGCCTTTGTTACCACTCTGTTTTTCTTCTGGTTGCCTTTCTCCAGGCCCCTCCTCTTGCATCCTCTCTGAGCATTGCAGCCCATGTAAACTTCCTAAAGCATATCTCTGCGTTTGTCATCCCCCCTTAAAAAAATATCCAATGGCTTTATGTTGAAAACCCAGCTTTTCAGGTACTATACAACCTTGTTGTATAGTCCATCTTATTTTCCCTCTGATTTCCTACATATGCCTCTTGCACTCTTCAACCAAGTCAAACCACTCACTGCTCCCCAAATACATCCTCCACTTTCCCACCTCCATGCCTTCACTTTGCCTAGGGTGTTCTCTCTCCATCTCAGCCTATGGAAACGCTACCCATTTCTTAAAACTCAGGTAAGATACCTCTTCCTCCATGAAACTTTCTCTAATCATCTCAAGTGGAAGATGCGCCCTTTCTTCTCTGAAGTCCCATAATCCTTCATTGGTATCACGTTGGTTTCATTTATTATAACCTAACATTTATTACAGTAATTTATGTGGACATCCTTGCTTTACTTTCCTACTACACCTACTTATGCAAGAATTATGTCTCATTCACATAATGTAGTGGAAAGAGCACTGGCTTGGGAGTAAGGAGATGTGAAATTTAGTCTTTGCTCTGCTGCCGATGAGCCCTGTGACCTTGGAGAGTTAACTCACCACGAAACAGAACTTTGTAGTCTAATGTATCAGATGAGTTCTGAGTCCAGGGTTAAAGGAACCAAGCTGAGAGGGACGTGGGAGGGACAATGGCATTTCAAGGAGCCAGGATTGGCATTAGGTTAAAAAAAATTAAGTTTGAATTATGCATTTCACCACTTCCCAATAAATGATTCATCTATATAATAAATTATTCTCTGATGATATTGAGAGTAAAAATCCAATTTCTGGGGTTGTCCTTAAAGCACATGGGTTTTTCAAATCTCCTGCCTTCTGGAATGTCAACCCCTCTAACTAGAGGAAGTTTTCAACCCCAAGACAGGCTCTGCTCTTAAAATTTACTTGTAAATTAGTTGTTAAAAATCTTAATGCATTTCGCTGTGGAAATGAAGGTACTGATAACAGTAGGATACCATGATTTAGATACAAAGCTATCTGCACAGCAAAAGAAACTATCAACAGAGTAAACAGACAACCTACAGAAAGGGGGAAAAGTTTTGCAAACTGTGCATCCAACAAAGGTCTAGTACTCACCATCTATAAGGAACTTAAACAAATTTACAAGAAAAAAACAAACGCATTAAAAAGTGGGGACAGGACATAAATGAACAGACACTTCTCAAAAGAAGACATCCATGTGGCCAACTATCATATGAAAGAGGCTCAACATCACTGATCATTAGAGCAATGCAAATCAAAACCAGATGCCATCTCACACCAATCAGAATGGTTATTAAAATGTCAAAAAAATAACAGATGCTGGTGAGATTGTGGAGAAAAGGGAATGCTTATACACTGTTGGTGGGAGTGTAAATTAGTTCAACCACTGTGGAAGACAGTGTGGCGATTTCTCAAAGATCTAAAGACAGAAATACCATTCGACCCAGCAATCTCATTACTAGGTATATACCCAAAAGAATATAAATCATTTTATTATAAATACACAGGCACGTGTATATTCACTGCAGCACTATTCACAATAGCAAAGACATGGAATCAACCTAAATGACCATCAGTGATAGACTGGATAAAGAAAATGTGGTACATATATGCCGTGGAATACTATGCAGCCATAAAAAAGAATGAGATTATGTCCTTTGCAGGGACATGGATGAACTGGAGGCCATTATCCTTAGCAAACTAATGCAGGAACAGAAAACCAAATACTGCATGTTCTCACTTACAAGTGGGAGCTGAATGATGAGAACACGTGGACATACAGAGGGGAACAACACACTCTGGGGCCTATCAGAGGGTGGAGGATGAGAGGAGGGAGAAGGTTAGGAAAAATAATTAATGGCTACCAGGTTTAATACCTGTGTGATGAAATAATCTGTACAACAAACCCCCATGATGCAAGTTTACCTATGTAACGTACCCCTGAACTTAAAATAAAAGTTAAAAAAACAAAACAACAGCAACAACAAAAACACTGTGTAAAGCAAACTACAACAATGGAGTTGACATGTCGGACTCCCATTTCAATACTGATGCTTGCTACTTACAAGCATCAAGACCAGATAATGGACCTCTCTTGATGTCAGTTTCCTCTCCATCTACCCACTCCACAGGGTCACTGTGAGGTAATTGATGCAAGCTTCCTGCAACATACACAGAGCTCAACAAATCATAGCTATTATGTTAATGAGAATGTGATGTTGTGTTCCTATATTTCCAAACAAATGCTAATAAAATCTCATATTTCCGTCCCCCTCCACAGTAAAAGAAACTAAGCTAGCCTGTCAATGCCATTTAGCCCGAGTGCCCCTGGGTTAAGGTAGAATCTGTCCTAATGTGGGCATCCTTGATATATGAGTTGCTCATAGCAACATATGGCTCATGTGGTCCATGTTCATCCCATGACCTGAGATCCTGATATGGAAGCCACAGGAGTACTGTTTGGGTGGAAAGTGGCGTGAACTACAATTTTTAGAGAATCTGTAGATTTTAAAGAGGGGAAAGAAGAAAAAGAGAACATTTAGAAGTGGTTAAATTAGATTTACAGGAATCACTGAACAGTTGTTTATTTTTCCATTTAATATTGCCTCCTAATCTACATCCCTGGTTCATACAGTTCATCCCACTGGCTCAAGGTTTCTCAGCCTCAGCACTTCTGATGCGTTGGGCCTCACAATTCTGTGTTGTGGGAGCTGCCCTGGGCCTTGCAGGCTGTTTAGCTGCATCCTGCCCTCCAGCCACTAAAGGCCAGTAGCACTCACCTCCCCTCCCAATTATGACAATCAAAAACGTCTCCAGACATTACCAAATGTCCCCTGTGTGGCAAAATAATTCCCAGTTGAGAACCATTGCTCTGACTGGACTCAGCAGAGGTTCCCAAATCTTCTCTGCCGCAGAATCACATAAGGAGTTTGCCAAAAATGCAGGTTTCTGGGCCCCAGCCTCAGACATTCTGGTCCAATAAATCTAAGATGGGGACTGGGAATCTGCATTTTTAACAAGCATTTTTAACTGATACAGGTTGTCCTCAGCAAACTTTGGGAAATACTACAATAAAGAGTCAGTGAAGTAAATAAACATCTTTCCAAAATGCAGATGCTTTTCGCTGTGCTGCACTGGAGGAGCAGGGGACTAGCGGATAAACATTAGGCAGCTTTAGAAAAGGCAGGCAGGCCCTCCCTGGTGAGCAGCGCATGGCAAGACTTAGGGAAGAAAGTTCTGCCAGGGTGGCGCTGCTGGCCAGGAGAAAGTATGCCAAAGGAATGCGGGGAAATGCCAAAACCAAGTTTAGTCTATCCTGAGTTTTTGGCCCAGAGGCACCCCTAGGCTATTGAAAATCCATTCTCCTCCTTCTACTTGGGACCTACTATGAAACAGGCTCTGTGCTAAGCTTTTTACATACAATTTGTTACTTTATCCTCTCCCTAACTATGAGAAGGCTTATCAAGTTTTAGTTACATTTCTCTGGGAAATTTCATATCTCAAAGAACTGATGTACAAATTAACTCTTCACCTGCAATCTCTTCATGAAATAGGAACAATCTGTACTAATCCTAGAGTTCTACTACACTTAAAAAGTCTTTGTAACATTGTTAAATGAGAAAAAGCTCCCTGAGTTGAGAAGGTAGGATCCCTCTCTTGGGTCTCACACAGCCCCCAGTACTCTTTGTCCCTTTGCATAAAAGAAAGACGTCCCAGTATGTTTACCCAGGAAGAAGATGTTCTCAGCTTCTTTCCCACATATTCTGAGTGGAAAATGAAAGATAAAGGGGCTAGAAATGTCTTCACATTCCAATGCCACTGGTGGGTGTGCAAACCTAGCCACCTTCAGATGCAGATGGATGATGTAAGTGAGTGAAGCTGGGTGGGGCGGGGTGGGGGGGCAGCCTGTATGCATCATTTAGATCACCCTCCTGGTGATGGAACTGTCATATTGGGATCCAGGCTTGGTTCGGTCCTTCCATATGATAACACTGTATTGGCTTCAGAGTAATATGAACGTGGAAATGAGAGGAAGCCATATTGGGGAAATGACCCTAAGGTCATTAGAGTTGCAGCAAATGAATGAAATGGGAGCCAGTCCATGCATGTGGTAACAAGTCCTGGCCCCACATGAACCCACAGCCATCCACAGGGACCTCCTTAATCAAAAGGTTGAAAATGGCCAAGTCAGTTCTCTTTGGGCTCATTGCCACTCTTCTATGCTCCCTCTTTTCTTCTCACTGCTATTTTAAGACAATTTTCCTATTAGAAAGAAGTGTTTGTAATTATCTTTCTATAAAGCACACCCAGCATTTTAATCATGCAGAGGCATTTGGTGTAGCACATTCAGTTCAGAGAGTGGGGGAAGATGAAGCAAGATGGAGGTAGAAAACACAGTGCTGTACACAGAACCAGGAGCTCTTGTCTGGGCTCCGCCACTGGTAGATGTGTGGCTGGGGGCAAGTCACTTCACATGTCTGAGCCTTAGTTTCCTCAGCTGCAAAATGAAGTGTGTGGACTCACTGATCTCTAAGACTCTTTCTTGCAGTTAAGGCTCTAGTCTAGAAGGGCATGGAAGGACTGGACCAATCAAGGGATATGTGAAGGTCTAGAGAGAACAGGGGAATGAGTCAAACCTGCCAGGCTTTCTCTAAGTTCTAGCAGAATCTACTTCCACATCTACTCCAAGAAAGAAATAGGAAGGAAAATATAATACCCTCAAAGCCAAGTCATCAGTTTTAGCTGGAATTGTTTCCTTCCATCCACACTACCTCCCTCTCAACCACCAATAACTTAGAAAAGAAGGAAATTTACAGAGGCAGAAAGCGATTTCCCTTCACTGTGGGTACCTGAGTGACCCAGGTCTGGCTTCATTGTATAAACCATGGGACTGTCTTTCCAGGAGTCTCCTGGAGTTACAAATCTCCCTCTTTCAAGGTTAGAGTTACCAGGCTATGTGTGCGGCAAGGCCTTTTTTTCTTGGCTCTTTTGTCCAGAGAAAATAGAGAAGGCTTAATTTCTGTCGCTTCTGTAGTCCTCCTGTTGGACACCAAGTCCAGTCAGACCTAACCGGCCAGACACGTGAGGAATGAATGCCATGTTCCCACAATCCCATCCACTATCACTCACCTCTTCCAACCCTGGCCTGCCCCCAAGCTAGCCCACGCTTCAGCCCTCCCTGGAATGCTCTTGGATGCTGTTCTACCACCCTCCATCTCTCTAAAACTCACTGCCTCCACCCATGCCAGTATAACGCCCTCCTTTCTGCCTTACTGGTGAAGCCAGCTCAGTGTTAGCAAGAGGGTGCTAAAATAGAATTGAATGCATCCCTGAAGGACATTCTTTCTCTTCTCTGGTAACACAAAGCAGATAAACATTATTTCCTCAAGGTAACTCTTTCTAACCAAAAGAGATCCTAATAGTAAGGGGGTTCAAACAGGTAGGAAAAAAGACCTGGAGTCTCAGGATTTTAAGCAGCATTTGTTCAAACTACTTCTTCTCCTTCTCCTTCTTTTCTTTTTTTTTTTCTTTGAGACAGAGTCTCGCTCTCTTGCCCAAGCTGGAGTGTAGTGGCACAGTCTCAGCTCACTACAACCTCCACTTCCCAGGTTCAAGCAAACTTCCCACCTCAGCCTCCCAAGTATCTGGGAGTGCAGGTACATGTAAACATGCTCGGCTAATTTGTGTATTTGTAGTAGAGATGGGGTTTCACCATGTTGGCCAGGCTGGTCTCGAACTCCTGACCTCAAGTGATCTGCATGCCTTGGCCTCCCTAAGTGCTGGGGTTACAGGTGTGAGCCACCGTACTTGGCAGAAACTTCTTTTAAATATGAGAAAATGAGGCCCACAGAGGTGAAGTGACTCACCCAAAGTCACACAACTTAGTGTCAGAGGCCTTACTTTAATACAAGTCTTCAAATTCCTAGACCTGTACTCTCCTATGGAAAAGCTACTTGAGGTAGACATAACATTTGGTACTGTGGACTACATCTAGTCTAGACAATAGATGATTGATAATACTAGTTTACTGGCTCAGTGATAAGATACCTTAGACAGGAGAAGATGGATGGTAAGAGTATACTGTGGGATTTACAAAGGAAGTAAAGAAAATCTTTCAACACAAATTTCTATTTGCACATAAAGCTGATGAGCTTGATACCCAAGAAGGCCTATGTGAGCAAACACATCGCAATAAATGCTCTTGGGGACTGTTTTGGGTTGAATTTTGTCCACCAAAAAAGATATGTCCAAGTCTTAACCCTCAGAACCTGAGAGTGTGACCTTCTTTGGAAAGAGGGTCTTTGCAAATGTCATCAAGTGAAGATGAGATTATACTAGATGAGAGTGAGTCCTAATCCAATGACTGATGCTCTTATAAAAAAGAGGGAAATTTGGCCATGGACACCCAGAGAGAATGCATGTGAAGACAGAGGCAGAGACTGGAGTGATGCACCTACAAGCCAAGGAGCACCAAAAATTGCTGGCAATTACCAAAAGCTAGAAGAGACAAGGAAGAGCTCTAAGAATCCCCCCCTACAGCTTTTAGAGACAGAGTGACTTGGCTGATATCTTGATTTCAGACGTCTAACCTCAAGAACTGTGAGAGAATTGATTTCTATGGTAGTAAGCCACCCGGTTTGTGGTACTTGTTACAGGAGCCCTAGGAAACTAATACGATCTAGGAAACAGTTGGCTGCGCTGGGCTGAAGTGAAGAGACTGAAATCACTCACATGGATATGACAAGGCAAGTTCCACGGGCTGGTGCTATGATGAGGCTGTCCTGCACAGTGTGGCCTTTCATCTATGTTACTCCATTCCCATACTTCAGAGATTGCCCGTCTTGCTTGGAGTCAAGTGAGAGGTTGGGAAGAGGAGGAACATTGGAATGAGACACACCTGGATAGGAATCCTCAGTCTGCTACTTACTAGTTGTGAAGTAGCCTGTGGATCACAAACACCTGGGCTCTCAGTGGCCTCACCTGGAGAACACAGCCTTCCTCAGGGGGTTGTGGTGAGGGCCACTGCGGTTACCTGCCACAGCTTGTCGGGGTTGGTTTCTTTGCCTCTGCTTTATTACGTCTTCGAGCCAAGTTCAGAGGTGGAAAGGAAACTGACATTTTAAACACCTCCCGTGTGAGAAAGGAGCCCTTCATTCATTAAACACTGGTGCTGCGAGGGCTTTCAAGCCAATTCCCTCATTTTAAAGAGGAGAACACTGTCATGGTGTAGACTTTCCACATTCCCCACTATGTTGGGCACCTGGGAGACCTTTAAATGAATGTCTGCTGATGGATGAATGGACTTGGAAAGGCCTCTAAAGAAAGCAGACTTAGTCTTATGGGGAGAATGAAGTCATATTTCACACCGTTTAATGGGCTTTGCCCACCTCACTACTTTGCCCAGACTGGGATCTCACTGTCCTATTCCTGGCTCAATATCTTTCAAAGAATGGTTAGGCCCCCTTCCCTGAGAGACCTTCGGGGGGTCCAAAGTCTGAGTTTACATTAAAGTTACTCAAAACAGGTGCTCAGGATTCATAAAGTGTTTTCAGCTGTATAATTGATATCCATCATAAGACCAAATGAGCCATTTTTAAAAAAAGAATGTTTAACCCAAAGTCAACTCTAGCTTAGTGCAGATGGAAAATATAGTCCCTATTGAAAAGAGAAAAGATGCAAGAAAAC
Source organism: Rhinopithecus bieti (assembly GCF_001698545.2). Taxonomy (NCBI): domain Eukaryota; kingdom Metazoa; phylum Chordata; class Mammalia; order Primates; family Cercopithecidae; genus Rhinopithecus; species Rhinopithecus bieti. The sequence continues at coordinate 426,199 of NW_016805531.1, read as the reverse complement.
AAAATAAAGAGTAGCTATAACAATTCCACTTTTTACCCAAAAGGAATAACTTCCATTCCCACCCAAGCTACTGCCTTTTTCACTTACCCCACTTTATTGCTCTCCATAGCACTTACTACCATCTGAAATGGTATATTTTTTCATTTATGCAATTGAACCTATCTCCACTCACTAAAATATATCACAATGATTCAGACCTAGTCTCTTTTGTTTACTGATGCTTAGAAGTGATTCGTTTTGTTCATAGATGCCCAGTGCCTAGAAGTTACTGCTGCATAATTGATTCATAATGCAATTTGCATATTTGTATTATTTGTTGAATAAATGGATGAATGGATTAGCAAATAAGTTGGGGCAGGGAGAGGAGCAGTCACATGATATGGATAAGAAGGTAGAATATGAAGTGGCCTTTTTCCTGTAAAATTTGCCCCTAAATCCACCAGCCGTGTGTCAACTAGCCATTAAGATCATCTTTCTCTCAGTTCTCTCCTCTGAATCCATTATTACCAAGCAAGGTTTGATTTAAATGTTTTAACGTGCTTTTTCCTACAGATGGGAATACAGAGCTCACAAGTTTGGTTCATTTGGTATGATATTTTTACCAAATTTCATTTTTCAAAATTGGTTCACATCTCAAAAGAATTCTGAGTAACAGAACAACAACCAGCATGGAAACTTGTGGTGAAGACAGGTAAGAATGGCACACAGGAGATTTGGGCTCTAGATCTCACTCTGCTTTAACTCACCTGTGTGGCCTTTGAAAAACCCCTTCTCTGGAGTTTGGTTTCACCATAAAGGAATTGACCTTGATAACTTCTGAGTCTCTTCCATCTTTCAAAGTTAGGATTCTATAAAACTTAATAAAGTAAGTTCTTTCACGTATTTTGACTTCATAAGAGATGTCATTAGCTTGTATTGGATGTCACAGATATTGGCAATCTTGTGAGGTTCATTTGGGTCACGGGGTCGGCACTTTTTCTGGGGTCAGTGATTATTGCCATGAGAAGACAGATGGTGGCCACGTTAAAAATCTAAAATGCCAGAGGAGCCATTCCCTAGGGAAACTGGAGATCACACAGCAACTCTTTTCACATTTAAAATTGTACAGGTGTGTGGGTATGGAGAGGTTGCAGGAGGTACAAGAGGAAAGGAAAGCTGAGGCAGAGGCTAGAGGATGTGTAGGTGACAGTAAGGCAGGTGCAGAGGGCCCAGGTTTGGAGAGTCACTTGTTTTCCCATGAGGGCCTGGCACACACCTAATCTTGACAAATGAGAATATGCCCATGAACTTCGAGTAGAAACATTAAAGTATTTCCATTATGTGCCATGTCACTGTGGGGGAGGGCAAGAGCTGCATGTCCCATACATTTATTTGCTTTAGAGGTTTTAGTTACCCATTTGCCAGGACTGCCCAAGCCTGCTCTCTCTGTAACCCTTCCAGTGTTTACTATTTGGCCTTCCTTGAGATCCTAATTATCCGTTTGTAACACAGTTATTGGGCTAGCTCTGTATACCTTCAGATCAGACATCTCACCTGAGGGCTAGTCTTATATGACTGTCTACCTACATATTAGCATTATTTAGAGATCATTACATTAAATTTAATATGTCAAAAACAAACTTAAAACGAGTCCACTTCCTAATTTACTCTGCTTCAGTCATTGGCATCACTGACGTCATTCCGAGACTTCAATTTGAAAGGCTTTTCTTCACCCTTTACAACCCTCCATCGATAATCTTCATGACCCCAATAAACAACAATGGTAACAAACCAATCTACCCACTGCTCAATAAATGTTCGCTATTCTATTATTTATATTATGATCTGAAATAATCTGCTTAATCTCCCAGGGTTGTTGAGGTTTCTCTCATTCTTCTCTCACAGAATGGCTTACCATTCACCTCCTTTCTCTCCTCTCCACCTTAATCAGTGTTCTCACTCCCTCATACCTAAACTCTCAGAGTATCTTTCTTACTGCCCTCCAAGTCTCTAATTTTTCCCTGCTTCAATCCATGTCAAATAAATCAACTGACTGGTCTTTTAAAAATTACTTTCAGCAAGTCATGCCCTACAAACCTAGGAGGATTCTCATTTACCAGTCAGAGTATTTACAATCTCCTCATTTGGCATTTAAGAGCTTCGGTCAACTTCGGTCTCTCAAGCTACTTGTGATCTCAATTTGTCTTTATTCAATTCGTACTTGTTTGAGTACTACAAGCCAGCCCCTCCCTCAGTCCCCCACTATTCTCCAGCATTCCCCTTCCTTTTCCATAAGGCCCAGCCTGTGTGATGCTCCCCTGCAGCCACCACAGTGACTTTGCTCCTATTCTTGGCCTACCAGGAATTTCCTCCTTTCTGCCAACCCGGATTTGACATTTCTTTGAAGATTCACCTTCTCCTGAGGGTTCCCCATGTGAATGAATCCCAGATCACATAATCGTTCCTTTTTTCTGAATTCCCTCAGCATTCTCATATTAGCTATCTATTGCTAAGTATTATTATCTTAGTATTTTGCATGTATTCATTGATCTCCCTCATTGAAATTTGAGCTCTAAAAGGGCACAGGCCAAATCTTCATTTGCCCAAATCTTGATTGAGCAAGGACAGACGCAAGGCCAGCAAGGACCTTGATTTTGCCCACAGCTCATGGACAAGGCCTACTTGCTGCAGCGTAGGCAGTAAAGGCAATAAATGTGCAATGGAGAGCTAAGACTAGCTCCTAGCACAAGGTTAGAGACTCGGACATGTTTTGGGAAGTGTTTGCTAAATGCTGAAATAAATTTTTAAAGAATAATTCAAGCCCCTTAAATACCATGTGTTTCTATAGCACAGAAATCTTTACTGTATTCATCCAAAATACAATGGCCAGTATAACCTATCAAGTCTCAATCACTGATCAGATTTGAAGTCCTTGACTCTTTTTGGCCAGAATACTAGGTCCAGTGGGGACAAAGTGGTGCCATCAGCTGCCTCTATCAGAACTTGCCTCTACACCTGCCAAGTACCCACAAGTTCATGTCCTACAAGTTAGCACCAGTTCATGTCCTTGAACCAAAGGCTGCCTGACTCCAGTACAAGTCAGATAGTTGTAGGGACATTTGTAAACCCAGCTCCCCTCCCCCTTGGTCCAGTTGAATCATGTCCTGTCCAAACACAGAACCCAGGCAGGTAACGTTAGACCCCTTGCAGAAAGCAGAGAAGATGCCCCCTTCCACAGAAGTTCTTAGAAAGAGTGCAGAGAGGAAAATGGACTTACCCTCACACAGTAGTTCATGCCCATCCCCAACAGGTGCTGTAGAAAGTGCCTGTCCTGCCTGCTCCTAAGGGGTGGCTCCCCAGGGCCAGGAAGCGGGCACGAATCAGGGGTTAGGGTGGTTGCCCTGTGGCCCACCAGGTCCGGCTGCGGTGGAGGTGCAGTCCCAGACCTACTTAGACTGGTTTCTGGGGAAGAGGGACTGCTGGAACCTGGGTCCCGGCTTTCCTGGAGCTTCAGCCGAGGCACCTCTTTGGTACCCAGGCAAAAGTTTTTCAGACTCAGCAAAGTGGCCGGGTTGGCCAGCTTCATGCTCGCCATGCGGGGGATCAAGGTGCACAGTGGGGTGGGGCTCTCCTGCGACGGCAAGGCGGCATCTTCAGCCGGCAGGTGAGGTGCCAGGGCGGGGTGGGGAGGCTGTGGTGAGCCCTTGTTCCCGACCGAGCCTCCGGAGCTACCTTCTTCCAAGGACGTGATCGACTCGTTCCGAAAGCGGCTGTACTTGGCCCTGTGCAGCATCCCGGGGTGCCCGAAGAGTCCTACATACAGCACGAGTCCTGCCAGGCTGTCCTGGCTGCGTTCTCGCATAGCCTTGGCAGTGCTGAAACAGGATACTGTTGCATAAATCGCCTCGTCGTCTGGTAGATAAACGGTGCAGACATCAAAATGCCTCAACGCCGGGTGCAACTCGCAGCAGCCACCTCTCCAACTCTGCTCTCGAGCTCGCCCACCTCGGCTCCCGGCCCCTTAAGGGTGACAGCCCAGCGGGGAAACGCCTCCCCTGCTCTGATTTCAGTCCCTCCCTGGCCCAGGCAGAGGCACCAGTGTTCTCGCCTTGGAATCCTTGTCGGGAGAGCCTAGACCCAGGCTCCCGGCGGCGGTGGTCGCTCACGGCCAACTCTTAGGCACAGAACCCGGGCGAGTGCCGGCCAGGGGGGCCCACCGCATCACTAGCCTTGCAGGAGCCTAGTAGAAATATTTAGTATTTCTCCCACCCTTACCCCAGCGTTCTGTTCTGCACACAGGAACTTTCGAACCTGCTCCCTTCGGCTCCCACAGGGCGGGGCAAATGACTGGCCTATTAACCCTTTATTTGTTCCAGTGATTGTTCATTCAAAAAGAAAAAAAAAATTATATCTATGAGCCAAAGGCCCTTCTGCCTGGGTTCGTTGATTCCGAAGGCTGCCCTCTCTTGGAAGATCTTGTCTTGCATCGTTCTGGGCCACCAGCCAGGAGTACTACTGACGGGCGCTGCTCCGCATTGTTTCACTGACTTGTAATGGGTCCGTGTTCCTCAGATCCCCTCCCAGCCTGCCTACCCTCGCTCAGAGCTTCCCTCCCTCCTGGACTCCTCTCCGAGCTTTTTTCAGAAGCCCATTTGCAGCCGAAAGCTGAGATGTGCAGGATGATACGCAGCGTGTTGAAATTTTTATGAATGAACTTTGCCGAATGAATTTCTCTGTGTGTGTGCAAGCTAATAAATCTGTGAATGAAGCTGAGAATAGCTGTAATTGACTGACGGTCTCAGAGGTGCTTGGTTTTTATCCAATCAGGAGGCAGCTTGATGACTCATAGACCATAAATACACTAAACTAGTAGCCGAGAGAAATAAAGCTAGCGGGAGAGGAGGGACATATTTTATTTTGTGGTATCTGATGAATGAGTTAAAAGGAAAGGCAATCTTTACTACAGATCATTAGCTGGGGAGCAGCAGGTTAAAAGATCTGTTTTCTTTCTTGTTGAGATGGCTGGGAGGGCAGAGCAGAAGAGCTAAAAATTAGACCCATTGTTCCAGGGATATTAGGACATATGGTTCACAACTCCTGTGGGAAGCCATGATGCATTTTTCTTAGAAACATAGTTCTTTTTTTATTGATTGTTGGTTCCATCTTCCGTCTGGTGCAACTTCCTGTACCTATCAAATGCATCCTGAAGACATGATGACAACTGCAAAGGCTTAGCACACAGGAAGCCAAAACCAGAGCTGGGAAAAGAAAATGCAGGTTCTTCAGGAATGGAGAAGAGGAAACTGCTGAAACACCGGGGGTGTGGGGTGTCAGGGTAGGGTGGAAATCACACATAGGAAGAGATGAAGAACTCTCAGAAAAGATTGCACTACTCCGTGGCTCAAGGTTTTGTCATCTGAAATTGTTCGTTAATTAAAAAATTAAGACAAACTGGCAACCAAAGGAATCAAGAGTGCCACCTTCATTATCTTATTGACCCTAACGCTGCATTAGGCTCATGTATATTGATGACTTTGGGAGCCTGAGCTCCCTTGGGATCCAAACACAGGCTCTGAATTAAATGGTTGAGAGTGACCAGTGAAAGCGGCATCGTCCTCCCAAGCCCCCTGCTCCCCAGGGAGATAACACACCTATCTGCATCCCGTCTGCCAAGGCTGTTCAGACGTTTCTCTAGCTGGAAAGGCCTTTCTGCATCTTCATAAATCTTCCCTTCAACCCTTGCTGACCTCCTTGTCCCTCCCCTACGTCTCCTCCTGGCACAACTGAGGGAAGTAGCTAAACCAGTTGGACCCCACATCCCTAGGGCTGAGGAGATAGGCTCTGGGCAAGATTATTTACCTCTCATTCCTCATCTGCTTTCTTCCTCTCATTTTTCTTGCCTTCCCCTGGGTCCCTGCCTTGCTTCTGCTATGCTGTGATGACCTCATCATATGCTTCCTTTAGAAAGTTACTTTACCTCTCCATGGTTGAATGTCCTCATAGGTCGGCAGCAGCCATCTAATGGGGGTGTTGTGAGGGCTTATGAATAATCCTCATCCCTGTAAAGTCTTGGCCCAATGCTCCACACAGTGCCTATCTCACTAAGTACATGTGGGCAGTATGAGAAAATGGCCATTGGAACCAGAGCTGCCTCCCCCTAAGATCATACTCTTACCCCTCACACTGCAGAGTTTACATCATTCTAGGCAACTAAAAAGAAAAATTAGTACAAAGTGGGAAAAGCCAAGAAAGCTAACATTGTCCAAAGAAAACAGTTTTTTAAATCAGCTGGGCCTGGAGAAGGCTGGAAAGGACAGGGACCTGCCTGGCTGATAGGAATCCTCACAGAGGTCTCATGACTGCAGGATGGGGTGTCCAGGGGAGCCAGCTCATCTAAGTAGGCACCATGCTGGCCAGACTCCAGGAGCTCAGACCAGTCTACATTCCTCAGAAAGCCTGAGTCCTGGGAGGGTTGGGGGTTGCGACGTGGGACTAGGTAAGGTAAGAAAGCAGTCGTGGCCATTGTGGGCTCCTTCTCTTCTGAAAGCCTGGAGACCTTGGCTCTCCTAGGTAGCTCTGCCACAGCGTTTTATGAGGATGAAAGAGATCAGATCCCCAACTGGGAAGTGGGGGATAGCCTCTAGGCTGAGCCTGCCCAGCTGGACCATTCTCTCAGTCCTAACAGCCCAAGAGAAGGCTCACCGATTGAATTGCTTTTCATTCTAGGTAGATGGGTGAGCAAGGCAGATGGTTTGCTTTTTTCAAGGCATTAGAACATCCTCTTCAATTAGTAATGATTAAAACAATATTAATAAGAGCTACTATCTGTGGAACACCTGACAGTTTACCTACATTCTGTTTCAATTATTATAACAAATTGTGGAGGCTGGGATTATGTTCCTCACTGCCTTTCAGATATGAAAATGAGGCTGACAGAAAGGGCAGTGACTTGTTCAAGGTGCTCCAGCTGTTGAACAATGATCCTGGGATCCCTCTGGGCCTGACTGCAAAGCCTGTGCTGGCAGCCACTGTACTCTGCCGCCTCCCAGGGGACCAGAGAGCTCAAGTCTAGTTTCCAGGCCTATGATGGCTACAGGGCATCTTACTACTTCCTAAAGCTCTGAGAAATGACCGGGCAGGAAGAAGACCTGGGGATTTTGGGAGGTTCTAGGGTTGTTGGGAAGCCTACCTCTGAGCTGGCCCTCACAGATCAATGAGATCAGGGCTGGCAGAATATTTTCCTATCTATGGTTTTCCTGTGTCTACCCCTCCAAAATCCCCAGGGAAAGTGTATTTAGCCCAAAGATCATTTATCAGAAGATAATACTAGACTAGATGTCTCAGGAAACCTTGATAACTGGGCCACTACCTACAAGCAGTATGCACTCAGCAGCAAAATGTAATTGGATGAACATTTATCTGGGAATTACAGAACCAGCTGTGGGATTTTGAGTAAGTTACTTAACCTCTCTGAGACTCAGGTTTTGTATATGTAAAATGTGCACAATAATAATCAATAATATCTGCTGAGCACTAACTCCAAAGCAGGTCCTGAACTAAGTGCTTCACATTTAAGCCCCCCAGCAAGTCTATACAACAGGTGCTATCTGTCATTTACTGACTTGCTCAAGTCACATAACCAGGGAGTGGTAGTTGTGGTGTAGAACCAAGCACTGACTCACTCTAAACCATGCCCTTAACCACTGTGATATGATCCAGTGTATATGAACCTAACTTCTACTGTATGCTCAATAAATGTTAGTTCTTGCGCCTTTCTCCTCCTTGGATAGCATACCTATAAAATTCACCCTAAATACCTCACAAGTAAAAACATGAATAATAGATAAGAAAAACCATTACTGTCATTAAATCATCTGAGAACCATGAATGCCTCATCTTTGCCCTTGGAAAACAGAGTTCTGCTTAGACCCCAGTGGTATGCCTCCTTTACTTTGAGACATCCCCCCTCCAAGGGCACCTGCTAGGAAACAACATGTCAGCTTCTTAAGAGACATCCTGTGCTGGCTGAGCTTCTTGAGTAGAACAGGCAGTTTCAAGGAAGACCTGGGTCAGGCTGGGCCGTGCTAGAATTAGCCAGGTCCAGGAGGAGGAGAGAAGAGAACCTGGCAAAAATGCCAGCCCAGCTTTTGAAGATAATCCACCGTGGAATTTGGAGTAGAGGAAGGTTGTGCTAGAGGATATGGGGAAAAGGAGAGAGAACAAGGCAGAAACATAATAACTCTGGGGGGCTGTAGGCCGATTGCTACTTTGGAACAAAGTGGAGCAGGGGGTATCTGAGTGCTATAGCACAAGGAGTCTTACTCTGTCCCTTCACTACAATTTCTATCATACAGCAGACCTACTAGTGAAGGATTTTCACTGAGCAATACCCACAATGAGTCTAACAGCCTATCAGTTGGGAATGAAAACATTGCTGAAGCTCTATTTTGGGAAAAAAATTCCAAAAATATTTATATAAAGTTCTTGGTAGAGACCAAAATATCATTTTCAGGATGGGGAAATGAGATGGTGAAGAAGAGTTGTATCTCCAAGGGTAAGGGCCTAGCCTCCCAAAAATTGAGGCAGGATCATATCCCCCAAAATTGTCATTGACTCTGGAAATAATCACCTTTTGTTTCCTGAACCCAGTGTTTTCTGTTTTTTCACAGTCTCCAGCCCTATAGATCGACAGTTTTCTGATGGTTGCTGTTGATCTCAGACTCCTAGAACTCGAACAAGCTAAAAAAATGTACAGGAAAATAGATATTTTCCTATCTGTTGAAAAGAAAATAATGTACCTGGAAAGGCTATGTAAAGAGTTAGACAGCATGCAGATGAAAAGTAGATGAATTACTTAGGGTCAGGTTCAGTTGAAAATAAAATAAAAATTAAAAATTACAATGGATTAAATAGAAAGTTTATTACTCTGGAGGTGGGAAATCCAGGGGCAGTGTTAGCTCTTGGCTATCCCTGAAGTATAGTCCTTCTCCTCATAGCCCAAAATGGCTGATGGAGCTCCAGATATTTCATCTGCACTCCAGGCAGCAAAACAGATGAAAGGACAAAGAATAATATGCTCTCTCTCTTTAAAGAAACATTCTAGATACCCCACACAATGTTTTAATTTATATTACATTAGCCAGAACTTAATCACATGCTGTACCTAGCTATAAAAGAAGATAAAGTCTTCCTCATCTGAGAATGAAAAAGTCTTTTGTCTGGGTGCATAGTTGCTGCACAAAAAATCACAGTTCTGTTACTGGGGGGAAGAAGATAAAAATAGATATTATCTGCCATGGTAATATTTTTAGAAGACCTTTTGCTTTATTAATTTTAAACCTAGCATAGGATTAAAATGTTCTTGGCCAATGTGGTCCAATTTCCCCCTTTTTCATACATGTGCGCGCGCGCACACACACACACACACACACACACACACGCACGATGCTTATAAATGACCCAAGTGAAAACAGGCACTGTTAGAATAGAAGCTTACCTCTGCATAGCCAGGGGATGATGGAGTCTCTAAGCCTTGCCTGTGAAAGGTGGTCAGGTGCTTCCACGGGCCAGCAGCAAGAAGCAAAAGAAAGTGCATCCAGGCCATGTCAGATGTCAGGCCAAGTAGTTAATTGGGGCCAGGAATATTTTATAAGGAGTGAGTGGGTGTTAATGCAGTCCAAGTATAATCATCAGGTGTCTGATTTAGGAGCAGGATCTCCACTCTAACTGTGTCTGGCAAGAGAAAAAAGGCAAAGATAGAGTCCTGATAGGTTGAAACTCTGACGCTATGAATTGGCTAATCCAATCCTTTTCCAACTTTCTTTTCCTTTGCCCACCTCCACCAGGAAAAGGCTTCCTTGCAACTGCAAGGAATAGGGGCATTTGATACAGTTCTGATCTGTGAGATGCAAGTGAAAATATGATGGGAACTCCTGGGAAAACATCTGCTTCCTAATTAAAGGGGCACACAAAACTGGAGCCCACTCTCTTCACCCCATGTCTTCTTGTCTTGAATGTGGATATGATAACTGGAGTTGTGGTAGCCATACTGCAACCATGAGGGAAAGACCAACCAAATTATGAAGCCAATGCTTTGACATCACTGAATCCCTGAACCAAGACCAGCAATCACCTCTAGATTTGTTATGTGAGAAAAATGAACCTCAATAGTTCAAGCAACTCAAGGAGCTGTTAGCTGTTAGTTATTACTTATGGCCCAACACATTGCTACCTGACAAAAATACAATGGCAAGAACAGGATCATAAGAAGAGCAGAGCCTCCAGGCATGAGACAGAAGCACAGTTATGAGAGGAGACTATGGAGTCAGGTGGGAAAAGTTCAAAAGCAGTCAGATCAACTTGGGTTCAACTCTGGATGTTGACAGTACGGTAAACAGACTAAACACTCCCAAAGATGTCCACACCCTAATCCCAGGAACATGATGAAAGAAACTTTGCAGATGTGATTAAGATTACAGACCTTGAGATGGGGGAATTATCTGCGTGGGCCCAATCTAAATACACAAGTCTTTCAATGCAGAGAACATTTTCTCATTGTGGTAGGAGCTAGGAGATTTGAGACATAAAAAAACGGAGGAAAAATTTGAAGCATGAGAAGGACTCACCCTACTGTTACTGACTTTGGAGATGGAAGAAGGGGTCATGAGCCATGGAAGGGGCCATGAAGACAGGGTCCTCAGCTGACAGCCAACAAAGAAACAGGGATCTCAGACATAGAGCTGTAAAGAATTTAATTCTGCTGAAAGTCTGAATAAGCAAGAAACCAGATTCTTCTCTAAAGTCTCCAGAAAGAAATGTAGCCCTGCCAGTACTTTGATTTAAGCAGGTGATTGGAGAGACCTGTGTCAAACATCTACCCCAATCCTTACAGTAGCAAGATAATAAATGTGTGTTGTTTAAGCTAAATTGGTGATAATTTGTTATGGCAGCAGTTGAAAACTAATACAGATTTGGCACCACAAGGGAAGTACTGCTATAACAAATATAAAATGTGAAGTGATTTCAAAATTGGGCAATAGGCAGTGGTTGGAAAAATTTTGAGGAGCATGACCAGAAAAGGCTAAATTAAGAATCAATATCATTGTAATAGCCAAACTGCCCAATACAATCTATAGATTCAATGCTATTCCTATCAAAGTACCACCATCATTTTTCCCAGAATTAGAAAAAACTATTCTAAAATTCATATGAAATAAAAAAGGAAGCCAAATAGCCAAAGCAACCCTAAGCAAAAAGAACAAAGCTACCCAACTTCAAACTATACTATAAGACTACAGTAACCAAAACAGCATGGTATAGGTACAAAAACACACACATAGATCAATGGAACAGAACAGAGAACCCAGAAATAAAGCCACACGCCTACAGCCATCTAATTTTTAACAAAGTTGACAAAACAAGCAATGGGGAAAGGACTGCCTGTTCAATAAACGATGCTGGGATAGCTGGTCAGCTATATTCAGAAGAAAGAAACTAGACCCCTACCTTTCACCATATACAAAAATTAACTCAAGACAAAAGATTTACATTTAACACTTCAAACTATAAGCATCCTAGGAAACACCAGTCTGGACGTCAACCTTGGGAAAGAATTTATAACTGAGCCCTCAAAAACAATTGCAACAAAAGGAAAGATGGACAAGAGGGACATAAAGAGCTTCTGCACAGCAAAAGAAACTATCAACAGAGTAAACAGACAACTTACAGAATGGGAGAAAATATTTGTAAACTATGCATCTGACAAAAGTCTAATATGCAGAATCTATAACTTAAGCAATTGAACAAGCAAAAAAATCCATACAACTCTATTAAAAAGTGAGCAAAAACATTAACAGACATTGCTCAAAGGAAAACATACAAGCAGCCAAAAAACATGAAAGGATACTCAATATCACTAATCATCAGAGAAATGCAAATCAAAACCACAATGAGATACCAGTCATACCAGTCAGAATGGCTATTATTAAAAAGTCAAAAAACAATAGATATTGGCAAGACTGCAGAGAAAAGGGAATGCTTACACGCTGTTGGTGGGAATGTAAATTAGTTCAACCACTGTGGAAAGCCGTTTGGAGATTTCTCAAAGAACTTTAAACAGAACTACCATTAGATCCAGCAATCTCATTACTGGGTAGGTATCCAAAAGAAAATAAAACATTCCACCAAAAAGACACATGCACTCATATCTTCATTGCAGCACTTCATTCACCATAGCAAAGACATTACATCTACCTAGGTGCCCATCAATGGTGGATTAGATAAAGAAAATGTCATACAAATATACCATGGGATATTACGCTGCCATCAAAAAAGACAAAATCGTGTCCTTTGCGTTGACATGGATGAAGTTGGAGGTCATTTTCCTAAGTGAATTGACACAGGAACAGAAAACCAAATACTGCATGTTCTCACTTATAAGTGGTAGCTAAATATTGGGTGCTCACGGACATAAATATGGCAAAGATAGATACTGGAGACTATTGGGGGAGATGCCAGGAGTGAGGCAAGGGTTGAAAAACTAACTGTGGGACCTAGAAGTAGCTTCTCCGTTCCTTCTCGAATCTCTGCCTGGTTCAGCCTGCCTGCCTCCACTCCTGCCTCCACCATGTCCATCAGGGTGACCCAGAAGTCCTACAAGGTGTCCCCTTCTGGGCCCCAGGCCTCCTAATGGGATCATTAGCACCCCAAACCTTAGCATCATGCAATATACCCTTATAACAACCCTGCACATGTATCCCCTGAATATAAAAGTTAAAAAAAATTATTGACTAAGCTTGTTGAGCTTCTCCCGAGTGAGCAGCAACAGCTTCCGAGATGTCCTGGGCACCAGCATGGATCTGTGTGGAGGCTATGAGGGGCCAGCGTATGGGAGGCATCACAGCCATCACAGTCAACCAGAACCTGCTGAGCCCCCTTAACCTGGAATTGGACCCCAACATGCAAGCCACGGACACCCAGGAGAAAGAGCAGATCAAGACCCTCAACATGTTTGCCTCCTTCGTTGACAAGATACGGTTCCTGGAGCAGCAGAACAAGATGCCAGAGACCAAGTGGAGCCTCCTGCAGCAGCAGAAGACGGTTTGGAGCAACATGTTCTCGGACAACATGTTCGAAAGCTACATCAACAACCTTCTGCAGCAGCTGGAGACCCTGGGCCAGGAGAAGCTGAAACTGGAGGCGGAACTTGGCAACATGCAGGGGCTCTGGAGGACTTCAAGGAAAAGTACGAGGATGAGATCAATAAGAGTACAGAGATGGAGAATGAATTTGTCCTGGTCAAGAAGGCTATGGATGAAGCTTACATGAACAAGGTAGAGCTGGAGTTTCATCTGGAAGGGCCGACTGACGAGATCAGCTTCCTCAGGCAGCTGTATGAAGATGAGATCCCAGAGCTACAGTCCCAGATCTTGGACACATCTGTGGTGCTGTCCATGGACAACAGCGGCTCCCTGGACATGGACAGCAACATCACGGAGGTCAAGGCGCAGTACGAGGAGATCGCCAACTGCAGCCGGGCCGAGGCTGAGATTATGTACCAGATCAAGTATGAGGAGCTGCAGACACTGGCTGGGAAGCACTGGGATGACCGGCATCGCACAAAGACGAAGATCTTTGAGATGAATCGAAACATCAGCCGGCTCCAGGCTGAGATTCAGGGCCTGCCTCAAAGGCCAGAGCAGAGGGCTTCCCTGGAGTCCGTCATGGCAGATACTGAGCAGCGCGGGGAGCTGGCGGTTAAGGACGCCAACGCCAAGCTGTCCGAGCTGGAGGCCGCCCAGCAGCGGGCCAAGCAGGACAGGGCACATGGCGCGGCAGCTGCCTGAGTACCAGGAGCTGATGAACTGCCAGCTGGTCCTGGACATCGAGATCGCCACCTACAGGAAGCTGCTGGAGCGCGAGGAGAGCCGGATGGAGTTTGGGATGCAGAATATGAGTATCCACAGGATGACCACCCGTGGCTATGCAGGTGCGCTGAGCTCCGCTACTGGTGCGTCACAAGCCTTGACCTCAGCTAAGGCCTGGGGCTCCAGCTTTGGCTCTGGCCGGGCCTCCAGCTCTTTCAGCCGCACCAGCTCCCTCAGGGCCGTGGTTGTGAAGACGATCAAGACCCGCCATGGGAAGCTGGTGTCCGAGTCCTCTGATGTCCTGCCCAAGTGAATGGCCAGGCAGCCCCGCCCAGCCTACCCCTCCTGCCGCTGCCTCAGAGCCTGGGAGGGAGGCCGTTATGCAGGGGAGCACAGGGAACAGGAGGCCCACCTAAGGTTCAGCCCTGGCCCTCAGCCCACCCGTGGGGAAGTTTACTGCCTGGGGGACCTGCCTTGCCCATGCCTCCAGTTACAATTCCATTTTCCCCCCAAAATAAAACCTCAGTTAGCTCTGCCAAAACAAAACAAAACAAAACAACAAAAAAAAACCTATGGGGTACTATGCTCAGTACCTAGGTGATGGGATCATTAGTACCCCAAACCTTAGCATCATGCAATATACCCTTATAACAAGCCTGCACATGTACCCCAGAATATAAAAGTTAAAAAAAATATATTGACTGAGCTTGTTAAACAATGCTTCAGTATTATATTGAAAGGACATGCTGTCTACCTTTTGCGTTATTCTTAAATTTTAGTGATTTTAAAACCTATCACTAAAGGAGACCAAAATGAAGGAATTTCAGGCACCAGTCAATAGATGTATATGGATAGATACATACAAGTAGATACATTAGAATTTTAATATATAATTCTCCCCTAGAAACCACCTATATGAATGGCTTTGTTGATAAAGTAAATAATGAAATTAGAGAGGAACTTTCCTGAAAGGCTAATTCCATCTGATGAGCTCAGTGATTTTTCAATCAAAAATAAAATTTGACCCACTGGGTGTAGTCTGGTGATCCAAGCATAGCCAAGACTTTCATCTGCTTTTTAGTTAGGTTTTCTCTTGGTAGAATCACACTGGCAACATGGTTAGACAGAAGCAATCTGGAATAAGAAAAAGCCACTGGGAGCAGACAGACTTGAATTTGATTCTAACCATTCCCTCAGTCGATGGTCTGTAAACCTTGGCTTCCTCACCTGCAAGTGGGTAACTCTAAGTATCAAAAACAGTGGAGCACTGTTCCCAAACCACTGATTGTCTGTAAAAAAGTTTTCTCCAGGCCGGGCGCGGTGGCTCAAGCCTGTAATCCCAGCACTTTGGGAGGCCGAGATGGGCGGATCACAAGGTCAGGAGATAGAGACCATCCTGGCTAACACGGTGAAACCCCGTCTCTACTAAAAAAAATACAAAAAACTAGCTGGGCGTGGTGGCGGGCGCCTGTAGTCCCAGCTACTCTAGAGGCTGAGGCAGGAGAATGGCGTAAACCTGGGAGGCGGAGCTTGCAGTGAGCTGAGATCTGGCCACTGCACTCCAGCCTGGGTGACAGAGCGAGACTCCACCTCAAAAAAAAAAAAAAAAAAAAAGTTTTTAGTTTATATAGAAATAGTAAGTAATTGTGAAATCATGGGGAAAAGGAGGACCTGTAGGTGAAGCTATATTAAATACTGCTTTTTAAAAAGTTTGGAGGATTGTCCTCTCCTATTTCTGTGTGTGGTAAATGTTCTTTTGTTAGTGCACGTAATGGCAAACATGGATACTAGATAGTATCTACGGATACTAGTAGATACCAGGCTAGTTATACTAGGTAGTATTCAAATGGCTCTATGTGGCAAAACATAAGTTAGCAACCCTATGTCTATCTCCAAATGATTTTGGATATGCTTTGGGAATCACTGTAAGGGAGTCTGTGGATTTACTTTGTGAACTGAAAATACATGTACAAAGTGAGCTATTATTACTGTAGTCTCCCAAAGTGCCAGTGCTTGTGTAGTGATGAAAATATCATCCAGCTGGTCCTAAAGATTCCTGAAGAACCCACACCAAAAAAAAAAAAAAAAAAAAAAGCTTTTTCCTGGGAGTCTAACTGGGACAGGCCTCTCACAGAGAGACACGTCAGGGTCTGCCTCTGGGTTAAGCCCCAGACTTCTTTTTAAGAAGAGGAAATTTATCTTATAAGACTTTTGCTTTTAGTGGGAAAAGTGAATAGCATGGTAGGATTGTGTCTTTATAGAGACTAAGGAACCTCTCTGGCTTAAGAGTAAGTGATGAGAGGGAGGAATGCGGTTTGCTGCAGGAAAGCAGGGATAAGAGAAGTGAGGATCTAGTGCAAATTTGGGAACCTGTGTGGGGCTGGTGGAGCTGGAAATGGCCAAAAGGGGCGACACAGTAGTGTTTGTATGTGGGCTGGGAGAGCCTAGGACTTCTATCGTGATAAATAGTGCTGAAATAATCCCAGGGAGTCTGGTCAGCTTCTTGAGTTGACCACATGTTTTAAATTTCTCTTTTTCATTTTGCATAGAAGTACTTCATAAGTCAGATATGAAAACTAAATTCATCCATATCCTAATTTAGCCACTATCCTTATTCACATTTTAGCAACAAAAAACACCTCAGGCTGCTTTTCCCCTGTAAATAATTGCTTTTCAGACAAAAATAACATCATATTGTGCATACGGTTTTCTACCTGCTTTTTCTTAACTTAAAAAAGTCTCCATATCACTGAATATACATGTTACTTTAAAACGGCTATATAGTACCATTGTGCAAATGTGGCATAATTTAACAAACCGGAGAGGGGGGATTTAGATTCTTACACACACATACAATAGGACAGTGATAGCCACTGTTGCTAAATCCTTCCATACAAAATGCTAATTGCAGACGCCAGATAGCGGGTATATAGGTATCTATTGTAACATTCTTCCAACTTTTTAGCATGATTGCAAGTTTTCATAGAAATATTTGGCTGAAGAAGTTTTTTTTGACATATCCTCTCACAGATCCCAATCTAATTATCTCAGAATCGGCTCCCAGAGGTACCATTGCCGGGCTCGCGGCTGCCTGTTTTCCGTCTGAAAGGCGGGCCAGGGATGAGTTTCCCGGATGAGCTCCTGCTGCGTGGGCTCCCCGCGGGTAGGCGCAGCGCCCCCCTCGGTGCGGCGGAGGGAGCTGCAGGCCGCCGGCTCCGCGGCCGCCCTGGGCTGTGCTCCTCTAGAGAAGCCTCGGCTGGCCGCGGGAAGAGCTTCTGGTCCGCGCTTTCGCATGGTCTCCCTGAAAAAGACCAGCGGTGCACCCGGCTGCCAGGCGCGCAGCATCAAAGCTGCGGGCGCCCCGAGAAGAAAAGGGCCAGTGTGCATTCCGTGAAACTCCAAAGCCCTTCTCCAGGCACAGCGACTCAGGGGGAGAGGAGAGGGGGCTGGAACTGCGCTTTCACAGTGTGGGCAGTCAGGCCCTGGGTGCTCCGTCGGGACAATAGGGCCTCAGTGCTGGGTACTAGGCGGCCCGGGGGCCTGGTGGGAGCATAAAGGGAAGCTGTGTCTCCGCAGCACTCAAGTTCACCTTTGTCTTCGGAGTCCAAGTCAAAGAAGGCTAAAGAAGGAGCCTGCAGGCTCTCCTCCCTCGTCATGGGTCTGTTTGATAGGAAGGGCCAAGTTCTTTTCCCAAGATGCTGGGAATTCAGATGAAAATAGAAATAGGCTTGCCTGCTAGCTGGGACAGCGGTCAGTGTTTTGTCGAAAGTTGTGTCGTCTGGCCAGGACCTACGAGGAGGGGTACGCCAGTACAAATTACTGGAGCCAGCGGTCCGGAAGGCGCCTGTGCACACGTGTGGTATAGCAATGCGAACTTGCCCTGGTTGGGGAGAAGTAGCGGGTGGGAGGTGGGCAAGTTTCTTCCCACCAACTATCTGCTGTCCAGACTCGGCTACTGCCTCTTCCCCAGAGAGAGAGGCCGCCCTGTATTCTAGCAGATAGCAGCAGCCCACTGACCAGTGCTGGAAGGTGACTTAGACTACGGTCCTTACACTTGGCCTTGGCCAAGTTTTCTCCTGGAGTTGACACAAGATCGGCTGGCTGGAGTCAGGTCTCTGTTGCCACTTAAGGGAAAACAAAACCTGGCTCTTGGCTGAATTGCCTAAATAATTCCAATGGCTTGCATCAGACAGAGGAGTAGCTGTGATGAAAAGCAATTCACAACACCTGCCCCGCAACACACGCACGTCCACACAACCCAGTTGTACATCAATTTCCTAATCCTACTCTTTGTTATAGAGGGTCAAGATAGTTAAAACAACAACAACAACAACAACAAACAACTAACAAACAAACACACAAACTTTTTCTTTTCCAACTTTTCTTTTAGGTTCAGGAGTACATGTGCAGGTTTGTTATATAGGGAAATTGCTTGTCATGGGGTTTGGTGTACTGATTATTTCATCACCCTGGTAATAAGCATAGTACCCAATAGATAGTTTGTTGTTTTTTTTAATTATCTTCCCCTTCCCCCCTCCACCCTCACACAGGCCCTGGTGTCTTTTGTTTCCTTCTTTATGGCCATGTGTACTCAATGTTTAGCTCCCACTTATAAGTGAGAACATGCAGTATTTGGTTTTCTGTTCCTGCGTTGGTTCTTTTAGAATTTATGGCCTTTAGCTTCGTCCATGTTGCTGCAGAGGACATGATCTTGTTCTTTTTTATGGCTGTGTAGTATTTCATGGTGTATGTGTACCACACTTTCTCTATCCAGTCCACCATTGATGGGCATTTAGGTTGATTCCATGACTTTGCTATTGAACACACAAACTTTGAACTCTTGATCTGAGTTTTGTTCTGACTTTACCACTTACTATGACTTTGGACAACTAACTTAACCTCATTCAATTGCGTTAGTTGGTGAAACGGGCATATGAAATCTGCCTTATAGAGTTGCTGTGACAATCAAAAGAGAAAGCATATGTGAACATTCCTAGCATGGTAGTAAGCTTTCAAACAAAGGTACCTATTTATTTGTTTTTCAGATAAAGGTATCTTTTATTTGTTTTAAAATTTTTGATTATTCCTAATATTGTTCCAAATGGATTTGAGGCTGCTTACACAAATATGGAGAGTACTATGATGTAATAAATGAATACTTTCAAGTTTTGTTCTGTATACTTCTGAGTTCTTTTCATTATTTACAACAAGAATGTATTATTCATCCATTAACTTATGAAATAAATGAATGTAAGAAGCAACTGATGGGAAAAAACAAGAAGGAACTTAAGATGAAAGCAGTGGTGATAGTATTTAAAGTGTTTCACAGAAGGGCAAGTAAACTTTCTAAAAGTTTAGGCTGTCAATTTAATTCTGAGCTGCCAAGCAAATATGTCAAACGGGAACATGACCAGTTTCATAATTCATGCTGTTCACTGATGAAACCAAACCTGTTTCTCAGGGTCACAAGCTATTTCTTTGGAAATCTCTCTTGAAAGTTTTTGTGAAAATAAACACTGCAAGAGAGATTAATTTAAGCAGTTAATTGAGGAGAACCCCAGAGAGAAAGTCTTGGGTAAAATACCTGTGCTCAATGCCTTTAGGTGAAGGTGGAGGGTGGAGATTTAGGACGTAGTACCTCTATTCGTCTGCTCAGACTACCATGACAAAGTGACACAGACTGGGTGGCTTTAACCACAGAAATTCATTTTCTCACTGTGCTGGAGGCTGGAGTCCAAGATCAAGGTGCCAGGGTTGGTTCCTGGTGAGGCCTCTCTTCCTGGCTTGCAGATGCGCCTTCTGGCTGGGTCCTCATATGACCTTTCTTCTGAGCATGCTTAGAGAGAGATAATTCTGGTGCCTCCCTCTCTTATAAGGACACTGGTCCTGTCATATTAGGGCCCCATCCTTATGACCTCATTTAATCTTAATTATCTCCTTGGGACTATTTCCAAATGCAGTTACATTGGAGGTGGGAGCTTAAACATATGAACGGAGGCAGGGGACACAATTCAGTCCATAACAGGAGCCAAAGTGGGTATGGGGGAGTGTTACTAGAACATAGGGAAGGAGAGAAGTCCACCCCTGCCATGAGGACCTTATTTCCTCAGGACACAGCCTAGTTCTACCTGGTAAAGAATGTGGAGAGCTAAGAGGCTCTTTGTCACAGGGTGAAACTTGGGCAGAGTCTGACAAGGGGCCAACATGTGGCATCACTGCATGTCAACGTGAGGACCCTTCTGACCAAATCCCTGGTTCGGAAGCAAATGACCTCTGTGACCTTGGGCCAGTCACTTAAATGCTCACGGCCTCAGTTTCCTTATCTGTAAAATGGGACTGATAATACCTGCCTAGTTTACCTCAGAAGGTAGAAAATTGAGCTACAGTGAGGAGTAGCAGTAGTGAGAAGTAATTCCCAATCTCTCCTGGCCCACCCACCCCAATTGTACATAAATATTGTATATAAATATTACGTACAACAAATAAAATGAAATGGTGGATGTCAAAAGTGCTGGGTAGACTAGAAGCTGTCATGTAAATTAGATGTAAAGAATATCTTCAACAATGCCACCCATGACAGCAGTAGAAGCTACACACTCAGCATCTTGTCAGTTCCACACCCTCCTTGGCTGTAGGTGTGAGAGGCGTTGCCTGGCCAAGGTCAGCGCTCCTCACAGCTGTGGCAATGGGAGGCCCCCAAGAGGACTGCCCTGTGATCTCTGGGTTGAAAAGAGACTTTCTTCCCCTCCATGCAATAATAGGCCCAAAGACTTCTACCTCTGCTCGTTGTCTCTTCCTCTCTACCCTCCAATCTCCCTCATCAACAGAGACGTTGGGAAGGCAAGAGCAGATGGAGATGGAACCTCACATCTTCTTGAACCAGATCAGATCTGAAGCCAGGCACTCCCCTTCTGTCTATCATGGCTGTGAATGAATGATCAGATGTGTAGTGAGACTTTGAGGTCTGTCCAGCCACGGGGATAGAAGCTCCTCGAGGACCAGAGTTGCCGTCTCTGCTCTGGCACGGGGTGTAGCAAGAGGCTCGAGCACAACAGGGCTCAGCACCCATCTGAAGATATGTAAGCAAGTGAGTGAATGTCACCTATGAAGCGCCCCAGGTCCTTGACGTCTTGGTTTTAGTGGCTCTTCTCTGGGGAGCCAGGTGATAAAAGGAGAATGAGAAGGGAATTGCCATTTCTGCCTATGCCTTGGAAGAAGTTCTCTGAGCCTTGATTTTCTCTTCTGTGAAAAGGGGGTAACACAGTTCGCAGAGGGAGTTTGAGCATTCAGCGAGAGGATGCGTGTGAAACATCAACTACAGGGCCTGGTACATGGCCATTCTCATGTCATTGCAAAGCTTGCCCTCTCCATGTGCCACCTTGGTGCCTTGTACATGTTTCTACAGTGGCACTTCTTCTATACAATTCTGAAAATCACCCTTTATTGAATGTCTATCACGTGCCAGGCACTGTTTTAAGTGCTGTGCATTCTTTCACTTGATCCTCACAACTCTATATTATTATTCCTATTTTACAGACAAGGAAGCTGATGCTCACAGCAAGTTGAATAACTCATTCAAGATTAGACTGGACCCCAAGAATGTCTTACCTGCAGGTAAGAGTCTATGTATGCTCTTACCCTCTTTGTGAACGACTTCCCAACCGTTCTGCCATAATATATATAAAATATAAAATATTTAGTATAACATAAATATAAAAATAAATAAAGTAAACTTGTTTGTTTAGATCTCCTTCTCCAATCTTCAGTTGTAAGCATTTTAAGAGCCGACACCTCTTTTCTCCAGTACCCAGGAGAGTATCTGGCACATCTTAGGCATATAGTTAAGTAGCTACCATTTATTGGACACGCTATGTGCTAAACATGTCACAGACACTGTCTCACTTATGTATTAGCGATCGTTATGTCCATTTGTCAGATGAGAAAACTAAAGCCCAGAGAGGTTTTGTCACATGTACATGATCAGTGCTAAGCCTATCCTAGATCTGTCTGACTGCAGAGTGCCTGTGCACTTAACTGTAAGATCCACTGCCCACCTTCCACCCAAATAAGCATTATTGATCCCTTTGGAATGTAGCTCCACATGGGCTGAAGTGGAAAATACATATGTTTAAGAGAATAAAAGCTGTCTCTCATTTGTGTTTATACACATGCACATATACACACATACAGATGTATTTCCATACACATATCTATTGTTGGGATGTGCATAGATGGGCTCTGGAAGGCTGCATCTCTAGGGAGCTGCCTTTGGGGAACGAAGTGGAGAAGAGGAAAGGGACTTGCTTTTCATTGTGCATGTTTTGGTATCTTTGGAATTATGAACCATGTGTAGATATTGTCTATTCAAGAACAATAAAAAATTTTCAAAAGACCGCTCTGTGTTTGTTGGAAAAGATACTGGATCCAAGAGACTCGGGTTCTGATCTTGCCTCTGCCACTGGATACATTTGAAGAATAATCAGATTTATTTTTAGTTTCTTTATCCATAAAATGGGTATAAGGATCACTTCCCTTACCTCCCTCACAGGGCCACCTAAGATCATTTACACAAAAGCATTTTTCAAGGTGTGAACAGCCTTGCACATGGAATACATTATTATACCATAGTTGGATCATTATGGTCAACTCCTTGATCCACCCACTCTGGCAGCCTGAGGACCTCGTAAAGAGCAGCATGGCTTTGAGCAAGATATTGGGTGTTTCCAGGTTAGAAAAGAGGTTTGGAGGCTTTTCAGACATCTGCAGACAGAGGGCCGTGGAGAACCAGTGTTACATCTTTTGACAAAGTGTTTGTATTTCCTCTTCCATCACCATCATACACCTACAAAGAGCAGTCTCTCTCTTCTTGAGATTTAAGAACATTCTGGTCAGAAGATGGCCAGAGTGGGGGCAGCTCCTTTCCAACAAGTGGAGATAAACATGGTGAGGATGGGAGACACGTGCTGGTGGTTGGTGGTGCTGCCAATTGCTGATTTCTGCTTGGGAAAAGGAAGATTCTAGGTGCAGAGAAACCGCAGCACCTGCGGTATCATGGGGTGGCAAAGCTTAGCAATATCTGCCTCAAGAGTTCTATGACCTCAACTCAGCAAGCACAGCTATATTAGCCAGAAACAAAGCTTCTCTTAGAGAATGTGTTTTGCAAAAGTAGAACTGGGCATTGGAAGGAGCCCGAGGGGAATTCTAGTTTCTGAGTCTCAGGATGGAGGGACAAGAGCACAGCCTGGGGATTGGTGGATCTGGAATCCCAGCCCTAATATGCCTCCACAAAGCTAAGTGGCCTTGGCCAGATTCTTTCACTTCCCTGGGCCTCAGTTTCCCCATCTGTAAATGAGGGGTTTGGACCGAATCATCTTTACGATTTCCTCCATATTAAAGATCCTCTAACCTGGGAACTCTGTGTTGGGGAAATATGCCGTCAGCCCTGTGTCTCTATTTGACAGACTTGGGGAGTGTGCTGTGTTTTCTTATCCCTGTCATTGTATCCAGAGGCCATAGCCGTGAGAGTGTCTTTTCTGAGACATCAACACCCGAGCAGGGGAAAGTGCTCCTGACCTGCCTTTGTACCGGGAAACCTTGGTCCTTGATTCTCACACTGCCCTACTAGAGTTTGGGTAACAGAAAGACCGTGTGTGTGTGTGTGTGTGTGTGTGTGTGTGTGTGTGTGTCTGTGTATGTATATGTGTGAGTAGGAGGGGCCAGGTAATTGGAAATGTGTACTTATTTTCCTGAATTATACACTTTTCTCCTAGAAACAAGGGGAATTCAACAACAGTGTCAATGTATGAAGCTGAAATGCATTTGTAGCAGCATAGTTTCCTATAACTGTGGGTTTTCCCTATCGTTTCAGCTCCAACATGAGTTATGGTTAAGGGTTTCTAGGACTTAGCTTGGGAATATAATGAGCACTTTAATATGGCTACTCTGGAATAACGTTCTATGTTTCAAGCAATTTAGGAACTCTCACTACACAGCCATGTGTGAGATGGGGCAGCCTGTGTGTCTGTCAACTCTGCCAGGGCACCTAACTCAACCCTGGCCCAGAATCAGCATCAACCAACACTGATTTGATTAAAATATAATAGAGGGTCCTCAGTTTGTGGCTTAGTAAGTCTCCGTATGTCTTTGAACAGTAGAGGGACCTTAAGAAGGGAGCTTCTTCTTTGTAGACAGGGGCTTTGTGTTCCATTCTCTCCAGAATTACGGGAGCTGCTCAGGCATTTCCAAGCCCCTGTCCAGTGATTCTCCTGAGGAACTTGGTTCCAGGGCAGCCATTCCCTGAGAGGTGGCTGGAGTATCCTGCAGAGGCATTCTTGTGTCTGCTTCAGGGATGCTACTCAGCAGGGCAGGTAGCTGGACTCCATGTCACAGTGTCTTAGAAAACTCAGTCCCTGCCACCTTTGCTTGATTCAGTTGTGTGATGGGGCCAGACCAGTGAATTCCTTTGGCCTCCTGTTCACACTTGAGCTGTGCTTTTCTTGGAGTGTTCACTGAGCAGCCCTTGCCAGAGGTGCCTCCTTGCCCTTTTGCTCCTCACACGCCTGCCCACATGATGGGAGGAAACAAGTGGGAGACATGGGAGGAGGTACTGGCACGTCATCAGAAGCTCCAGGTCAAACTCTCTTCATTCTCTTCCCCAGGCGGTTGAAAAAAACTTTTTTAAAATAAGGCCTATTGTATCAGGAAGACCTGGATGTCTCTGGCTAAGCCAGCTCTGGAACATTAGAGAATGTATAAACATGTGCCAGAAACATGTGCCAGAAACAGCATTTGATGACGCACCATATGAACACATGCCCACCTGCTTGGGGCCCTGAACCTATATGGGACTAATGCAGTCTACCAGGGTTGAGTTAGTGCAGGGCCTTTCAACCTCTGCACTGTTGACATTTCAGGCCAGATAGTTCTGTCTTGTGGGGTGGGGTCGCTCTCTTGTGTACTGTAAGGTGCTTAGCAGTATCTCTGGTCTTGACCTGTTAGATGACAGTAGCCCCTTCTTCAGTTGTGACAATCAAAACTATTTCCAGACATTGCCAAATGTCCCCTGCGGCGAAATCGCCCATGGTTGAATTACAGCAGTCCAGCATTCCTTATGTGTCTCATCCTCCTGGACCTTCAGAGTTCATGCAACATAGATTTTGTTGCACATTACATGAAAAACTAGTTCCCCAGGATGTTCATAGTTCTTGCACAGAAAAAGTGCTCTGTGACTAAATTTGGAGAACTCTGTGTGCCATGGTCCAACATGTTGATGAAATGCAGCCTGATATATAATAAATCTTTCCTTCATGGAGAGTCAAAATACATTAGGATATTGGAGGCTGTAGAATGTCTGACAGTAAGGAAACCTGTTCAACACTGCCTAACCCAGATTTTGCTTTTCTTGGCCAAAATGACTTCAGAGATTCCTCTCTTTAAAGCCAGGCACCCCAAACCATTTGAGCCAAGCTCTCTCAGTCCCAAGTCCAAAATTCCCAAAGAAAAAACCCATTGGCCCAGCATAGATCAACCGTTTCAGGATTTCCAGACTAATCAATGGTTTCAGGGTCATTTCATTGCCTGCTCCTGTTGCAATTAAGAGATTATATCGCTGGTGGGTGTGTGAGGCATAAAGTGTTGTTCCCCGAAGAATGGATGTACTAACCAGACAAAACAGCAGATGCCTAGTTGACAGTACTTTAGTACTGATTTCCTTTCAAAGTTCTTTTTTCTTTCTTTATGCTTTTTTTCTAAATGCCTGAGCAGCTTCATCATCTTGATTCGTGTTCGGATTTCTTGGAAGCTGGTGGCAACTAACCTAAAGTGCTGCAAAAGTTACAAGGACATGGAAACATTTTTTAAATTCTGGAATTAAAAGAGACAGTTTGTTTTGTCAGTATTTCCACAGACTGGGCCACTGCAGGGGCCACTGCAGCTGGCCAGGGTGAAGTTGGCTGTGGATACAGGTCCAGAGTTTTCACTATGTTGTATTCCAGATAGTTGCCCCTTTGCTACCATTTATAGGTTTGCTACCATGAATTGGCAGGTGAAAAATAGTGTTTGAAGAGGTGAAGCAGCCCTGAGCAGACCAGGAGCACCATGATCAGCTTACTCAATTTCTATTCCGAGCAAGGAATGTCATTACTTTAAATACTGTGTTCTGGTTGCTAAGGAAACCAAATAAGTGGGTTGCTAACACAATCTTAGAACTTTCTATGAAGATTAAAGCACTTTGCTCTAGCTAAAGAGCAGATGGGAGAGTCATAGATGGAACCCATATTTCTCACTACGTGGGGGAGGGTTAGGCCAGGGAAAAGATGAAGAGTTTTTCATTCGTGGGAAGAAGATAAAATTTGTAGCTCTTGGCTATTTAACAAATAGTCGTTATTTGCTAAATCAATCAAGATAGGGGTTTAAATCTGGCTTCCAGTTCCATTTCCACTACTAATTTTTTTGTTGTTTGTCAATGTATTGAAGTCAGTGCAAAGTCTGAGAAGTCAGTTACGGGATAGAAAATAGTTGCGTTTTAGTTGGCCCATTCCTTTTGGTTATTCTTATAAAATATTTTAAGTACATAAAAAGCTCTACACAATTAAGGAAAAGTCGTGTTGATTAAAGCACAGCATGGGCTAAAAAAATGCAAAGTGGTCAGTCTTGCTTTGTTACTTTCATAGCCTCTCTACTTTATGCATACCTGCATACCGTGCACCTGGGCCACTCTGCTTTCTCTGGCCTCCAGTTCAAATTTTAGCAGGGGTTGGAGCGGTAAGAACTAAGGTGATCAGCTTAATTGTCATGACCCATTCTGGGGACAGGACCCTTCCAGGCCACCTTGAGGGTGCTGGCAGTCTTTGGCTATGGTGGCCTTAGGAAAGTGCCCAGCTCACATCCAACTCATGACCACCCTTGACCAAAAAATGGCCTCACCATTTATCTAAAGAGCCAAGTTATGATTCACCCAGTACATCCCCTGATAGAAGAGGAAATCAAGAACCAGAGATTCCAGGGGCTTGCCCAATATTAGAGAATAGAGAAACAAGAATTCAGGCCTTCCCAAACCCCAGTACTGTCAAAGCATCCAGGCTTGCTTCTGGTGGTGCTCCTCCTATGCATCTGCATGTCTTCTACCACTGGGCAGAGCTTGGTATGTTTTTTAATGTGTAAAACCACAATAAATGTATCATCTCTAGAGATAAAAGAACTGGGGGTGGGAATCACATGAGTGTAAAATGTTGGACATCATCTCAGTTTTAGAGGTTGGCAAACCGTTTCTGTAAAGGGCCAGAGAATAAATATCTCAGGCTTTGCAGGCCATATGATCTCTCACCTCTGCATTGTAGCACTGAAGCAACCATGGACAATATGTAAATAATGTGTGGCTGTGTTCTAACAAAACTTTATTGACAAAAAGAGGCTGCTGGGCAGAGTTGGCCCACAGGCTATAAGGCAATAGTTTGCTGATCACCTTATCTAAAAGATTACATCATTTAATTGGCACACTTTATTAGGAAAAGAGAACATTAAGAAAACAGTTTTATCTTTCTTGGTCATCATGGTGTTTGAGTATTTGTAAAATAGGAACACAGTAATTTCTTACCTTTCTAATTACAGATGTTACAGGATTTGTTAGAAGTTCACCATTTTCCTTACAATATTGGCTTTAAGGAGGGGGAAGCAAGGAAAAGGAACAATGAGAGGGATGATGACCTCTAATATTTCTGTGATTGAGAAGCCAATATTTTAAAAGTTTTCTCTCTTTTTATCCAGAGCTAACAAACATTAACTGCTTTAATTTCAATTCATTACTCCATTCTCAAGCTGAGGGTTTACAAGGGAATGAAATTCTCTAACTCAGTTAAACAGAGAGAAGACTGAGAAGTGAAGGGTGAAAACAATTACCTGGAGAAATCTGCACAAGGAAGTAGGAACCGCCTTACTCACATCACTCATCTCCTGGTAGATGAGGATGCAACTGACACTGCCTCCAATCAGAGGCCTACCACAGGAATGCCGTGGCTATCATCTGCTCCCTCTGGGTAATTCAAAGCCATGGCTAGATGAAGCACTCATTCCTTCCACAGAAACCTATTACGCCAGCCTCCAAAACCATAGCTCACCAGATCACAATTCCATTCTTTGGTTGCTTCCTCAGCAATTACATGAAGAACATCATGCTCAGCCAGAAGCTCCAAATTTCATGCAGCTCATTATCTTATTTGCTCCGATCCTCTGCTTTCAACTGAAACCTTAGATACAGGTACAGCCAGTTTATAGTCGCACAATTATCCAACCCATTTCTGCAAGAGTAAGCGTCACCTTGCTTGCCACATGGTTGCCAAATAATTACTCAAAGTGTCAAAATGGAAAGAGTGGGAAGGGAGAAATACAGAGGTTGAGACTGGGTCCAGAACTGAAACACCTCCCATTTCCCAAACCATATTTGGCTCTGCAACCACAAGGCTGCCACTGATGCCTAATACATAAGCCAAGTGTAATATTTCATGACAATAACATCAGAAGAACCCAAATTAAGCCAAAAGTACTGACTGAATTGCTAATCTAGAAATTTCACGTGACCTATTCACCATGTCTAAATGTTCTTTCTAAAATGAAATGACACGCATAGGCACGGTTCCCAGTTCTGACCTTAGACTCAACTAAGCACCTTTAATGGCAAGGCCCATAGTTCAGGTTACTTCTCCTTCGCCTTTTCCTGCTTTAAAGAAAGTATTAATGTTACATGTAACTTTTGACTGTTTTCAGGTGTGACGCACACCCTCTTCTGGTTAGGAGAAAAACTGATCACTATCGGGAAAAAATTAGGGAGTGGTACATGTACTGGTTAAAAAGGAAGTATCTGGTAACAACTGATGAGGCATCCTCCTTTTCTTTGTGATCACCAAAAAATTCATTTATGAAAATTAGTATCATTACTATTTTCTGGAAGATTAATGTACTCTCAGATTCCCTACATTTCACTGTGACACAGTGACAAGGTCTGGGGCTACTTAGGGAAAGAGCGATGAGGTAAGGCCCAATAACTTCAGTCCCCAAAACCATTTTCAGTCCTCCTGGCTCCACATTCCTGAAGACACATGAAGGTGAAGGAAGCATGTTTGCTTTGCACACCCTATGCACTTTGTGCCAAGACATAACAAAGTACAGTGACTGGCGCATGGGCTTTCGCATGCGATTGGGTTAACATCTCCATGACTCTTCCATCATCTGAAAACTGAGAAACAGTAACCAGAATCTACTTCACAGGATTGTTGTAAGGATTAAATCAGTTAATACTGGGAAAAGACAGTGCCCAGCACAGGGGAACTAATACAAAAAGGTGAAGGAATCTACAGAAGCCTTCTCCTAACACCAGGATGGTTTCTGGCTAAATGCCTGGGCCCATGCCACAGATCACACCAACCACCCCAGATGGAGATTTTTATTCTTAACTCCTTCGTGCCGATTTTAAAGCCTTTTCTGGCAACCCCATGTGACCACCAATCAATACTTGAGCTGGACTCTTTCTTCTGTCTTCCACATGTGGGGAAAGTCATGAACTCTTTAAGTATCTTCTGAAAGGACAGATTTCATTTCAATAATTATTTTATTAGTACAGAAGAATCCCCACTAGTATTTACATAGTGCAAAAAAGCTGTTATTACCCCCCAAATGTGATATAACAATTATCCTTCATAGAGCAAAAGATGAAAATCCCTTCATGTTATAACTCACACTAATTTTGCTACTTTTTTATTAGAGCATTACAGTTAAGACATTAAATTATAAACATGTGGTATATTTAGAAATTAAATTATAAAATAATACAAATACTTTCAAGGTGTGATGTGCCAACAAAGTTTAAATTTTTCTCATTAGGATTCAGATTTCAGATTAGGCAAACAGTTTGGTTGATTCTGTGATGTATGTAAAGGTTGGAAGGGATGAGGGAGGAGGAAGATGTCTGTAAATAAATTATTTCACAGAATTTTTTTAAATCAAAAAAAGATAAACATTTTTAAATGGGTTAATGTTCTAACCTGTTGGCCCAACATACAGAAAATACACGACAAGGGTGTTTTTTAAGCAAACAGCAGCTTTACACACAGTAATACTTCTTTATACATATATTAAAGTAACAATGTGTTAAGATTGAACAGTTGTATGTTAAAGAGTTGAAAATGAATGTAGCATTCACTACTCATTTGCACATTTCAATTCCCACCCCTCCCTCCTCCCCCAGCTTATTTAGAAATCAGACAAGTACATATTTGGATATTAATTTCTCAGTATTTAAACTATGTGAATTCCTTTTGACTAATTCTTTTTGAAATACTGGAATAATATAAAATACCATCTCTGCAAAAACAACCTCCAGTCAAAGCCAGTAAAACTTCCCAATGTATAACACACATTACTTTTCCATGTTTAGTCAAAAGAAATATATTACATCATTTACAAACATATTTAAACCAAAAATTAAGCTAATATGAACATTTGTCTTTTGAGAAGTAATCTTCACAGCAAACAAACCTACTGAAGCAGAAATCTAACTTTGGAAGTGTAATTCATATTTTAGTTAATATACTTATATACGGAAATAGAAATCTATTAATTATTGCCAGTAAAACCACCTCTACACATTAAGAAAAAGAATCACTATGTTTTTTATTTCTTGTGATGATGAACCCTTACTCTTTCCACTGGATCTCTTTATAGGTCTTCAAAGAGCCAAGCACGTCCACTTCAAAAAAATACATAAAAACTTTCCTGATTTTCACAACTCCTCCAAAGTCTGTAATTCAATATTCCAAAATTCAAAGGAAACAAGTTACAAAGACATTATTAATATTTATTTAAGCATGCTCTCAAAATGGTAACATTTCCTTTAATAATTCTTGGGTTGTCCTCTAGAGGTGACCTGTCTCATGAAAAGGCTATGGTCCCTTGGATTTGCTGGCAGAAGAGGTACTGCATATGTGAGAGCATTTACCGAACATATAAATAAACACTTCTGAAGTCTATAGCAAAATTAAAAGTTACCAGTGTTCTGAAGATTTCCTCAACTTCTCTTTTGATACAAATGTCAAAAATCTAAAATGACAATTCATGTTCAGAAGAGATATAAAATATAAGAAACCTGTGAAAAGCCATCATCTCAAGGTCAAGAGTTATCTGAATCACTGACATCGAGCAAAGGAAATTTACACCATAAAAAGTATGAAAGTTTTGAAATTCACTTTTAAGACTGTCAGTAGTTCAAAACCTCTATCATTTCTTTAAATCAATGAACACTTCCAAATGTGTAGAGACAGTAAGATCTGCCACGTATAAATCCATGAGTACTATTTCAGAGGCTTCATTCCTTACCTGCTGTGTTCCTTTAAGTATTGGCTATTTAGTGCCTAGGAAGTCTATACTGGAGAACAGTTTAGACAGGACAGTATAATAATGTCCCCTTTTAGCACAATAATAAAGTTGATTGACTAACAGTTTCTACACAGCAATGCTCCTAAACTTTCACAATTCACAAATACTAAATCACCAACCAAGAATCCAATCTCTCCAGTAATTAAATGCCAGCATTATAAAACATCAAAACTAGCACAGTAGTCCCAATGAGTTCAGTAAAGAATCTGCCCAATTCTTCTCTCCTGCCTCTGTGAGGCAAAGCCCTGCCCCAGATAATCAGGGCAGGGAAAATACCCCTTCCTTCTCAGTTTTGTGCCTGCTTATGGAAGCTTGTAAGTGGAAAACTGGCATACACACACACACGTGTGTGTGTGGGGGGGGCGGTGGGGGGATAGTTGGGAGTGGTGGGGAGTTGGATGGAAGACAAAAAAAAATACAGTTTGTCATTCTTCCACCATTACATAAACTTGTAAAGTCACTAAAGTCCAGGTGGTGACTGACTAGCAAATAAAACATTTAGCTCATTTATTGTCTCCTAAGCAGGTATACAAACTCCTAGAGAAGGGCAGAGATAAATAATAGTGAATAGAGAATTAATACCTACATATCTGTATACTCTAAATCATCTAATAGTTTCAGCACAATTAGAACAACTTTCTCTTATCTTCTAAAACTTCCTCATCTAAGCCTTGATTATCAGGATACATGTCACAAGTTGTGCAAAGTTCCTTTCCCTGACCTCCTGACAGTAACTACGGTCATTGCTATGTGGAAGGTGCTCAAGGCTAGGTGCAAAATAGGTAACTTTTTAAAAGGTGAAACGGTTTTGCACTCAGGACAAGTTTGGATACTCAATCAAATCCATATCTCAAATCAAGAGTCCTGAACCAGAAGCATGCAAGAGAACACACCAGTATAAGACTTTGTTTCTGAAGAGTTTACATGTAAGTGCAGCAGTCATACAATCGGTTACAGTTATTCACCTGTCAAAATGTGCCTAACTTTTTGTAAATAAGTCTATGTACAAGAGCATTCCTGAGGTAAGTAAGAAGCAAATATGAGAGAACCTGGAGGTCCTATCATGGGTGACTGTTCACTATTATAGACAGCATCTATCACTTTCCACAAATGAGGCTAGCTAGCTATAATCTAAGATGGTGGCTCCACTGCTAGCCGAAGTTTTGAAGACTCTGTTTTAGCCCATCCCAACATTAATTAATTACAATAATCAGTGACTTCTGACTAAACATTTGTGGGCCACATAAAAGTTGCATCGATTTTTTAACATACAACACTGGTGGACTTAGTTACCCTCAGCCTTTCATTTAGTTTTCTGACTCCACCCCCAGTTCTTTTTTAAAGAAGCCCAAACAACTTTTTGGTCAAATTAGAGTACAAGAGGTGGAGTCCTGAAGCAAACACTGATAACTGCTTCTATCCTGAGAACCTTGTTCTTTAATTTTCAAAATAACTTTAAGTAAGCATTTGAAATTTATTTTCTTTAAGATCTGGTCTTCTTTTATCATTATTTTGATTACAAAATAAGCTGAAACAGATCTGAATTTTCCACACAGTTCTTAGAAAGAAAGACACTTGGATGCTAATCAAAAGCTAAGCTACAGATCATAACAAAACAAGTAAAAGCTACAAAAATATTTGTTGGGAATTAAATACGTATATTAAATACTGGACAGTGCAAAATGTTGAGATGAAGCATAAATGGTAATGGCTGCAACCCTTCCACAGCTGGAGATAGAGAGCCAACATTTCCTGAGTTATGTAGTTTGGGTTGTGTAATTAGAATCAGAGTGCTCTTTGTTGAGCGAGCTGCAGTTGCTGGACTTCTGCTGCCCAGGACTGGCCTGCTGGTCAGCAGTCCATGCCTCACTATCCATCCCTGGCTCCAGCACCTCGGGCGTCTCTGCTTCCTCTTCTCCACTTTGCTCTACATTGTCTTCCTCAGAACCATTAAGGGTTTTTCCAAGCTGAAGGGTTTCCATAGTTCTCTGGGTCTCTGAGACCCAAGACTCAATTCGACTATTGAGCTGCACTTCTACAGATATGGGTTCATGAGTATAATCTTCCTCCTCCTCCTCATCTTCATCATCTTCTTCTTCAAGCATGCCAGGTACAAGAGTGCTGGTGGTGCTGGTGATGGAGGAATTCAAAAGGTCTCGGCAACTGCCATCCAAAGAGCCAGTCTCTGTACTCTGCTGTGAGGCCCATTCCAGGTCATCTGGCTTCACTTCCTCTTTATCACTTGCTGTGGATTTCCCAGCACTTGTAGCTGAGGTAGTACTGCCTGTAGCCACTAATGATGGCTGCTTACCAATAGGGGGTGTGTCAAATGGGAGTTTACTGGGTTTTTCAGAAGTGCTGTGCTTACAGGATATCTCTTTCTCATTTTCTGATGTTTCCAGTCCATCTGAAGTTTCCACCATGTTTCTCCAATTTGTTTCTACAAATATCAAGCAGATTTTTTAAAAACGTTCTGGAATACTGTTTCAAAATCATGCAACTCTTTAAAAACCCCCAAATAAGAAAGAACAACAAAATATATAAATTTGTTGGCTTAGAAACTGGAAAAACTACAAATTTAGTTTGTTTAGTACTAGTTTGAGAGAGAGAGAGAAAGTGTGTGCGTGTGTGTGTGTGTGTGTGTGTGTATTTCAGATGGGGTCTTGCTCTGTCTTTTAGGCTGGAATGCAGCAGCATGATTTTGGCTCACTGCAGCCTTGACCTCCTGGGCTCAAGCTATCCTCCTATCTTGGGCTCCCCAAATGCTGGGATTACAGGTGAGCCACTGTGCCCAACCTAATTTAAATGTTATAAAGGGAAAATAATTCCCAAAAACGTACATTCAAGATAAAGAAACAGGGAGGTAAAAATAAGTATATTAATGCTTCAGAATGCAAGAGATCTTATACCAATAGGAGCTCACTGGCATTCATAAATAAAATCCATACATTCATGAAAATCAATGAACTGCCTAACTTTTTTGTGGCCTAGAGGTGTACTGGGCTCAAGGACCCACAATCCAAGAGATAGAAGAGCCAAGATGTCCAGCAACAATAGTTCTGATTTCATGTGTTTGTACCATGCTCACTCAGCAAGTTATTTAAATTATCTTTTGGCCTGTAATGGGACATGTGTTTCCAATTATAAGCAAAGAATCCATCTATGCGTTTCTAACATCTGTGAAAGGTTGTTTTATAACATATATATATAGCTTGGCTTACAAAGTGATTTTGGAAGACAAAAAAAGTATTATATACTAGAGTGGTGACAAATTAAATTATTTCTCATGATAGGAAATCAGTTGAAGGCAAAAAAACATAAAGAATCAGTAAAGATCTCTCACCCTTCTATTTTTTCAATTTTTAAAAAAAATAAAAATTCTATCATATTGACATTACAGCTACTATTTGCAGTTTATAGGTATCAGTTGTAGCAAACCTATTCACATTAATATGTTCACTATGGTTACCATCTATGGACGATATATTGATACAGAACGTATTTTGGGCACTTCAAGTCAGGATACATTGTCTGGGAAAAAATTTCTTTCCTGAAGCTTCTTTAGCACAGAATGAGTCCTTTCCACTCTCATTTCTACCTCATGAAAAAACAAACACAGAAACAAACAAAAAACGCTCCCTCCTATATGCTCATTCTCAGCTAATGACATTATCATTGACACGATCTCAAAGCAGAAGAAACCTTATAGTAACCCTTGGTTCTACTTTTCTCTCCTATTAATATTATATCCCTTTAGTCCACTGAATTCACCACTATACCATGACACTGGTAGCTCAAAAACTACTAAATCTGTTTACTACTGCCTTAGCTCAGGCCTTCTTTTTCTTGCTGTTCATTTGTAGTATCTTCCTAACCGGTTTTGTGAATTGATTATATCACTGTCTAACTGGCTTTTTATCACCCTAGGATAGAATCCAAAATCCTTGGCGTGGCACAGCAAAGCCCTCCATGATCTGGCCCTTATCTATCACTCTGGTCCTATTTCATTCTGACCCTGAACCATGGGCCACACGCTCCCTGCTCAGTATCATCTAAATTCTCACTGTTCCCTAAAGTTGTAGATGTGTTTTCCTCCTTTCCCCTTCAGACTCCTATTCATCTTACACTACTCTTAAATGTTAGTTCCTTCATGAAGTTTTTCCTGACTCCTGAGACAGGCAATCGCTAACCTGAAGTCCCACAGCACTTTTTACATATACAGTCAAAAGCTCTCGTTTTGTGTTTGCTGTTTCACCTTCCTCATCCCTCCTCACTTCCACTCCAGCTCATCTCTGTGTCCCTATGACTGGCATATAGTAAGTGCTGGAAAAAAACAAAAAACAAAAAACCAACCAAACAAAAAAAAAAGTCTAGTAAGTGAAAATGTTCCCACATATATTTAATCATATATAAAAAAAAAACTCTGAAAGTCATAAAATGTTTAAAAATTTTAGATGCACATTAACATTTCCTTTCAACAGTTTTTTTTCTAAAGAGAAATCCAAGACCCCGAGATTAACTGATTACACCTAAAACCTTTAGGCAGAATATAGAAAAACCAAGCTTCAATCTTTGAACACTCTGAATCTGGTGCTTTTTGAAAACATCACCTCCATCTCTGAGGCTTTCTTTTTATACTACCTGTGTTTATTTGTGCCCGTATGAATATTATTGGTTACTCTGTCATCTGTCCAAACCCACAGCTTTATAGGTTTCTCTTATGGCTTGCCTTTGAGATGTGGCATTTCACTCTATAGAGAGGATCGCGCTCATTTACAATGTTAGCAGTCTCCCTTTATCTTCTTAATTTTCAAACAGTATCACTCCTGCAAAAGAAACATGGCTGCCTCTAAACCGGTATCACCTGTCCCTGGCCAATAGTTTCCTAAGGGCCCACAACAACTTGTAAATTGCCTCTGCTCTGAAGCTTTACTGAAAGCATTCCAAACATCTAACTACAATCACAGACAGGGAGGCCAGGAAGGGGACTGTGGGAAGAAAATGAGGACTCACTTTTTTTACATGTTAAATTTTAGGTGGCAACAAGCTATTTGATAACCTCCCAGAGAAAAGAAAAAAAGAACGAACAAAGAGTCAGATGAAAGAAGGTGGCTATACTATTTAAATTTTAAGAAAAGAAGAAGAAAGAAAGTTACATAGGGAACACAAATCATAAACTAAACCAAGAAAGAGAATTAAAGAGCTCAAAGTATTATAGAATATAAGGCAAAGAAACTACTGAGATGTAGACTTCAATAAACAAATGTTAAACATTAAGTACTATTTTTTAGTCTGTATCTCTTTTTGATTACAATCTGACTTTACTTAAGGCAAATATCATGTCTAGGTTTTACAAGCTTAGAGTGAATAACATTCAGGTCTGTAGTTTACTTAGTAAATACAACATTAAAATTTTTTTTTAAATTTTTTTCTTTTTAAGCTTAGTGCAGTAGTGAGAAGCAAGGAAAGAGCAGAACAAGGAGATCAATCTATAACTGACTGTGAACAAATTAGATAACTCACTACCTTCAGACCAACCCTTAGGAAATATAAAATTTTAGTACCTGAGCATAAAGTATTGGAATAAAACTTCCTAGTGTTTACTTAGTGACAGGTCACAAGTATGGTGTGTTTTGCTTTTTAAAGCCCCTGAGGCTTTTTTAAAAATTTGGAACTATGATTAAATTCCAGTGTCTCATAAGAAGTCTCAGTCCCAAATATTCTCCTGATTTTTAATGAACATGTTTAATCCAATGTTTTAAACCAAATTTCGAGCAACATTTGACTAATCAAGAATAAAGATAGAAATAAAAGGCAGAATAGAAAGTCACTGAAATCATCTCAAAGTTTAGGTCATTTAAAATAGTATTCAACAACTTACCATATTCCTTTTCATTTACTTCAGAGATGGGTTCAGAAATGACACTGCAGAAAGAAATGGCACTTGCTGCAGAGGGGTTCCGAGAATGTCCCATGTGGTGTGGCACCTTCTTCACATTCTTCAAGGCTTCCTCAGCCTGCTCCTGTTCCATTGCTGCAACCATATCTTTATATGCTTTCCTGGCTTCCTCAGTGAGTTCTACTAACTTATTAAACAGGCTCTGAAAAGAAAGAGTATTTTGATTAATCCATTTATTGTTACACTTTTTATTCCTATTATGGATAATAAATATCTCTACTGTTTGTTTCAGGGTCATACATACTTTCAATGGGGATAAAATCCAAACAGTATGCAAACCACAGAACCTTATGAAATCACTCTATAACTTACATTTACTGTTTAATTCTCACAAGTCTGAGGAAATTTCTTGATTCCAACACTAGCCACTAAATGTGATATATTAAAAGTTCTTACAACATTCAGCAAGTGCACTCTTCCTTTAGTGTCTGCCACTACAGAGGGTACAAAGATGACTGAACATCAACTCTACTCTCAAGGAACCTTCTATGTGGCTGGAAAACGATGGTAAGAGACACCTATAATCCAAGGCATAATACCTTAAATGCCTTGAGAGGTGTAAAGTGTTACGGCTTTTAGATGCGACATCAACTCTAAACTGCTGGGCATCACTGAGGAAGTCATGAAGGGAAGATGACATCAGCATTGGCCTGGAAAACGGTACAATTTTGAGGGGTGAAATCAGGGCCTTCAAAGCCAAATATGCAAAATCATTAATAAAGCTACAGACATAAGAAAAGTATAAGGCTTGTTAGGGGAGCAGTAAAGAATCTTATCTGGGTTACAATATAAGGGAATGAGTGTATTCTGAGTGATGTTCAGGAATGTAGAAGAAGATGGCAGTCTCTATAGGAATTAAATTTTCCTGTATTGTTTATTTTTTGGAAGAACTAGATGACAAAAGTAAGTTGGTGATAATATGGATACCTAGGACCTTGAAGATGATGAAAAGATAACACAAGATAGAAAAGCATGACTACTGGGCCAAATGCAAATTAGAATATAGAGCCTGGAAGGAGAATATGGAGCTAAAAAAAACAGAAGTTCTTTCATTGCTGAAACAAAAATAGGAACAAAATAAATAATTTCCATGAAGTGGTAGGTACACTGAGCATATTCACATTTAATGAGATGGCAAAATTCAGCTGGGCACAGTGGCTCATACCTGTAATCCCAGCACTTTGGGAGGCCGAGGTGGGTGGATCACCTGAAGACAGGAGTTCGAGACCAGCCCTGACCAACAAAGAGAAACCCTATCTCTACTAAAACTACAAAATTAGCCAGGCATGGTGGTGCATGCCTGTAATCCCAGCTACTTGGGAGGCTGAGGCAGGGGAATCACTTGAACCCAGGGGGCGGAGGTTGCGGTGAGCCAAGATCATGCCATTGCACTCCAGCCTGGGCAATAAGAGTGAAACTCCGCCTCAAAAAAAATTAATAATAATACTAAGATGGCAAAATTCATATAGCATTAAAGTTGTACTTCAATAACTATGATACCTAATGATGTCCAAAAATTTAAGTTTCCACAGCCACCAGAAAGCCAATCTATATGACTTTTAGTTATGCCATGATTCTACAGCATCCCACTCCTGTTAAATGTCCAATTTAGTATCACAATGCAACATACAACATTAAGTAAATAATTTCAAAGAATTAAACATAACCTGGACATTTTTGAGAATCTGTTTAATTTTATAGTAAGTATAAACCTTGAGATGAAAGCATGGCAAAAGGTGCTACATTGCTGTAGAATAATACGTCTCTGAAAATTCATCTCAAGAAGGAAAAATATAAGTAGCATCCTTTATCCAGCTGCACTTTAAATTGTTTAAAATAGCAGGTATAATATAGGATGCTGCTAATTGTATTAATTTTGAAGAGTGGTGGGTGTTACCTACTGGTAGTGTAAAAAAATATATTCAGGATTTATTATTTTTAAAAAGGAAGACAGATTCTTTTAAAAACAAAAAACAGCCCCTATGTGGTTACATGTAACAGGCTTGACAAATATTTGCAGTGTTTAATAAACCATGCATTGAAGTGAAAACAGTAAAAAGAAAATATGCAAATAGATATGTGAGTTTAACATTGGTTTTACAACAGAAAAGAAAGAAATAAATTGTTAGGAATAAAAGAATATAAGGAAAGAGAAGAAAAACTGAAGAGAGATGCTAAGATCAAGGAATAAAAGCCTTGAATGTGAGGGTAAAGATTGGAAGCTTAATTCAAAGATTAGTTGTATCAGATGGTAAAAGTAACAGGTGCACTACCATTCACTGTGAATAGACGTACTTGATAATATACCAAGCTAGTCTGGAACTCCTGGGGTCAAGCGCTCCTCCCACCTCAGCCTCCCAAGTG
This sequence comes from Rhinopithecus bieti, assembly GCF_001698545.2. NCBI lineage: Eukaryota > Metazoa > Chordata > Mammalia > Primates > Cercopithecidae > Rhinopithecus > Rhinopithecus bieti. Next base: position 386,608 of record NW_016805531.1, on the reverse strand, counting down.
ACTGGGCTAACAGGCAAGAAATTCTCACATATAGTCTAGCATAGCGGTAGATATACATCTATCTCGCAATTTCATTCAACAAACATTTATTGCCTGCTTATACTCAAGTAATGTGAAAGATGTCAGGAATATAAAGACAAAGGAAGGGGGCTGTCACCAAGGAATTGACAGTTAAAGGGAAAGAAACATACATAACCTATAGCAAGGCAGTGTGTTATGCTAAACGTGACAAAAGCATGGGCTATTGTGAGAGCACAAATATTATCTATATGCTCATAGAGCAGGTGGGTAGAGAATTTCACGGGTGGTGGGAAAGAAACAGAATGGACAGGGGAATGTAGGATATGCAAACATGGTGACTGGATAGACACACAAAAATAGTGTGGTTGGCAAAAATAGTCTGTCAATGACATCACAAAGTACTTTAGAATCACCTTCGTAAAAAAACAGTCTTAAACACTACAGTTGATGAGTATTATGCTAAATTAATAACCATTATATTATCAGCTCCTACAGATAAAGATCAATATTAGCAGATTGCCAGAGAGATGATGGTTGATAGTATCATGGGTACAACTATTGTGACAATTGGTTTAGAAATTTCATTTTCTAAAGGAAAATCCCTTCCAATTAAAGGATTCTTTTGTCTCCTGATTCCTAGTAGCACAAAATATACCCATCGAGAGACTGAAGAAATTACATTACATAATATCAGATATCTTTAACCAGCAGTAAAATAAATTACCAAGTACTATGCAGTTGAGCCCGGAAGAAAAAAACCACTTTGGCAGAAATAGAAACTAAAACCTTTTGAAAATGCTTTAGGATTCATCTACATAAATCTTTTCCACCACTAAAAAAGGAAATGTAATACTCAAAAAATTTCCACTCATTCTTTGAGGGTTGTCAACTCACTCCTTCAAATGCTTAAACATAACACTGGCATATGTCAATTGAAAAATGTGTTATCTGGGGGATGTGCTGGAGAGCAAGAGTGTGTGTCTTCTAAATTCTTACCTCAGCACCAAAGTAGTTGAAGATTCCCACTACGCTAACAGGAACCAGCTTGTTCACACAGCGTCCTAGAGCTTTCCTTCCAAGGGCAAACACAAAAGGAATTTCTTGTTCCCGTGCCATGGCTATAACATTATAGAGAGCCTCATCTAGACCACCTGAGAAAATCAACACATACAGAGGCTTTTAGTTGTTGCCTACATGGAGCTAATTGCACACCCGACAGCTAAAGCATAAAACATCGCAGCAAAGAATTCTATGAACACTTGCAGCACTTAATGCTGTTACACACATTATCCTATTTGATTTTATACTACATATGGAAGCATATATGTATTTTCTTTCTCCCCTATTAAATTCCGAATTCCCTCAAATCCAGTGTTTTTCTTTCTCCATAGGGATTAGCATAGCAGCAATCAAACTGCAATTCAGCAAATATTTATTATAAAGAAATTAATTAAAATTGTTAATGGCTGACTCACAAATCTTTCAGTTCAAGAAAAGATCTCTCACAATGCAATGAGATTGATTACACATTACTGGTCTCACTGATATTCCTCACCATGCATATGCCTACTACTTCTACCTGCTTTGTCTACTATGGTCACCTAAAGTTGCCCATCAAAAAGGACAAATAAGGATGCATGATGTAGTTCAAAGTACTTGTGTGCTGGTTTGCATAAGTGCCTCTAAATGAAACTGCTGCTGAGAGACAAATCATAAAATTTTAAAAGCAGAATATATTTGCAGAAGAAATGCATTCTGGCTAGACCTCCATCTGATCACAACAGAAGGGATAGTTGGTGGGCCAAACTGAAATCTTCCACTGGTGTTCATACATGAGGATTTTATTTACAATCCAGTCTCAATTCTACTACTTAATTTCAGGTACTGAAAGACTGCATTTTCTTTTCTCATGCTCCAATATTCTGTTTTATACCTAAACTCTGATGAGAAAGACATATGGCTTCCACTTTATATTCACTGAATATCCTACAGCTATACTATCAAAACACTTCAAAAGCAAAAAGCGCATACCTTTTGACTGGATTTTTTCACAGTTTGGAGAAATTATAACACACTTGATCTTGTTTAACTTCATATGTTTGGTAACTTCTCTTAGACCCATAACGAGTCGTCTCCTTGCTTTTGCTCTTACAGGATCTTTTTGGTAGATGCGTTCCTGGAAACTGACAAGCTCTTGGAGAAGAAGAGTCACACATTCATCAATCTCTTTACAAAGAACCTGATTACAATACCTGTGAAGAAAACCAAAATGGGTAACTCCATCCTAATTTTTCCCCTATAGTTATAAAACTACATTAAGGAAATATCTCTAAGAGAAAATATATCCGGTAAGAAGTTTTCATGAAAAGACTTTCAAAGAAGTGTTTAAAACTTCTTAAATCCTTCAGTCAATTACAAAAACAGAAGGGTGATACAGATATTCCTTGTTTCTGCATTTCAAATAGGCAGATTTGATTCCAAAATTTTTTTAAGTATTCAATAAATGCTTGCTTTTATTATGACATTGGTTTTATTCATCACTTTATCCCCATCACCTAGAAAAAGGCACATACTAAGCACTCAAAAATATCTGATAAATCAACAAATATATTTGTTGTCTTCCACGTTGTATTCTTTTTTTTTTTTTTTTTTTTTTTT
>NW_016805531.1:378977-380017 GCF_001698545.2 Rhinopithecus bieti | reverse complement strand
TCCTGAATACAGGACACCAATGGCTCTTGACTCTTTATCCAATTTGACAGTGTGTGTCTTTTAATTGGGGCATTTAGCCCATTTACATTTACAGTTAATATTGTTATGTGTGAATCTGATCCTGTCATTATGATGCTAGCTGGTTATTTTGCCCCTTAGTTGAAGCAGTTTCTTCATAGTGCTGATGGTCTTTACAATTTGGTATGTTTTTACAGTGGCTGGTACTGGTTTTTCCTTTCCATATTTAGTGCTTCCTTCAGGAGCTCTTGTAAGGGAGGCCTGGTGGTGACAAAATCTCTCAGCATTTACTTGTCTGCATAGGATTTTATTTCTCCTTTGTTTATGAAGCTTAGTTTGGCTGAATTTGAAATTCTGGGTTGAAAATTCTTTTATTTTAAGAATGTTGAATATTGGTCCCACTCAGGCTTGTAGGGTTTCTGCAGAGATATCTGCTGTTAGTCTGCTGGGCTTCCCTTTGTGGGTAACCCGACCTTTCTCTCTGGCTGCTCTTAACATTTTTTTCTTCATTTCAACCTTGGTGAATCTGACGCTTTGTGTCTTGGGTTTATTCTTCTCGAGGAGTATCTTTGTGGTGTTCTCTGTATTTCCTGAATTTGAATGTTGGCCTGTCATGCTAGGTTGGGAAAGTTCTGGATAATATCCTGAAGAGTGTTTTCCAACTTGGTTCCATTCTCCTCGTCACTTTCAGGTACACCAATCTAATGTAGGTTTGGCCTTTTCACATATTTCATATTTCTTGGAGGCTTTGTTCGTTCCTTTTCATTCTTTTTTCTCTAATCTTGTCTTTAAAATTTATTTCATTAATTTCATCTTCAATCACTGATACCCTTTCTTCCGCTCGATTGATACAGCTATTGATACTTGTGTATGCTTCACGAAGTTCTCGTGCTGTTTTTCAGCTCCATCAGGCAATTTATTATGTTCTCTAAACTGGTTATTCTAGTTAGCAATTCCTCTAACCTTTTTTCAAGGTTCTTAGCTTCCTTGCATTGAAGTAGAACATACACCTTTAGCTCGGA
>NW_016805531.1:305099-378748 GCF_001698545.2 Rhinopithecus bieti | reverse complement strand
ATCCTTTTATTGATGTTGATGCTATTCCTTTCTGTTTGTTAGTTTTCCTTCTAACAGGCCCCTCTGCGGCAGGTCTGCTGGAGTTTGCTGGAGTTCCACTCCAGACCCTTTTTGCCTGGGTCTCACCAGCAGAGGCTACAGAACAGCAAAGATTGCTGCCTGTTCCTTCCTCTGGAAGCTTCGTCCCAGAAAGGCACCCACCAGATGCCAGCCGAAGCTCTCCTGTATGAGGTTTCTGTCAACCCCTGCTGGGAGGTGTCTCCCGTTCGGAGGCTCAGGGGTCAGGGACCCACTTGAGGAGGCAGTCTGTCCCTTAGCAGAGCTCAAGTGCTATGCTGGGAGATCCGCTGCTCCTTTCAGAGCCAGCAGGCAGGAACATTTAAGTCTGCTGAAGCTGCGTCCACAGCTGCCCCTTCCCCCAGATGCTCTGATCCAGGCAGATGGGAGTTTTATCTGTAAGCCCGTGACTGGGGCTGCTGCCTTTCTTTCAGAGATGCCCTGCCCAGAGAGGAGGAATCTAGAGAGGCAGTCTGGCTACAGCGGCTTTGCCAAGTTCGATTCAGATAGGTTTTATGTAAAGGGTAAGTTAACCTAAGGACTATCAGAATTACTAATTATTAAATTCCTAAGGATATAAACCAAATGACAGCTGCTATTAGATAAAAACAAATATAACGATTTTGGTAAAGAGTTCCTAAAGATGTTCCTAGTAGGAAAGATACACGATTTCTAACTGAATGTCCTATTACCAACAATTCCTCCTCTGGGCTTGGATAGATTTCCGGGCATTGGCTTTCTCAGTCATAAAAATAAGGAGCTAGGTAAAATGGCCTCAAGGGTCCCTAGAGCTCTGAAAATTTATGGCTATGGAGGATGAACTCAATAATTAAACTGAAGCCAAAACCAAAGAGGTCATGAGGTAAAAATCACATGCCTCTACATCAGACAAAGCAAATGAATAGGGCTCTCTGTGAGATTATATATGACTATAATGTGAGAAACAGAAAGTCAGAAGTGTGAGGCCACTACAGTACCTAATTTCTGGGATAAAAAAGTCATCTAAGTATATACTTCTCCTGTATGCTCTTTCCATCTTTTCTAGTAATCGTCCCTCATGTCTACCATAAGCAGGTACTTAATAGGGAGAATCGGTGTTTCTTACCTATGAATAACCAAGGCAAGCAAATTTCTACTTTTAAATTATATTATATAGTGGGAAAATCTGTGCCTGTTCTTCTTTACTGCAAAAAAATTCGCAGTGGAATTTTTTGTATTTCTGTGAAAAATAGTTAAATAAGTACGACACTACTTCAGAAGAATATATATAAATGGAGAGACTGAGGAACATTTAACTGTCAAAGTATGCCAAATTCAAGAATGCAATCAGACTAGAACATCCCAGAATGCAATTTTCTTCATTCTTTTTTTCCTTTTTTCCTTCAAGCTGTTCATTTCATACATAACATTTTATCCCCCAAGTGTTTCATTTGCTCCACATCTGTGATTTGACATTTAATTAGCTTTCCAAAGCTAGGCAAGAAGTATTTGCTCAAAAACAATGGTATAAGGAAACGGAATAGAATAAACCAAAGTAATTTGGACTCAGATTATACTTTCACCCTGGGATTCTTTCATATGTCATTTCTAAAGGTAAAATCAATTCATCAACATAAATGTTAAAATCTTAAAATCCCTCAAGGCAACAACTATTAAAGCTATCCACAGATGGGGTATCATATGCTGTGATCCCCCAGTTATCTCAATTTAAGAACTTAGAAATACTTGCACAAATAGTTTTATGTAATAGGTTCATTTCATATAACAGGGTCTTAGAAACCTATTATTAATTGGTTAGAGCGATCTTTTGAAGGGACAATCATATAAACAAAAAAGCAAAAGCATTTGTAGGAGGAAAACTGATAGTACAACATTTAATATATGAGATGTTAAGAGTCTAGATTTGTAGAATAGAAATACTATCTGATATAAAGAGAATATACTCACTGTCAAATCACTCTCACGTGAATACTAACAGCAGCCAGAAGGCAATGCTTTAAATAAATAAACTCAGCTGTTAAACAAAATTCGAAAGGAGTTAAAGATCTCTGGTGTTTTGTCTGCTCGACTCACTGAGTAACAATGACAATACTAAATTCACAACTACAATCAAAATCCTTAAACTATTCAACCTCAATAATGAGTATAAAACTTACTCTCTAAATCTTTTGCTGTGGATTTTGGTTATTGTTGAAGATGCCATTGGACTGCCTATTCCAGAACTAGCTGGAGAGCCTTGTGACACAGGTGTCATACAGTATGGAGAGTTCTGACTTGCTGGAGAGAGTGAAGTATCACTGGGCATGCTCAGTCCAGTATCTGTGGAGACGTGGAGTGAAGGGAAAAAATTTAGAAACTTCAAATGCTGAAAAGTTCTACGTTGATCAATGTAATTTAGAATGGCCGTTGTCTTTTGGATCATTTCCAAATTTTCCATAAGCTAATAAAGTGGGCACTTTTCATATCACAAACAAACATGTTCCATACACTAAAAAAACTAAATTCTCCTATTGTCTGTTGAAGTATACTCTTAGCCAGGTGAGGTGGTGCATGCCTGTGGTTCCAGCTACTCGGGAGGGTGAGGTGAGAAAATCACTTGAATCTGGAAGTTTGAGGTCAGCCTGAGAAACACTGAGACTTCCATCTCTTTAAAAAAAAAATTCCCTCTCTCTTTCAAAAGTTAAGCATAGCCCAGAAGTCTCCACAGGGATGAGGAAGAATATACATTATCTAAAACATGTATTCCTAGAGAATTTACATTACAGAGCAAAAATCTGCACCTCTTAGGCCAGGCCTGGTGGCTCATGACTGTAATCTCAGCACTCTGGGAGGCCAAGGCAGAAGATTACTTGAGGTCCAGGGATCAAGACCAGTCTGGCCAACATGGTGAAACCCCATCTCTACTAAAAATACAAATAAATTAGCTGGGCATGGTGACACATGCCTATAGTCCCAGCTACTCGGGAGGCTAAGGCAGAAGAATAGCTTGAACCCGGGAGGTGGAGGTTGCAGTGAGCCGAGATCGCGCCACTGCACTCCAGCCTGGGCAACAACAGAGATTCTATCACACACACACACACACACACACACACACACACACACACACACACAAATCTATACCTCTTTCCAGATCACATTACTCACATCTTCATTTCTAGTTTTCCATCTGTTTCTAAGAAATCTTTTTTTTTTTTAAAACAATCTAAAACTTCCCATTATTGCTGGCAATGACAAATTCTACCTTACCCTCTCCACACCACTCCTGATTCTCCAGGCACCACCCCGGTTTCTCTCTTATTTGGTCTTTGCTTCTGTGTTCAAGAAGCTACATTATTAAATGCCATTTCTTGACTCTACCATCTCCTTCGTTTAGTTATTGCTTCTTTCCTAAACAGTCGAACTCAGGAAATTAGCTCGTATTTGTATATCTAGTCCATTAATTAGCAAAGTTACACATGGTGTTTTTTTTCTTTCTTTTTTTTTTTTTGATACAGGGTCTCACTTTGTCATCCAGGCTGGAATGCAGTGGCATGATCTCCACTCATTGCAGTCTCGACCTCCTGGGCTCAACCAGTCCTCCCACTTCAGTGCCCCATGTAGCTTGGACTGTAAGCATAAGCCAACATGCCCAGCTAATTCTTTTATTTTTTTTTGTAGAGACAGGGTTTCGCCTTGTTGCCCAGGCTAGTCTCAAACTCCTGAGCTCAAGAGATCTGCCCATCTTGGCTTCCCAAAGTGTTAGGATTATAGGCGTCAGCCACTGCGCCCAGCCCATGTGTATCTTCTTACCTTCCTACTAGGCTGTAAGCTCTTCAACAGCAGGACCTGTCTACTATATATCTTTATTACATTCCCCAATGTCCTCTTGCTACTCTAGTTACTAAAATACATGGGGTAAGCATTCAGTAAACATTTGCTGAATGAATGGATGGATGATTACACCTAAAAACAAGGGGAATCATTAAACTGAGAATAAAAGCGAACCCTAAACAAACATCCCTGGTGAACAATCCTTAGAAATCAACTCATTTTTCTAAAAACAACGAAACATTGTTGCTTAATCTACATGTAAAGCAGATTTAAATACGTTGCAAAAACTTGGGCAATGAAGATATACTAGCAGAAAAATCTTTCTTCTGTGGTGGTATAAATACTAGAAGAAATCTGTAGTTTTGCTAAGTTACCAATTGGAATCATGTGTTGCTACTTAATGTACGACACTGAATCTTACTGACCAACTAGACTCTGCTTTGCAATTGCACTCATTGTGGCATATGTATTAATTCCACAAAAGCAAGAAAGTCAACAAAAATGACTCGATGAAAAATAGCCCCACAAAGAAAGATAGCCAACAGTGTTCTGGACGTAAAAGAAAACAAAATGAAAATACTTGCGACAATTCCAGAGATCTCATGCATTCGTGAGATCTTAATTTTGAGGGTTCACTACAAATTCAGGATTTAAGCTTCAAAAATGTCATAGGCCTACTATATAACACCTGTCCCCTTCTCTTTAACCATCTCCCTACAAAAGCATCTTTAAAAGAAACCACTGTAAAAAATAAAGAGATTTATGTAAAATATGGAGCACATCTTCCAATCAGGAGCATAACTAGTGATAGCTTACGTATCTATTAAAATATTTCAGACCATTCCATGAGAAGAGGAGAAAGGGGGACCTCCTTACCTTCCTGGGAAACAATCTCCTGTGGCAAATCATCAATAAAATCTAAGTGCATTTCTGTTGGTTCCTCAGATCCCAAAAGATTATGGTCCACAGTTAAGCGCCCCTTCTTTTCCTCTCTTTCTTTTAAAATAACCTAAAATTTATACCAGTCTTTAATTACTGATTACTCTTCAACTATGTACAAATGATGACAATATACATTATAACACAGGTATAGTAGTTCACTTAAACATGAACATGAGAAGTTTGGCTAACTGGCAAAAAGGCAAATGTAATTTCAGACACTGTAAGTTGAAGGAAGTACTGCATACAAAATAAAGAAAAGCAATTATATTATAGAATATACAGCTATCAAACCATACCCATCTGATTCTTTAAATACTGGGTGACAAACTAGTTTCCAAAAAAAAAAAAAGAGTAAATTAAAAAGTTTAGAACCCAGGTCATACAGTTACACTTGATTGACATTCTACAGTTTTCAATTATCTGGAACCAAATTATCTCATTTTGAACCTCTTAACAATAGTGAGTTAAATAAAATACGATCCCCAATTTATAGACGAGAAAGATGAGAGTAAAATGGTTGCCTAAAATGATAAATAGCACTGAAGTTAGTACTGAAATCCAGGGCTTCTGATTCCTAGAGTCTAATGTTTTGGGATACTAAATATTTAACTTTTTTTTAACCTTACACAAATAATTCATTTTCCAGGGTCCTTTTCTACACAGAAAGACAGTCATGATACTGATGATATCCTGAGCTTCTAATTAACACATTATCGTCAAGATTCATGTGTATGAATACTTCTCACAACAATCTGTTAGCTAAGACACCACAACCTACTTTTACAAAACAGATTAAAATCCTTATTCATCTTATAAAATAAATATCCCACCAGATTTTGGTTTACCTTTTTAAGTGCTGTGGGTCGTTTTAGTTTTGCTATTTCCTTCTCTTTTCCCTTTTTTGCTTTAGAAGAAGCAATGTCCACAGAATTAAAGGATGTCAAACAGGGCTGACTTTTGGTTAAAGGTTTTCTATTAGCGGAGTCTTTAGTGTGAAAAGAAGCTGCAGTAACCACTAAAAACAAAGAGGAACATTAGTTTCACCATTAGGGCCAATCCCACATACTTTCAAAATTTCCAAGGATAACTACAAAAACAAGAACATCCTCCTCCCATGGAAAAAAACGACATCATTAACAGTAGGAGCACTACACATGGCTAGGCAGTGTCCCTCAGATACAGCTTTTACCTATCCTTTAGAGACCAAGCCAATGCAATTAACCAATTTAGAGGTCCATTATAGGGATAAATAATTAGTTCTACTCTACATACAACCCTCAAACATGGCAATTCCTTGCAACTGATCTTGAGTCAGGACCATTCTACCTTTGAAACTTCACAATGCTGCACTCGTTTTTATTCCTACTGAATCTGTTATTTGTTCTTATGTAAGATACCTTATCTACCACTTCTCTCCTTATTTCAGTTGGTCAGTAAAGAATGATGATTTTACCCACTCAGCTGTACTCAGTCCCATTCAGTAATTATTTTTATTTATTTTTTTAATTTTTTGAAACAGAGTCTCACTCTGTCGCCCAGGCTGGAGTGCAGTGGCACGATCTTGGCTCACTGACACCTCTGCCTCCTGGGTTCAAGCAATTCTCCTGCCTCAGCCTCTCGAGCAGCTGCGACTACAGGAACATACCACCACGCCCAGCTAATTTTCGTATTTTTAGTAGAGACAGGGTTTCACCATGTTGGCCGGGATGGTCTCAATCTCTTGACCTTGTGATCCACCCGCACCGGCCTCCCAAAGGGCTGGGATTACAGGCGTGAGCCACTGCACCTGGCCTCAGTAATTCTTTTATGTCTGGCTGATACCCTCAGTTTACACTGGCTTCTTCCAATCCTTTACTATTCCTAAATCCCCAGCCTCAATCCTCTCACTCTAGCAGAGCTTTCCTGCCCCATCCCTGAGAAGATGCTATCCAATATAAACTTACAAACCACCTGAAAGGAGATGGCAGGCATCCTTACTCGTGTTCAAGGCTCACTGACTGTCTCTATTCTTAATATCCTATCTCAGTTTCTCTAGGATCTAACTCTATTCCTATACCCTTGCATCTTTCAAGTTCCTCCCCGACCCTTGACTCTTTTCTTGATCCCCTAATAAGATGCTAAAATCTTCTATCTAAAACTAAGAAAGGGTTTTTTAAAAAGGCAAACCAACTAAACCCTTCCCTTGACTGACTTCCCGTCAAGCTAAGGTGCCATCATTCCCCTTTCCTTCCCTATTAAACTTCTAAACAGTTTTTCTCTCATTATCACTTTTCAAATCATTACAATTTGACCTCTGCCCAACCCATTCTCTTGAAACTTATTGTCAAGGTCACACATAATCTTACAATTGCCAAGTATAATTCTCTGACTCTTCACTCTACTCTAGTTTTCTTCAGCATTTGGTACAAGGACTATATCCTTTTCCTCAAAATTCTATCCTTGCCTTCTGTAACATTACGCTCCTTTATTTTTCTTATTCTTTCTCAAATCTATGTTTCTTATTCTTCTTCGTCTCATCCTCTAAATATGAGCATTCCACAAGGCTTTGTCTGTGAACATCTTTTTCCTAATTTTTCTTTCCCCCAACAATCTGATTTCCACAGCTTCAACAATCATCTGTATTTGAAACTCACTGACTTGTAACCTAAACTATACATTCATAACTATATGCTAAATAGGAACCACCAGAATCTCCCGTGCTAGCATTTAAAACACAACAGGCAGCATCTGCTCTTCCCAACAAAATTATTCTATAATCCCTGTCTTGTGTAGTAACATCGCAGCCCTTATCACCACCACAGTCATCCAAGACGGAGAGTTTGGAGTCATCATTGACCTGTTTCCAGATCCATCATTTCCCTATAATCCTTCTTCATCATGATCAGTCTCATCCTTTTCTTGAACATGTGTATATATGGGTATACATATATTAAAAAAGATATATATAAAACAATATAGTTATATAATTTCTAATAATTGTATAATTATATTAACATTTAGCAACTGCTAATATGTATATTAACAGTATATGTATATATAAACTTATATATTTAGCAGTATATACTGTATATATGTATATTATAACATACATGTATAGTGTATTATATAGCATATATGCCATATATAACATATACAGTATACTGCATATATAACATATACATTATATACCACACATGTATATAATATATACGTACACACTGTATATATGTACATAATATATACGGTATATATACTGTACATATGTACATATATAAACAAATACATTAACAGTTACTAAATAAATCGAAGTTGTGATAAGCCATCTGACGTATCACAGGTTAACAATCTCATCTCCATAATAATATTAAACATTTATTGAGTGATTACAACCCGGATACTCTAAGTACTTTACATATATCATCTCATCTAATTCTCAAGACAATCCTGAAGTAGGTATTCTCATATTAATGTGAGGAAACTGAAGCACAGGAAGGTTAAGTAACTTGCCAATGAAACACATGGAAGAACAGGATTCAAACAAAGGCAACTGGATTCCAGAACCCCAGCTTTTAGCTACTAGGCCATACCCCACCAGAACACTGCTAACTCAGTTTTAATCCCTACTTTTATTCTTAAGTGAGAGATTACTGCCACTCTCCCCAGCTCAACATGCAAGTCTAAAGCTTTATATACATTCAGTACTATTTGTAATAATAGTTACTCAAAGCAAAGGTTGATAGTGGACTGGTAACTAGATAGGTTTAAACATTTTGCACACAGGTTAAAATTATACATTGTAATTTATCTTTCTAATAATAGTCCCTTCACATAGGATCAGAAGAAACACAAAATTCAATTTTGCCTCTCAGCATTGGTGCTGGTACTGTACATTGGTACCTTTCCTGTTCCTTTGTTCTATTCCTCACCCTCTAAAAAGACAATGAAAAGAAATGAGGGAACATGGAAAAGCTGAGCTCTAAATCTGACAAGGTTTGTTAAAATAGAAATTACTGTTTCAGTAGAAAGCCAGATCATTTTCTCATATACACACACACAATCTGATAAAAACCCTTGTTTGCAAGTGAGTTTTAAACTGGATAATGTAAGAAAGCCAGATTACTTGTGATTTTTTAATTTCAATTTTGAAAAAGAAAAAAATTTGGGTGAGTCAAAATGCATACCAACTGACATTTATGCAGAGATCTAAAGAACCTGAGGGAAGCAAACTATGCTGATACCTGGGGAAAGAGCGTCCGAGGTAAACGGAATAGCAAGCCCACAGATACTGAGCTAGGATCAGGCTGGGTGTGTCTGAGGACTGTTCACATGGCTAGAGTGTGTGTGTTAGGAGAAAATGGTGACGAAGGCAAAAAGGTAACAGGGTCAGCTAAAATATGGCTTTAGTTAGGATCCTGGCTTCATGCCAAGTGAAATGAAACACTATTAGAGGATTCTGAGCAGTAAAGTGATATAATCCAGCTTACATTTTAAAAAGGTCACTTCTTTTAACACAGACTAGAGGTTGGGGGGAGGGAAAAACAGGTAGTAGTAAGGAGGCTACTCAGTATAGTATTATACAATAATGGGGGCTACTGTGGTGGCAGGAAACGTGGTCGGTAGTTAGAGTATGGATATGTTTTGCAGGCAGGACAGACAGGATATGTTAAAGGACTAGGTGTGGAAAGAAAAGGAGCATGGAGAATTTCAAGGCTTGTGGTTTAAGCTGACTTACTTAAAATACACACACACAAACACACATACATATATATATATAGACACACACATACATACATATATAAAACTTTTAAAATTTCAATTAACATCTAACATATATTACCAGAGACAAACAGCAAATTGCTCAGACTAATGACATCACCTGTATATGACAGAGGTCTGGTGTTAGTAATTTGCCGTGCTTTCATTGCTTGCTGTTGTTTTTCCAGAGCAGCTAACATGTCCCCCAAATCTAGCTGCACAGGTGTTTTATTCTTTTTTCCAGCTGCTTTTGATAAAGCTTCCTACAAAATAAATATAAAAAATTAATTTTTTTGTTACAGTATCAAAGTGTGGCATTTTAAGATGACTATATTTATCACTCCTTCTATCTATTCCATCAAACCTAGCAAGTAAACTATCACATTTGTTCATAAAAAGGAATATGTACCTGTAATTTTTTTTGCTCCATACTTATTTCTGAATATTCTTGAGCCGTGGCAAGGGCTGCTGCTAAAGCTTTCTTCTTCTGACTTTTTGCGCGTTTCGGAACTGAGGTGGTAATGGGAATTGGAGTCTGAACTATATTGATTGGTGAGTTTTCAGGTAAATCATCCAACTATGATAACCAGAAAAAAAAATTTGTTAGTGACCCCATAAAAGTCAATCATAAGGAAAAAGGATCCAGAATGTGGATCCAGAATGTGGGATGTTCTGCAGTGTAACTGAACTAGACTCTTCAAAGAATTCAATGTCATTAAAAAAAAAAAAAAGAAAGAATTCAATGTCATAAAGAACAGGATTGGACAGTGGGACCATTTCAGACTGGGAGATAATAAAGGGAAAAAACAGCTTAATGTAGAGGGTGATGGTTGCCTGGATCCTTGAATGAAATAAAACAAAATATCTCCAAAGTAAAATTTTGAAATAATTGGGAAAATTTCAGTACAGACTGTATGTTGCATGATGATATCATTTAATTAATGGTACTTTAGTGACAGAGCTGTGGATTTCATAGGGAATTATCTTTGTGCAGGCTATGCTGGAAAGAAATATTAAAGATAGGTACTAAACACCATCTCCTGCACACTCTGCTGCTCCATGTGCCTTTACATTTATCTTTAATATTTCCCTTCAACATAGCCATTGTTCAAAAGATGTTATATTTTGCTTTTCTTTTTAAAGAGTCACTTACTACTTTAGAAGAAAGTTTTTGTTGAATATTCTCATCCTTAGCATTTCCATTCTCATTTAGTTCTTGAAACCCATCTTCATCCTGAAATATTTCACATTTTAAGTAAAAGAGTTCAAGGCAAACTCCTAAAAAAAACTTTTCTAATGCTTAGAAGTACTGAAAATGAGGAAGTTATTTCTTGTATTCTACTACTGAATTATTCAAAGTCGGTCTTAAAGAGGAAATGTCATTTCTCACATGCTAAAACATCAACAATTTAATTATTCAAGGATGGGGGCGTATCCACACATCTCCATTTTTTGGATTTCTGCACCTACTGTTTCATTTTTATTAATAGTTCTACCTTCAGATGGGTGGGTAATTGAAAATAAATTCAAACTGGATTTTACCACATTCAGATAATTTGACAAAGTGTTTAATAGACAGCTTCATGTAAACTTTATTAATATATTCCTTGTTCTGCATGACTCCACATGATTGTCAATAAGGTTAAAAAAAATTTCCATTGAAAATAAGTTCTTAATATCTTCCTTTATCCTGAAAATTATATCTAGTATCTTTAAATATAAGTATGGAACCAAGAGTACAGTTGAATACATGTACTACAATTGCCAGATCTGGATATATTGAAACTATTCTTGAGAGAATAATTGAGATACTCTCAAGTCTTTTGGCTCAATTACTAAACTTATCTAACATATTATTGTTTTTATTTTTATTTTTTTTTTGAGATGGAGTTTCGCTATTGTTGCCCAGGCTGGAGAGCAATGGCACAATCTCAGCTCACTGCAACCTCTGCCTCCTGGATTCAAGTGATTCTCCTGCCTCAGCCTCCCAAGTAGCTGGAATTACAGGCACCCGCCACCATATCCAGTTAACTTTTTGTATTTTTAGTAGAGATGGGGTTTCACCACGTTGGCCAGGTCTCAAACTCCTGACCTCAAGTGATCCGCCCCACCCTCGGCCTCCCAAAGTGCTGGGATTACAGGCATTAGCCATCACATCCGGCATATTATTGATTTCTATCCTCTGACCTCAAGTAAGTTTTCCAGTTTAATCTCCATCTATTAACTCATTTAATAGAATTTATGATCCAACCAAAATGAGCTACTCAAATGAGTTTCCAGAGGTATGTGGTGAAAAACATCTTGACACATACAAATTCTACTTGTTCTTTAAATTCATTTCAAATGTTACCTACCCTGCCACAAACCCAAGTGACCTGTCTCTGCGCTCAACTCTAACCACACTCAACTAAGTATTAGGTGTGTATATGCCTATGTTCTCCTACTACACAGCAACGTTCCCAAAGATAGCAGGTCTATCCACCTTTATGTATCATTCAGAGCACCTTACTGCACATATATAGACCACCAATAAGAATCTGTTAGATGAGTAACAATGCAATTAGGATATGAACTGTCTATCAGAGGAAGTAAAACATCTTTCCTCCTCCTCTAAAACTCTCCTGGCTGACAGCACAACTTAACCACATTGAACTACTCAAATCTGAAAAGCCTTTCAAATGAGTTGAGTAACAACAAAAATTCAGTGAAAAAGCTCCATACCAAATAAAGTCCACATGAAATCAAGTTCTACCTCTACACATTACCTCAAAATGATGAACACACAGGACAAAAATTTATAAAAATAAACATCAGTAAAATTGTTAGATTAAATATATATAACCAAGACAAAAATGAGTTAATACTTCTGAGTAATTTATAATTTAATACTAGAATCACATGTTAAGACATAAAAAGTATTCATAATGTTGACAATGTAACAAATTAATTTCTTAACGGGAACATTTCCTATAACAGCTTACAAATAGAGTTTGAAAAAAATACCTCAAAATATAAAGACTCAGAATTAGGATCGCTTCTATGGGATTGACTAGAGCTTAAATGCTTATTATCTGGTCTCTTTTGCAAATTCTGTCTTCTTTCTGAGGAAGTACTGTGTCCTCGGCATCTGAATCCAACCTAAGTAAACCCCAGAGGGGAAAAAAAAATCTAATTATTTTTAAATAAATGTTTCACTCAAGTACATAACATACTGGCAGAAAAGTACGCACAAGTGTACAACTCAATAAATTTTCACGAAGTGCATCACTTATTTTAAAGATCAAGTTTCTGACAAATAAGGTACTTATAAGAAAAATAGAAAAATGAGACGATTAATGCACATTACTTTTTTCCTCTCGACATGAATATTTATTAGCAGCTTTATTCACAAAAGTGAAAACAGGAAACAAACCAGATGTTCTACAGTGGGTGAATAGTTAAACTAACTGTGGCGTATCCAGATCATAGTATAGAAGTCTGTATCAACCACAAAAGGGAATAAACTACAGTATTGATAAACTCAACAACCAGAGAACCATGGAAGTGAAAAAGGCCAATCCCAAAGACTGTACAAAGGCATACAAAATTATTGAAACAGCAGAATTAGAAAGGGAGAACAGATCGGTGGACTCTACGGCATAAAGAGCAGTTGGTGTGGCTATGAAAGCCAACAGGAGGGTCCTTGTGATGATGAATCTGTTCTGTGTCTTGACTGTATCAAGGCCAATATCTGGGTGTGATATTGCACTTTAGTTTTGCAAGATGTTACCACTGGGGGGGAACTGCATATTACTTCTTATTATTATTTTTTAGAGACGTGATCTTGCTCTGTTGCCCAGGCTGGAGTGCAATGGCTTGATCATAGCTCACTATAGCCTGAACACCTAGGCTCAAGTGATTCTCTTGCCTCAGCCTCCCAAGCAGCTGGGACTACAAACACATGCCACTATACCTAGCTAATTGTTTTATCTGTAGTTTTGTAGAGACAGGGGTCTCGCTATGTTCCCAGGCTGGTCTTGAACTGCTGACTTCAAGCAATCTTCCCACCTTGGCCTCTCAAAGTACTGAGATTAAGGCATGAGTCACATGCCTGGCCTTTTACATTACTTTTTGAGTTAGGATCTTACTCTATCACCCAGGCAGGAGTGCAGTAGTGCCAACAAGGCTCACTGCAGCCTCAACCTCCTGGGCACAAGTGATTCTTTCACCTCAGCCTCCCAAATACCTAGGACCACAGGTGTGCACCACCACACCCAGCTAATTTTTTTATTTTCTGTAGAAGCAGGGTCTGCCTATATTGTCCAGGCTGGTCTAGAATTCCTGGGCTCAAGGGATCCTCCTGCCTCGCCTCCCAAAGTGCTGGGATTACATGCATGAGTCATCGTGCCCAGCTACTCTTTAATGTAACTACTATAAGTCTTCTCATACTTGCAGTTTTTTTATAAAATAGATAAAACAATTAGGAAAATTATTTAATAAAAATCTTGTTTCCAAGATTTAAGAGAATAAGCTTTTCATTCAATCACATAAATTAGTATTATTATTGTATGTTATGAACTAAAATGTTTCTATGCCCCAAAATTGATGTATTAAAATCCTAACACTCCCTCTGCCCATGAGATGGTATTTGAAAGTGCGGCCTTTGGGAGGTGATTAGGTTATGAGGGCAGAGCCATCATAAATGGGATTAGTGACCTCATATAAGGAACCCCAGAGACCTCCTTCACCCCTTGCACCACATAAGGACAAAGCTAGAAGACAGTCACCTAGGAACCAGGAAGCAGGCCCTTACCACACATCAAATTTGCCAGTGCCTTGGACTTCCCACCCTCCAGAACTGAGAGAAATAAACTTCTGTTGTTTATAAGTCACTGAGTCTACAGCATTATTTTATAGCAGCCAAAACAGACCAAGAAATCCCATTAACAAATCTGCAAAATGTTCAATTGTCATATGGGCAAGAAAAAAAGCGTTAAGCATTCTAAGACTCTTAAGACATTTCAAGTTACCTCTCTTAAGTACCAAATGCAACTAACAGTAAATGCCTCTCTTAACCAGGACACTTAAAAGATATGAAAAGTATGATCTTCAGTAACAGCTACTCCAAAATTCTAACAATTGCAAAGTGGAAGCAGACCTGGAGAGAAGGTGCTGGTACACAGGCCTTGGATTATGAAATCAAACAGATGCACACAAAGACCTGGAACCACCCGAATTCTCACGCTTGCTGTTGTAAACCAGAATTAGTATATATGCATTAATGGTGTTACAAATAGTAAAACTATTTCCTTTAAAAACAAATGCAATCTGATTCTTACACTTCGAGACATAAAGCACCACGATTAAATTAAAACCCCCAAACTAATGGTCCCAACAAAGTTCACGTGAGCCAAATGTGCAAGTATTCCAATAAACTCATTAATGAATCAATAACCTCATCACATCTAAACACTTTTTGTCAGCTCTTCTAAAAAAGAGTTTTGTTGATAGAAAGCGGGTATACTGAACAAAACAAAGCAGAAGCTACAGCTCTGAATATATATAAAGATTCCTAAATGAGTAGTGCAAAATTAATTTAAAAATTTTAAAGTTTTCATACCCCATCTGCAATAATAAAAAGGAAAAAATATTAGAAATTGCCACTATGTACAAACTTATTTAAGGAAAACTTTACAACACTTCCATTTATTGATTGACTGATTGACTCTGCTGCCCAGACTGCAGTGCAGTGGTGCCATCATAGCTCACTGTAACCTCAAACTCCTGGGCTCAAGCGTTCCTCCCACCTCAGCCTCCCAAGTAGATAGGACTATGGGTGCATGTCACCATGCCTGCCTTACACCACTTTTCTAAAGAACACAAAAAAATGATGTAAGCCAGGTGCGGTGGCTCACGCCTGTAATCCCAGCACTTTGGGAGGCCAACGCGGGTGGATCGCTTGAGGTCAGAAGTTCAAGGCCAGTCTGGCCAACATGGTGAAACCTGGTCTCTACTGAAATACAAAAATTAGCCACGCATAGTAGCAGGCACCTGTAATCTCAGCTACTCGGGAGGTTGAGGCAGGAGAATCACTTGAACCCAGGAGGTGGAGATTGCAGTGAGCTGAGATTGTGCCACTGTACTCCAGCCTAGGCAACAAAGACTTTGTTTCAAAAAAAAAAAAAGATTCAAAAATAGGAAGACATACTGTTTTTGCATAGAAAGATGACACATCATAAAAGGTAGCTGATTCTCTCTAAGTTTATAGATTAATTTAAACACCAATGGAACAGAATAGAAAGTCCAGAAATGGATTCCAATATATTTGGGAACTTATTAAGTGATAAAGGTAATTAAAGTCAGTGAAGAAGAGACAAACTTTTCAACAAATGGTGCTGGAAGATTTTAAAGTCACTTCGAAAATACAAAGGATAATGTCTCACATCATATACCAAGAAAAACTCCAAATGTAATAAAGATTTAAATGTAAAGAAACAAGGCCATGAATACACTAGAGGAAGAAACAAGCAAATTCCTTTACAGCCTTGGGGTAGGGGCAAAGCTTTTCCAACTATGATTTAAAACACTTTAGAAGCCATCAAAAAAAAGGACCAATAGAGTCAATTTATAAATATAAACTTCTTAATTTTTTTTTTTTTTTGAGACAGAGTTTCACTCTTGTTGTCCAGGCTGGAGTGCAATCGCACGATCTCGGCTCACCGCAACCTCCGCCTCCCAGGTTCAAGCAATTCTCCTGCCTCAGCCTCCCTGGTAGCTGGGATTATAGGCATGTGCCACCACGCCCAGCTAATTTTGTATTTTTAGTAGAGATGAGGTTTCTCCATGTTGGTCAGGCTGGTCTCGAACTCCCAACCTCAGGTGATCCACCCACCTCGGACTCCCAAAGTGCTGGGATTACAGGCATGAGCCACAGCAGCCGGCCTTAATGTTATTTTAAAAATAAACTGTGCATGGCAATAATCATGATAATAATGAGCAAAGTAAAAAATAAAAAGGAAAACCTAGCAAAATATTTGCAACTTGTGTTACATATTAAAGACTCCAAGTAACTTCAGGAACTTGATAAAAACTTGATCAAACTGATTTTAAAATGTACCTCAAAAAAGAAAGCAATAGATCAAGATTCAAAAAATGAGCAAAGTATAGGACCAGGTAAGTTCACAGGAAAAGAAGTAAATACAAATGCTCCTTAAACACATGGAAGAATGATCAACTACATTAAGACATAACTTTTATCTAACTGGCATACACCCCAAATCCTGAAGACACACTGTATCTGAAGCCGTATGAAACTAGGCACTTTCCACATTGTTGTTGAGGATGCAGACTAATACAATCTGGTGATATTTACCAAAACAACAGATGAATGTATCTTTTGACTCAGCAGTCCCTTATCTAGAAATTGATTCTATACATACACATTTTTAAACGACACAGCAGCATGTTTACAACAGCAACAGTTTGCAAACAACTCAAGTATCCATTGATAAGACCACAGAAATCAACAAGGGTATATCCACACAATATTATGAGTTGTCTAAAAGGAAAAAGTGTGGAAGCCCTTTACGTGGTAATATCGAAATTATGAAAATGTCTCCAAGATACACTGTTAAGTGAGCAAAGCAGAGAACACAGTAGATATGCTCTTTTATGTAAAGAAAGAACAAAAATAAGATATATACATCTATTTACTTATAATGAAGTGAAAAACTCTGGAAGACTACAAGAATATACTCAAAGTGGGAGAGGTATGGGGGAGAGGAGAAGTCAAGGAGAAGCAGGGGTGAAATGAGACTTTTACATTGTATATAATCTTTTTTTTTAAATATCTTTTACTTTTCACCCTATTCTATAAAATAAAGCCGTTTTAAAAGATTTCAAGTTTTTGGATTCTTTCCATCATTTAAAATTAGACTTATACCAGACTAAAGAAATGATCTATGTTACCCAATGTTAAAACACTGGTAAGGATGTTTAAAACTCCTGTAATTAAACAGCATGGTACAAGTGCAAAAATCTCATAAACTGAACAAAACAAATAGCCCCAAAACAGCATATAAGAAATCAGTAGGCCGGTCGCGGTGGCTCACCCCTGTAATCCCAACACTTTGGGAGGCCGAGGTGGGTGGATCACGAGGTCAGGAGTTTGAGACCAGTCTGGGCAACATGGTGAAACCCCGTTTCTACTAAAAATACAAAAATTACCCAGACGTGGTGGTGGGCACCTGTAATCCCAGCTACTAAGGAGGCTGAGGCAGAAGAATCACTTGAACCCGGGAGGCGGAGGTTGCAGTGAGCTAAGATCGTGCTACTGCATTCCAGCCTGGGCAACAAGAGCGAGACTCTGTCGCAAAAAAAAAGAAAACAATAAAAGAAAAAAAGAAATCAGCAAATCACTAAAATGGAAACAAAAACCAGGGAAAGAATGTCAGGACAACTGGTTAACTGCTTTGAAAATCCACTCCATTTTGTTTTACCATGGAACAAAATAAATCTCAGATAAAAATGCCCTGAAATATTATATTACAAAAAGTAGCAGAACATACAGGTCAATATTTATTTGATTTCTAAAAGATGTCTAGAGTCTAAAACAATCAGAAATTGCAAACAGGGAAAACATTTTGACTTAAAAGATTCTGCATCTCAAAATCAAACAAATACACTTAAGTAAAGTACAAGGATAACAAAGCATCAGAAGTAGAAAGCAAATACATTGCCAACCATCTGGCTCCAGTTCTTTGGTGCCATATATATTTGCAAAGTTTTCTTTTTTGTTCTTTTAACATTCTTCATCAATTTTGAGAAAGAGATAAAATGTTTTTCATCTCAGTATTATTTCCTCTCTAGTGAGCTACTGATACCAAAACCAATAGTACTGAAACTGTAAACACGGGTAGGACTAGGAATTACAGTCTCAGCAGAAAATTTCAGCCCATATGTAAATATTATGTTGAATTTGTTTATCTAATCTGTATAAATGATTCCTCTTTTAGCTCTTTTGTTTTTAATCAAATAAAGTTAGACTGCCTCGCCAGCTTGCCACAAATGATTTATTTTTGCAATAACCACAGGGAAGAGTGAATTTTGTTTTTTTGACAGCCTAATTAATGTTAAGGTACATATGAAGTACAGGTTGAATTATTCCTTATCTGAAATGCTTGGGACCAGAAGTGTTTTGAATTTCAGATTTTTTCAGATTCTAGAATATTTGCATATACATACTGAGGTATCTTGGGGATGGGATCCAAGACTAAACACGAAATTCACTTGTGTTTCATATACACCTCATACCACACAGCCTGAAGGTAATTTCATACAGTATTTTAAATAACTGTGTGCATTACACAAAGTTGTGTTAAGTACTTATGCATAGAATTTTCTAGTTGTGGTGTCATGGCACTAAAAAAGTTTCATATTTTCAATTAAAAAGTGGGCAAATGATCTGAAGAGTCATTTCTCAAAGGAAGGCATACATGAAAAAATGCTCAGCATCACTAATCATCAGGGAAATGTGTATCAAAACCATAATGAGGTATTTTCTCATCTCAGAATGCCTATTCTATTCTTGAAAAAAATGCTGGTATGCTGGTGAGGATGCAGAGAAAATGAAACTCGTATACACACTGATCTTGGGAATGTAAATTAGTATGACCACTACAGAAAATAGTATAAAGTTTCCTCAAAAACTAAAAAAAGAACTACCACATGATCCAGCAATCCCACTAATAGAGCCAAAGAAAAGGCCATCAGTATGTTAAAGAGATATCTGCCTCTCGTTTATTGCAGCATTATTCACATTAGCCAAGATATGAAATCAACTTAAGTGTCCACCAGCAGATGAATGGATGAAGAAAATGTGGTATATATACAGAATGGAATACTGTTCAGCCATAAAAAGAACAAAATCCTGTCATTCACAGCAACATGGATGAGCCTAGAGGACAATATGTTTAGTGAAATAAGCAATGCACAGAAAGAAAGAACACACGTCGTCACTCACATGTAGAAGCTAAAAAAGTTGATCTTACAGAAGTAGAGCGTAGAATAGTGCTTACCAGAGGCTAGGAAGGGTTGAGGGAGAGGGATAGGGAGAGGTTGGTCAATGAATGCAAAATTACAGCTACAAAAAGGGAATAAATTCTAGTGTTCTATAGCACTGGTAGGGTGACTACAGTTAACAATAATTTATTGTATATTTTCAAATAGGGGACAGGATTCTGAATGTTCCCCAAAGAAACGATCTATGTTTGAGATGATGGATATGTTAATCACCCTGATTTGATCATTACACATTGTATACATATATCAATATATCCCATTATACTTTATAACTATGTACAGTTATTATGTGTCAACTAAAAAGAAAAAAGTTTCAGATTTTAGATTTGGATTAGGGATCCCAATCCTAAATCCAAATACTCTAAAATCTGAAACTTTTTCTTGGATGCTCAACCTGTATTCCATTCCAGGAAGGCAAAGGAACAGGCAAATAGTTGGCATATTTAACCCATTAGTAACTTGCTCCTATTTAAGTTTATTCACAGATGAACATATCCATATAGTCATATGATAGTTTTAATTCCTTAATAGAGTTAAGGAATCCAAGAAGGCCATCTAAAAAAATGAACAGGAAAAATAATGACCATTAAACAACTCCCTGATTTTACAGCCAACCAAAGCAGGAAGATACAGTTATTTGTAGTTCATGGCAGTGCACAGCCCCCTCTACTGTACTGCAGTTACACCTTGTTCCTCTGGGCCTCAGGAAACTGCCCTGACTACCTCATGGCAAGCCATCACTATGGCACTGCCATTAGCACAAAAGGGCATTTACAGTCAGGTAAAGACATGTGGACAAGGCTACAATCCCTAAGATCAAAGAATCAATATTTAAAGCACAAAATGCTTTTGAATATTTATGTGGGAAAAAGACATGGCAAATGAAACAGGATTAAAGGGCATCCTTTTTTAACACTATAAAATATCTCAATATACAGAAATGTAGAAAAATGGTACCATATACACCCACTCAATACTTTGCCATTTTGTTTCATTATTTAAGTTTATTAGCTAAGCCGTTTTAAAGTTACACATGATAGTTCACTTTCAAATCACTCAATGTGCATATCCACTACACCATTGTAACTAACAAATCTAAAATGCCTCATCTCATACCTAATTAATTTTCTCCACCCCAATTCGAATTACCTGTGAATTATTTCTTTGTTCAGTTTGCCTTCCACCTCTAGAAAATGTCTGATTTTTTTCCATCCAAGGTTTTTTCTGAGTTGCCTGGCAAGTTACATTGGACCAATTTACACCACCTATAACAAATAAAATTTTAAATTATAATTTACTTACAAAAGACAGGAAAACCTAAATTGACCTGACTTCATATACTGAAATTCAGTCACTAGAAATGCAATACTGAATATTTTTCTATAAACCTTTTTTTTTTTTCCTGAGACGGAGTTTCGCTCTTCTTTACCAGGCTGGAGTGCAGTGGCAAGATCTTAGCTCACTGCAACCTCTGCCTCCTGGGTTCAAGCAATTCTCCAGCCTTAGCCTCCCAAGTAGCTGGGATTACAGCCGCTCACCACCACGTCCAGCTAATTTTTTTGTATTTTTAGTAGAGACGGGGTTTCATCATGTTGGCCAGACTGGTCTCAAACTCCTGACCTCAGGTGATCCACCCGCCTCGGCCTCCCAAAGTGCTGTGATTACAGGCATGAGCCACCTCACCTGGCCCTATAAACTTTTAAGTAGTACTACAGTTCTTAGTAATACAAGTGTCCTCTTACAGAATATCTCCAGCTGGCATTTTCTCAAGCTGATCAGCAAAACTGTACTTCCAAATTACCTTGAATCTCTGCAAGATTTCTAAGTTTTGTTTGCAGTATCAGCAAGCCTCATGCTTAAAAGGAAAACTCTGATAATGGACAAAGTAGAAAGTATAGCAAAAACACAATGCAGAAAATAAGTACCTGCACACATAGATGATTCCACATGCTAAAAAAAGAAACAAAAAGACAATTATACTCTACTTGAGAACCAACATTATGTACTTTGCTAAATGTTTTATAATTTAGTGTGAAGCATGCATATCACAATATTATCATACTTATTCAAAAATGAATATTTTTATTGATAAAATACAAAATACATTTGTAACTATCCTATTACTATAGTAATTGTTAATGAAAACTGATACTTAAGCTTTAGCAGAGGATGCAAAATAATAATACTGATATCAATGACCAATAAAGAAATCAAGACGATGCCACATACATTCATGGTCCCAGAATCAGGATTTCTCAAAGCCCCTGCTGCAGGCTGGTTGTTGCTGTGTTTGGGACTGCAATAACCACTGTCACTGTCAATGTCAGCTTCACTAGCCCCCTGCTCACTAGAAGATTCAGCAGTGGGGTGGGATGCTCTTCTTCTCCTGCCCTTGGACTTCCAGAGCATTGTGGCAGTGGTCTCTGAGAGAGACTTGTTAGCGATATCTGATGGGAAATCTACAAAGGCAAGGAAAGTGTGACAATTCTTTGTGATGAGCAAATTGATAAATTCTCATTAAATCATCATTAAGATTGTAAGAATACAGATACCAAACGTCATAAATGAAGAAATAGGTGACAACTTTTTGAAAAGTTCATTAAAAGGTAAGATGTTCCTGGTAAGTTGGTTAATGTTTTTTGTTTTTCTTGAGGCAGGGTCTCAGTCTGTTTCCCAGGCTGAAGGGCAGTGGCACAATTTTGGCTCACTGCAACCTCTGCCTCCCAGGCTCAAGCAATCCTTCGATCTCAGCCTCCCAAGTAGCTGGGACTACAGGCATGCACCACCACCACACCGGGATTATTTTTTGTAGAGACAGGGTTTCGCAGGGTTTCACCATGTTGCCCAGGCTGGTCTCAAACTCCTAAGCTCAAGCGATCCACCCGACATGACCTCCCAAAATGCTGGGATTACAGGCATGAGCTACCTCACCCAGCCTGTATGTTTTTATTATGAAGACAGAATAAAATATATCACTAAAATACTAAAATCACCATCAACCATTTAGGAAAGAGAACGTCATCAATCTTTTGAAGGTTGCTGTGTGTTCCCCTCCACTACTATACCATTTTCTTACCCCAGAGCTTACCATCTATTCTGAATTCTGTGCATATCATTCCTTCACTTTTCTTTATAGATTTACCATGGATTTCTGTATTTCTTAAACCTAAATCATATAATTTTCCAGTTTTCAACTTTATTTTAAAATACTACTTTGCCCACGTGACTTCTCACCCCTGCCACGCCTCAACACTGGCTTTGAGACTGTGGTGCATGTGTTATAATTCATTAATGCCACTGGAATCCAGAATGCCTTTACATGAATATACCTCAGTGTACTTATCCTTTGTACCACTGATGAGACACCTGAGTTGTTTCAGAGTTTTGCTACTAAGAACACTATTACTGTTGACACTGATACACAGACACACGAATGTGCATACATGCATATGTAAGCTTCTCTACGGTAAATACTGCCAGAACTTAGGGGATGCACATATCCAACTTTACTTGATGCCTAATCATTTTCAAAGGTACTTAATAGACAGTTACACTCCAACAACAGTATATTCACCCAATGATCCATATATTCATTAAATACTTTACATTATCATCCAGACTGTACCTAATCTGTTGGGTATAAAATGGTGGCTCATTGTAGATTTTAATTAGTACGTTCCTGCTTAATAATGAGGCTGATCTTTATTTTTTCTTTTTTGCTTTTAGCCACAAGTGTTTTCCCTTCTGTGAAATTTTTATTAATACTACTTTTGAATTATCTGACTTCTGCCATTTTTCTGAGTTGTATTTCTTATTTCACAAATTACAATTGCAGCAAGACATTCCAAAAAAAAAAAACAAAAAACAAAAAACAAAAAACAAGACTTTCTTTGAACAAATTACAAGTTTTCCTTTTCCACATTTCTGCCCATTCATAATTTTTATACAACACTGATTTAATTTTGAGTTGTGCTCTCCTTAATATGATGTCATGTGATGACAAGTCTTCGTAATTATAAGATGACTCCATATTATTCCACTGAGCAGGTGTCCTGTACTTAGAGTAGTGTCCAAGCAGGACTTGTTACCTGCTACTAGTGGACACTATGAAAGCTTCAGTACTTTTGCTGCACTGAGGCAATATGCACCTTTAATCAAATAGCCCCCTCCCTTTCTAGGGGGAGGCTCCATTTGGATACATTCAAAGAAATGAGATGACTGGGTCTAAAGAAAAATTCCTATATTCCTGCAAAATTGTTTAGCCTACGAGCACAGTGTTCCACGGGCCCCAAGGACAGGGTGGGATCATTCTCTTATTGATTCATGTTAATTCTTTATACATCTCATGCTAATCCTTTGTCAGTTATATACATGGTAAAAGTCTTTTCCAAGTTGGGGCCTATTCTTTCACTTACTTTTAATAAACAGAAATTCTTAATTTTAGAAACAGTTCCCTCCCTGCAGTCATAGAATTATCTGCCTATATTTTCTTCTACCATTGGGCTTCCCTAAGTCCTTAATCAATCTGAAATAGATTTGCATGGGGCACAAATCGGCAATGCTATCTCTGTCATCTTCCATATACGTGTTTTCACACACATGTGGGGTCTGTTTCTAGGCTGTCTGTTCTGTTTGACTTTTGTATACTGCATCGACAAAATAAACCTATAGGAATTAAGATGGCTTTATAAGTTTCCATATCTACAGGAAAAGTTCTTTTCGAGGGATGTCTTGGGTCTTCTGAGACCACTGTTCCTTTATTTTAGAATTAGTTTATCAAGTTTCCCCAAAATTACTTTGAACATGATATTTAGGTTTTTCTTAATGTCCCATAATAAAGACTTATCACTTTCTTTTCTATTTTTCTTTCAAGACAGAGTCTTGCTTGGTTGCCAGGCTGGAATGCAGTGATGCAATCTCAGCTCACTGCAACCTCCGCCTCCCAGGTTCAAGTGATTCTCCTACCTCAGCCTCCCAAGTAGCTGGACTACAGGCACCTGCCACCACACAGAGCTGATTTTTGTATTTTTTAGTAGAGAAGGGGTTTCACCATATTGGCCAGGGTGGTCTTGAACTCCTGGCTTCAAGTGATTTGTCTGCCTCGGCCTTCCAAAATGCTGGGATTACAGGTGTGAGCCACCACACCCAGCCTAGTCTTACTATTTTCTGCCTACACATCCCATACGTCTTCTCTAAGATTTCCAGAAACTCTCTTTTTCAGTGTTATTGTTAATGACATCTTTTTTTTTAATTTTGTGGGTGGCAAACTGAAATGCAATTAACTTTTATATATTATATTAGATCCAGCCATCTTATTATAAACTCTTATTAAATAATGAGCTTGTGTTCAAATGTAAAAATCTGTTACAAATGGAAAGACATTCCTAATAAACTATAATATTTAATTTGATCTCTGCTTGATACCAATTAATCCTCAGAAATTACAAACTTAACTGAAGAATAAAAATACTGATAGAATTACAATCCTTGAATTTGAAAACTAAAACTAAAAATACTAATAGTATGTACAATATGTAATATTCTATCCAAATTCACCTTTATCTTTTCATTTTCTAATTCCTATGCCTCAGAGTATCTTTGTGGTTAAAATAACAAGCAACATAAAGAAGTAAGGACATTTTAAAGTCTTCCCAGGGTTAAAAGCACATAGAAATGGGTCACTATGACTAAAGACAACCAAACCAGAAAACTTTGTAATATATTACATTGTGATTCTTTTCCACAGCCACTCCAAGTATTTGTCAGTCTGCTAATCTCAAAGATGCATGCCTTTATGCTTTAACCACACAATAACTGTACTATCAGCAAGACTTTTTAAACTGATTTTCAGATCCCTTCTCTGCTCCTAATAGATCTAAGCAACCGTAAAAAGATAAATAGATCTCCAAAAGAAAAGGTATAACCTAAGTGAAAAAAATATAAGCCATCTTATTCATTTCAACTCAGACCTCATTTGAATGGAGGCTGTACAGAGATAGAAAAGCTAATTATGCCTTTGAATGAATCTTGGTCTTGGATCATGAACAAAGACTGTTTACTAGTGTCACTGACTATGGATGAGAGGAGATAAACATCTCCTCTACAGATAATAAACTGAGATCAAGGATACAAAGTGAAATTTCATAATATAAACTGCAAAATAGCACATTGTAAGAATATTAATTCTTGTCTATTACCAGGTGAAAGCTTTTTTATTTAATGCCTGTACAGTCCTCTAAAAATTTTTGACAAAATGATATTTGACTAGTTCAAAATTTATACTTGTTTAACAGGATATACATGACATACATAGGTTTGGTTCAGATCTATGCTAAAATATGGCATAGAAAATTTGCTAAGTTCTTTCTATGAAGATGTATAGGATATCAGGATGTTTTATAATGGGTTTTAATCTAGTTATAAAACATGTACAATTTTAATTTCAATCAAAATGAGTTCCTCAAATTTCTATAGTGTCTGCAAAATTCCATCTCTGGTTTCTGAACTGCTCCATTACTACAAAAGGAAAAGGACACCTTAAACCCGCCCAAAATTGCACACAAGGCCAGCAAGCAAACTGAAAGAACATTAAGAACATAGATTGCTTTACCCTTCCCAGAGAATCTCACAACGTGGCAGGGCAAATGAAAGGATGGAAGTCTACAATTCAGACAAGTGGTACAGACCACAGTTATAAAGTGGTGAATGAAAAAAGATCAAAATCAGTGATGCACATGTAAGAACCCTTGCCTTACCAGTTTGCTGTGAAGCATCTACCAGAAGCACAATTTTTGATCGACTATCGGGACCTGCTGCATTTGTTTCTTTCTGAGTAGCTACATTTTTCACCAGCGGCCTTTTGCTTTTATGTGCTGTTGTAAAAGTTGTTGCTGATTTAAAAAAAACAAAAAACACACAACTATTCAATGTACTAAACATTATAAAATACACATCTATTACAAAATACAGCTAAGTATATGTTCTAAATTCTTGGCTTCCATGGGGCAATAGTATTAGGGTTTCATGAAATATCTGCAGCAAAGCATAATAGGCTAAACAATGTATTATACACACATTTATACACTTTTTCAAATAACAACATAAGTATGATTAATGAATTCATTTTTAACTGCTACTTGTATTTTTTATTTTCTCAGTCAAAAGTAATGAATAGCAGGGGTATAATAATGTCATAAAAGGGGTTGTAAATTTCTTTAAAAAGGTAGTAACTTATTCCAAAGTAAATTTTAGTTTCAGAAAAGCAATGACACGAAAAATGATTTCTGCTTCAGAATTCAAAAAGAAAATATAAAAAAGCTGATTCTGTCAGGGCACAGTAGTTCACACCCATTATCCCAAACTCCTGGGCTCCTAGGCTGGAAGATCACTTGAGGTCAGAAGTTTGGGACAAGCCTGGGCAACATAGAGACCCCCGATCGCTACCAAAAAAAAAAAAAAAAAAAAAAGACATCAGTAGTCTCAGCTACCCAGGAAGCTGAGGTAGAAGGATCACTTGAGCCCAGGAGTTTGAGATTACAGTAAGAAATGATGGCTCCACTGTACTCCGGCATGGCTGACAGAACGAGACCCTGTCAATCAATCAATCAGTATTAAAAAACTGATCTCTTCCTTTACTTTTAAAAATATAAGTATTCATCACTTAATAGCAACTTACACAATAGAACTCTGAATTTAATTTCTTGAACTTTCTAAGTTGACGTGCTGGGAATGTATTCTGAGAAATCATGTTCCTTCAACATCTGGAAATTATATACTACTATCTTATTTCCAACACTTTTTTTTTTCATTCTGAGTTCCCGAAAGGATATTCCTTGACCAAGAATGTTTCCATGAACAAAACGAAAAGCTTTTAAAGCAATCTCTGCTGCTTGTATTTCAATTTTAGAAATTATACGAGGAGGCAGCAAAGACTTCACTGAAGAAACTGGGCTAATGGAATCTAGGGAAAGTATCAACTCCTTGATGATGTACTCGTAAGATATGTCTAAGATGTACCTCTTCCATCAGCTAAAAAGTGCTAACTTAGAAACATGTTCCTTCTTCCCATTAGCTTTGACAATACGGCTTCAACTGTAAAATAGCCTTTTAAGTTAAAAAGTTAACTAAAATTAAATCTTAATTCTCTTGTGATTCAAAGCCTTCATTTTTTTTTTTTTTTTTTTCTTTTTTTTTTTTTACTTAGTCAAAAGGCTGGTACTAAATAACTGGTTTCACATATTTATCTGTCATTTTCTTCAGTCCTAGGAGACTCTTGTTCATATAAAAGAAAAGCATCTCTTAAATAATAAACTGCTATTCCTACTAAAAATTCACAGATTAGGAACAATAAAGTTGAAGGGATCTAATGAATCACAAATGTTCTTTTCCATAATGTCTCCTGCTAACTTTTGGGTTTTTTTTTTTTTTTTTGAGACAGGGTATCACTCTGTCACCTAGGCTGGAGTGCAGTGGTGCTATCTCAGCTCACTGCAGTCTTGACCTCCTGGGCTCCAGTGATCTTCCCACCTCAGCCTCCCAAATAGCTGGAGCTACAGGCATGCACTAACATGCCCAGATAATTTCTGTATTTTTGTTAGAGATGGGGTTTCACCATGTTGCCCAGACTGGTCTCAAACTCCTGGGCTCAAGCGACTAGCCTGCCTTGGCCTCCCAAAGTGCTGGGATTATAGGTGTGCGCCACTGCACCTGGCCAACTGAAATATCTTGAAGTGAATTAGCCATTCAACACAACTAGCACAAGATCCACACTAATCACTTATGAAGGTTGGTGTCACCATGCAACTTTTATCACTAAATTAATTTGTAAATATTTCTGCCTTATGTTATGTAAAACTCTCTAAAGGGAACATGAAAATGATTATAAATCACATCACGATTAAGAATGAGGAATAAACAACACAAAGAAAATTATTTTAAGAATTACATATCCTTTACCATTTCACAATAGGAACAATATGTTTTACAGCAAATTCAGCATTAACAGTCAATCAACCCAAGTAGCAACTTACTTACACTAATTAAGTAATATCAAATTTAAAAGCCAATCAAGACCAGACACTTACTTTTGGGACCACTGATCCTCTGTTACTGTTTCTGTTTCGATGACTGGACAATGGGAAGACCTGTCCAAGCTGACTTGGACGCTCAGTGCATTCTGTGGTGATAGCATTTACAGTATTTGCAGCTTGAAAGGTGTTGGAGTAAGGTGTAGGAAAAGGATGATAGAAACCCATAACCTGGGCACATGGTGCTGGCATCAGCTGATAATATGTATACTCTGTAGAAACAGGTGGCTGAGCAGATATAATGGGGTAGGCAAAGTATGGTCCAGTAGGGTTTGGATTGGGTTGTTGCCATCGTATATCATTGTTATATAAAGGAAATTGTCTGTAAAACCAAATCAAAGAAGAATAAATCTATTGACAAGTCTAAAAAAACCACTAAAGCAAAATCTCTTATACTAATAAAAGACAAAACAGTACAGAACAGTGGTTTTGTGATAATTTTGGGAAAGGAGACAAAACTATCATCATCTTATATATTTTTTTGCTATAGAGATCATTATGTACATGTAGTAACAATGTAAACAACAGTATAAACAAACCCAACCTGATGGTTTTACAGTATTCCACGTACCAGTATTGTTTGTAACTCTGTCTTCAACTCCCTCAAGATATTTCTGCCTAAAAGTAAAACACCTAGCTACTGGATCTACCAACAATGGCAGTCCAAAGTTCCCATTCAAGGTAAGCAACTGTGACAGCCTTCTGTAAAGAACAGAGTAAAGTGACCATTGTGTAAGGTGACCGTTACATAGGGTGATTTAATTCCTCCACCTCTCATTCTTCAGCTCAATCCCAGAGCCTACTCCTCCTCCTCTCATACTCCCCTAATCACTTGGCCAAGTCCAGCTCTTTTCCTGGCTGCCCTCCTGGCAATAGAAGCAGGCTCTGGGTCCAAGGGGAAGAAGAGAAGAGGCAAATCTGTTCACGGACATCTTCAGCGGTGGAGCTTCTTCTAGTGCAATTCATATAAAACACTAGCAAAATTCTTCCTATCCCAGCAGCCCCTCACCAAATCAATACGGGGTCCTAGGGAGTAGGGAGCTGAAGCATAGAGCTTTTCCTCATTACTCCCATGACAAAGCAAAACAGTAAAATGTTCACGGCCATATTCCTAAAAGTATTTTTTAAATAATCTGTTGGCTGGTTTACTCATGAACTCACAAAGATTATTTGGTAAACCAAGAAAATCAATTAAGTTTATCATACTGTATACGTGGCCATTTTTTCAAATAGAAATATAGTATTATTAAATTTAGTTTCATGAATCAGTTTGCACATTATCCAATATAGGCAAAGATATTTAATATAATACTAACTTCAATTGAAAATGATTCCTTAGTTCCTACTATTTGTCTAACCCTCAACACTCTTTATTAAGAGTCTCAGAATATTAACTTGAACACTTAATATCTGAGTAGTTGAATGGCCTTATACACCATACATCCACAATTTCTCAAAGAATGTGCACTGGCACACTAGTGTGCAACAATGGTTTAGAGATGGGGTAGAAATATTGATCGCCTCAGCCCTCAGGAATGACAGAGCCTATAGCCAGTCACCAGCTGTCTCATCCATGCATAGTCCTAGACAAACAAAATTTTCTATGTGACATAACTTGAAAAAGGCTGAAAGTACTTTTATACAGCAATAAAATAAACTCTACCAATGAAGTGCTCATCACTCAGACAGTGTAAGCAGGGTTAGAATGGCTACCATGACTATCGTAAGTAACATCCTAACCACTAGGTTACACATGACCTAATTGCGGGCAATTTTGCTAAATCATCCTGTAACTATAGCACAGACATAAATTTAAACTAAAATCTGAGTCTAGAAATATTAATATATACTAACCATGACAGCTTCAAAGTTAAGGACTATTGCTTGGTATTTTCTTTTACACCAGAGACTGTCTTGGCAGCTATGAGATTAGATGTTTAATCCCCAAAAAAAAAAAAAAAAAAAGTTTTGTTCACCTCTGAATATTTTATTTCTCCCTTTGAGCTGACTTACTTCAAATAAATTTCAATGACTTACTGAAGGAGACACAGCCTAAGAATTCAATTTTCTCTTAGAAAAAATAAGAAACTAATCCATATTAACAATTTCCAAATTTCAATATCATTTCTCTTAATAGAGAACTGATTAAAATCTAAAAGTTACAAAAGAAAAATATTAAGTGCACTTTGCCAGCTTTTATAGCCACCCCCACAAAAAAGAAAATAAAAATAAACAAATTACCTATTAGACTGGTTTTCCTGCACAAATGGGTAACAGGTAATCAGGTAGCTGGGAATTGGAGTTGGTTCTACACCAGAAACACTTCCGTTATCATTTGGGAGAGCCATCGGGATCATAAATGTATCAGGACTCTTCTTCTGGGGAATAAATGGCTCTACCTCAGCTGACAGCTTGACATTCTTCAAAGAGAAAGTAGAATACATTAATAACAAACGAGCATGCAACTTCCTACAAATTCACAATTTAACAACAGCAGAGTCAGTCCTTATAAACAGTAATTAGGTCTCTTCTCAGCATTCAGAAAACATCCAAAAGGAAGAGCAATGTCAATTTTAAAATAACTGAATAATAATCAAGTTATTTAGACAAAGCCACCAAATAAGGAAAATAAATCAAATGTTACATTTCAATATAATTAAAGCTGTTAAAACAATCAAGAAAACACAGAAGTCATACATCAGGGTCTAAAAATAAAGTTGGTAGTAAGAGATGTAGCTCTTCAGACAATGTGTTTTAAACTCATTTTCTTGGGGGAAAAATTGAACAAAATTATGAAGGATAATTAATACTCTGTATTTGTTTCAATAGTCTTAAAAGTTGACTATTTCTGTCCATTTCTGGAAATTAGATCGGTATCATTAAAAGAAAAGAAAATGTCTAAGATGAAAAAATACTTAACATTAAGAAGAAAAAATCTGCACAGTTACACTGGGGAAAATAGGAGTACTTCAGTTTCCCAGTACACATCTGA
Organism: Rhinopithecus bieti; assembly: GCF_001698545.2. Classification (NCBI taxonomy): domain Eukaryota; kingdom Metazoa; phylum Chordata; class Mammalia; order Primates; family Cercopithecidae; genus Rhinopithecus; species Rhinopithecus bieti. The sequence goes on along the minus strand of NW_016805531.1, from coordinate 347,068 downwards.
GTAAACTAAAGTAATCCAAGACATGTAATCCATTTTAGTTTACTTTGTATCTTTTCTTATAAGAAATCTATAGAGCTTTAAAAGACATAAAAAAAAAAAAACAAACCCTGTAGTATTTAGGGATGCACACATGGGCGACAAAACTATAAAGAAAAGTAAATAAAATCCATAAAAGTCAAGATAGGAATTATTCTCAGCAAAGACAGTTGTGATTAAGAGGCATCTGGAGAGCTTCCAGGGTGCCTGGCAAAGTTTTATATCCTAACCAGGATAAAATTTACAAGGTGTTTGTCCTGTAACAATTCATCAAGCTGCACATTGGTTTTATGCAGTTTCTATATGTTATAGTTAACAACAAATTTAACATTTTAAATTATTTTTTGAAATCCTTAAGTACATTCTGTAAAAAATCATATAATATCAAATGATATGAACATGTTTTAATGAAACCAGTAAGTGAAATGCAAGTTAATGTTTTTAATTACTCTAAAAAATTACCTTAAAAGCCACGGCCCTAGCCAGAACTCTTCCCCAACAAACCCACTAGGGTGATAGTTATTAGAAGCTCCCATCAAAGCATAGTTGTAAGAATAAATTTCATGTTTCTCACAAAAGCAGTTAGTAAGGAATCCAAGTAAAAAATCTGAAGATGAGATATGCTCATTTGTTTCAGAAAATTAAGTTCTCTAAAAAGTTCACTGTAAATACTCGTAAATGCTTGTTAAAAGGGATGGGGTGGGGATGGTAAAATCTGAACTGTACAGCAGTGTTAGTTCAGTCTCCTTCCTCCCTACCTGATTTGAGGTTTACATTTGTACAATTAACCAAATCAGAAGTAGATATGCTATAATAATAATATAAATATTAGTGAATTGAAGTTGATTTCTTAAAGATTAACGTAAGAGGCAAAAATATCTTCAAACTCTAATGATACAAGCTAGTAATTTTCACTCTGTGATATTCATTAGAACCCAAACTTACTTATATAGGACACAATATATCAAAACAATAAATATTTCCCCAATTAGGAAAAAGAAAAGCCGACTTACAGCAATAATATAAAGATAATGGAAGCTTGCTTTATACAATTCACACATATATGCCGAAGAAAAGAAACTGAAATCACGTTTTAACTGCACTAAAATATAATTTTAGGATTTTTTTTAAGGGTCTCGCTCTGCCACGGGGTGGGGGTGGGGGTAGGATGCAGTGGTATGATCATGGCTCATTGCAGCCTCAATCTCCTGGACTCAAGTGATCCTCCTGCCTCAGCCTCCCAAATAGTTAGGACTACAGGTGCACATTACCACACCCAGCAAACTTTTTAATGTAGAGATGGGGTTTTGCCATGTTTCCCAGGCTGGTCTTGAACTCCTGGGCTCAAGTGATCCTCCCACCTCGGCCTCCCAAAGTGCTGGGATTATAGGCATGAGCCTGGCCAGGATTTCTTTTAAAAACGAAAAAGTCCTTTACGACATATGAGAACTCACTGAGCAGTTTTATAAATCTGAGCTAGTAGACTTTCAGGGTTTTTTTTCAGCAAGGTATATGGGTACACCAAATTATCAGTCTTAACCACACTAATATAATTATAAATAAATACTATTAATAATACTTTTCCTGACCTCTCATAATTATGAGAGGTCATAATTATGACCTCTCCTCATAAATTACTTTGGTAGCAATAAATTCAAATTCTTGCTCAGGTCGAAAGTTGCAAAAAATTTTTACACCCCACTTCATTTATACTTTATAAAAAGTTTTATAAACTTAGGCAACCTACTGTTTAAAAGGTATTCTGTATAATTCAAAGCTAATGTCTGTACATATATACACTATGTGCCTTTAAATACTAAAGTTTGTATTGGCTTATATTCTAAGTGCAATTCTAGATATCAGAGCTCAACAATAAAACTCACAAACACTAAAATGATCCTTTGTTTTTAGCACAAAAAAAAAAAGAGAGAGAGAGAAGCTGCTATAGTCAACAGCTGCACAAACAGAAGATGTCACTAGTAGGAACAGACTGGCAAACTTTCTCCTATAGCTACAACTCTGTATGGTCTCAAAAGCTGTTTATTGTGACTTTGGGGCCTTCAGTAATATACATCAACATGCAGCATCTGCTGTTCTCAGGACTGAAAAGGAGTGTTAAGACCCCAAACTATTCTTAAAAGTCCACATAATAAAGCCCATATAAATAACATGTTAAATAAATAACAAATTCTGGCAGTATTTTAATTATATTAGTATAGAAATCAAAGAAAAATGCCTTGCATAGTGAACAACAAAATGTATGAAAAAACTAGACTGGATACATTATAGAACGTTATTCCTCAGTTTGAATTTCTGTTTTGTCTCTCTACTTTCGCCAAGATCTATTTTTTAGGAATAAGAACGTTCATAGCAGGGAGTTGTCTTCATAAAGGAAATAAATATGGAATAAACGTAAACTACACTTAACAAAGTATAATCATTCTTGTAGTATTTGCTTCACAAAAAGCACGACTATCTATATAGTAAAACTATCATCTTTCAGAACTTATTTCAGAATTTTCCCAATTAATGAAAAAAATCATAGTCCCAGAATCTTTGTAAAAATATTTAAGCAGTTTCATGTTCATTTTTTATTTTGTGTATATTAAGGTAAATGTCTACAAACAAAATGCCTTTGATGTAAATAATCTAGAGAGTTTAAGACTCTGTTAGAGTATGAAACAAAAATATTATTTAAAAGAGTTTATTAGACAAATGTATTCAGATCATGGAGAGCCTATATAATTCGACAAATGTGCATTCAGCATACATTCCGGAAAGAGTGCTGTGCTGGACTGGGTTAGGGAAAATGGGCAAACATTACCACAAAGCACACGTCGGCAGAGAATGTACACTAAATTCCTCAGAGATGGAGCCTCCAGATGAATGCAAATAATTTTCCCAGATTAAGCAATAAAAAACTGACACCCACTTAAAATCAAAACTGAAGTTGGAACATAACGAGACACTCTCCCACAGTGAAACTCCAGAGTATGTACCACACACCCACAGAAAAAATATGACCATGGAAACCCTCCATATTCTTTCTATGTTAAAGTAAAAATAGGATATCTCAAACTTTAAGATATTTTATATCTCATGGCAAAAGATAAAATAAATATTCTCTGAAGCGAAAAATGATTAATGTTTAAGAGATAACTACTCACTGTGCTGTTTTTTGATTAAAATGCCAAAACAAAACACATGACTTATATGTGTAAGTTGTATAGGCTCCAGACAATAATGAGGAAGAAAAATCAAAGAATTTAACTTAGATTCTGCCCATACTGGGCAGAATGTTTTGCAACCCATATTTTCCTTTTAGAAAACACACCAAATCTAATGTTTTTTAAAATCTGATGGTTACTTTTAAAAAAAACACCTTTCCAGATTTAATATTAGTTTCTGAATTATCTATTACTTTGTTTTTAACTTATTATTTTCTCTTTTGATTTGATGGAGTTTCCCCTCTAACTTCTTGCCTTGGAGGCTTAATTTTCATTCTCCTTGTAAACTGTTTAACAACGAAGGCATTTATGACTATGCATTTGCCTCAGAGTATAGCTTCAGCCACATTCCATAGGTTTTTTGTTTGTTTTAGAGATGGGGTCACACTATGTTGTCCAGGCTGGAGTACGGTGGCAATTCACAGGTGTGATCTCACTACTGATCAGCACCAGAGTTTCTACATGCTTCATTTCTGGCCTGGGCCAGTTCACCCTTCCTTAGGCAACCTGGAGTTTCCCCACTCCAGGGAGGTCATCATTATTGATGCTGAACTTAGTGCAGACACCTGACTCGCATAGCACACTACAGTCCAGAACACCTAGCTAGGGTCAAGCGATGCTCCTGCCTTAGCCTCTTTAGCAGTTGGGACTACAGGTGTATACCACCATGCTGGGCCCCATAGGATTTTCATATGTGGTATTTTATTATTAACATATTTTTAATAACCTGTCATTCTATTTTTTATTCCTTTTTGACCTAAGAGCTTGAAAATGTCTTTTTGGCCAGGTGCAGTGGCTCACGCCTGTAATCCCACCACTTTGGGAGGCTGAGGCAGGTGGATCACCTGAGGTTAGAAGTTCGAGACCAGGTTGGCCAACATGGTGAAACCCCATCTCTACTAAAAATACAAAAATTAGCTGGGTGTGGTGGTGCACACCTGTAATCCCAGCTCTGGGAGGCTGAAGCAGGAGAATTGCTTGAACCAGGGAGGCGAGGTTGTAGTGAGCTGAGACAGTGCCACTGCACTCCAGCCTGGGTGACAGAGTGAGACTCTGTCTCAAAAAGAAAAAACAGAAAATGTTTTTCTAAATTTCCAAATGGTATTTTCTCTGAATGTATATATTAATACTTTCCTTTTATTATGAACATATTATTTTCTTAATCTGATAAGACAGGTCATTTACTTCTATCTTTACGTAAGGGCCAACTATATGTATTACTGAATAACGAACATTTTAAAATAACTTATTTAGAATATATTTCATTTGCAGTACTGACATTATTTAAAGTTTACAAATTATTTAAAGGAAACAATGAAAAGCTAGACAATTTTGTATCCTTATTGGTAAAAAGCATGTTGCATGAAATCATATGTATTCATTAGTTTTTCCAAAATTAAAGACATTAATAACCAGTAATTTTATGAATTCTTTTAAAAGAACTATCTAATGCTAATGTACTAAAAATTAAGCCAACATTTAAATTATTTGTGATAACAGAAAACAGACTGTTAACCTCAAGTGTCCTGTCACTTCTAAGCCCATTGTTTATTTTTTAAAATCTCAATAAATTTCCTAAAAATAGAAACAGTAAGCCTTTATAAACAAAACAAACTCCATGATTTATTCTTCACATCTCATAATGCAAGTTTTTTTTTTTTTTTTTAAGGGGAAAAAATGCATTATATACCAAGCAACACATCTTCTTAGAACATTTAACTCTGGCAGTTAAAATTAAGCTAGCTATTTTGATTAAATACAGAGAACACCCTATAAAAAGTGCCGAAAGAGGATACTCCTGAGATTTTCTTCTAGTTATAGCATTCTTTCAAATAATCATCATTGCAATTAAGATCATCCATCTAGCACTGTATTCCCGGTAATTTACTTTTTACAATCTTGATCAGCACACATACAATTCACCTTTTCTATAAAAAGATTTTATATATTTAAAAAAGGTAATTCACAAGAACAAGAACATGAATGACTTCAGGCAAAAAGAAAGTTTATTTTCTTTTTTAGTTACACTTGTAAAGTACGCAAGGATTTAATTAGGTTAAGATAAAATACAGAAAGTCTATATTAAGTACTACTTTTTAAAAATAAAACTTCTATGAATTGCTAACTACTACAATACTATAATGAGTAAGCTTTAATGCTGTAGGCATTTAGGGAAATTCTGGGTATGTCAACAGTGGTCAAAAGGGAAAAAAAATTCTGTGAGGAAAAATGGAAATCGGCACATATTATCATACTTTTCAATGACCTTTATCTACCTAAATTCACTTCAATAGTAGAAATACAAAAGTATAATCCAAATATCCTGGAAAAGCCATTACATGACTCTATGGTATAATCAAGAATTCCACAAAATTGAGAAATCTCAGTTCCCAATCTACTACTAAGTTAATGGTTCTTAGCCGTCCTTTGAGAATATGATGAAAATAATGGATTCTTGCCCTAGAAAAAGACATATAATGAAGCATACTCCTTCCAGGTCATTCATGGACCCCTGAATTAACTTCCTATCGCATAAACGAGGTGAAAACATTACTTTTCTATATCTATTTTCTGAGGGTATAGGGGAGTGGAGGATTTTCAAATTATTCTTTCATTTAGGGTTAGGTTGGGGAAGAGGGAAGAGGTATTGGAAGAAAAAAAAGTCAACAGAAAACCTTCTTCCATGTTTTTTTCCTAGTTATTAAATTTCTACAAGGTTTTAATAGGTCATAGGCTTTGGAAAGATGTGGGATGAAAGAGGAAAAGGCTCTCTAGTTTAAATCATTTGCTCACAGCACTTGCTGCTAGGATAATCACAAACAGCTATGCTAAAAATTACCATCTAAATAGTTAATTATATTTCCTCTAGGATGAAAGGAACTCTAAGTATACATAAGGTAGCATTACTGGTTTTAGTCCTGGCATCCTAGTGAAGGAACAAAATGTTGAACCCTTTCATTAGTAACACACGTATAAGGAAATGATTCAAGGAAAATTCGTATTCATTTGTCAGGCTTTGAAATCTCAGGTATTTTGATAGATACCTTCAAAATGTTTTTAAATCAAACTAGATACAGGCTGTATACAGAATACTTCTGGGTCACATAAACGCCTAGGCGTATTTGCCAAGAGGCTCCATATCAATTTCTCTTTGGTAATTCCATGTATTGTTTTATAAAATTCATTTGTGTCTTCAGAGTTATATTCACATAAAGCTTTTTTTTAAAAAAAAAAAAAAAAAAAAACAAGTCTTGTGTAAAACAAGTATACACAACTAGGAAGCTGTGCTTTGCCAGCTAAGAGTCCGATTTCAAAATAAAAACGGCTTCAACTACATATAGACACATACAGGAATTTGGGAAATCTTATCTCATTAATTCAGGTGCTCGTTATCCATCTGTAAAATTAATAGACAGAAATTACTAGCCTCTGTTCTTCCGTCATCTAGTCATCAATGGGTAAGGCCTTCGAAGAAGGGAATAGAGGGAATAAACTTGGGCTTCAAATTAAGTCGTTTCGCAGATATCTTAAGAGTGGAAAATACTGGGGGAAAACTATTGTTTTCGATTACTTTTAACACTGTTATTATCCCTGCCTACTAGCACCTACTAGCATGGATAATCAGGAATTTGATGCAATTAAAAACAAAACAGAACACTAATGGGACTACTTTGCGAATATGAAAACGGGTTCGAAAATAAGCTTATGCTTTACACCCTTAAAATAGAAACTAGCTTTAAAAAAAAAACACTAATTACAATTCTTTGCAAAATAACTGGATAAAAGGACAAGGGGGAAATCGTAGTATCGTTTCTTAAAAGAAACACCTCCGTAAAACCACTGCAAAAACAATGCTTCGCTCCACTGAACATAGATCTAAAAGGCCCGTGACTTCCCTTCATCTGTAGTTACCACACATTCTCTTACAGTCTTTCTGGGTGAGAAGCCTTCAAACGCCTTTCCACCTTGAAAACACATTCCAGAGCTGAAGGGAATGGGGGAAGTGGGGAGACTGCTGGAAGTTATAAGCCCTCCTCTCAGGAGAGCAGGGACAACTTGGAGCCTTCTGACCCCTGCACCAAGCCGGGGAGAAGCGGCAACAGCGAGCCCTCCATCTGGGAAGTAATCAGGGTTGGAAAAGCCCCCAAGCCCCAGGCAGCAGCTGGAACAATGAAGGAGAGCCGGGAGCTGCCAGGCTCCCAGGTGAGAGGGTCTGCGACCGCAGGACCGGCCCTCGGTCCCCACGTTCGAAGACCTGGGCCTAGCCTGGAAGGAAGCGGCGACCCCAACCCCCGGCTCGGCGGGCCCAGCCCAAACCCGCGTACCTGCTCTGCGGGAGCTCGGTCCATGGTGCCTGCAGCCGCAACGGGCCCGCGCTAGTCGGTGTAAACAGCGCCTTGGGCCGCTTTCTCCATGGCCCCCCGCTCGGGTCCAGACTGGGTTCCGGACCTCCGCCCCTATCTAGCTGGCCGCGACACCGATTCGGCTACGCCACTGGCAGAGGAGGCGGCTCCAGCTCCAGGAGATGGAGGAGGCGGTGGCAGCTTCGGGGAGGGATCATCTGGGACGGAAGCCGAGGAGGGCCCGAATGGGCGGGAGGCGTAGTTAGAAATGGAGGCGCACGGAAGGGAAAGGAGTAGGGAGGAGGCAGAGAGGGGCAGTGGGCGGAGTGACAGCAAATGGCCTCAGCAAGGGTAGCAGGAACCCGGCCTAGCCTAGAGGCTGAAGCCAGGTGGAGGCGCCCAGGAGCAGGTGCCCCGAACCACACGCCACCCCTGCGACTGTTAAACGAGAAGTGTCAGAAGACCACCTGGGACCCAGGTCACACGGGCCCTCAAAGACCTCTTCAGGATCTGAAACCACCTCTTAAGAGATGTTGGAAAAGCTTTCATCTGCCCACCGTACATCTGCTCCTTCCTTATGTTACGCAAATAAAGGGAGTCATGACTATAAAGGAATGAGAATATTCTGAAAATAATGGAGTCTTGCCCTAGAAAAATGCATATGTAAAACGCATACACAGAATGACTGGAAGAAAGGGCTCCCCACAAATATTTATTGATTAGTTAATTCGTTGTCCAGGTTCATGCCCACCTCTAGGCTCACATCCAGGCTGACCTCGCCCATCTCAGAACTCCTAATTTTATGCAGGATCTGTATAACACCACCCAACAGGTAATTATTTTATCTTCAGATCCTTAGCTCCATAAGGGCAGACACTGTCTTGAAACTGGGCACTACCGTTAGCATGGCAAGTACCTTCTGGGCATCTCCTCAGACACACCCTCCAACACCCACACCCTCCGTGAAGATTCAGCCAACCGCGGATAGAAATATTTTGGGGAAAAAAGAAATAACAAGTACAACAATAAAATACAAGTAATACAGTTTAACAACTGCTTATACAGCATTTACATTGTATTATAAGTAATCTAGAGATGATTTAAAGTATATAGGAGGACGTGCATGGATTATATGCAAATACTACACCATTTTATATAAGGATCTTTAGCACGCATGGATTTTGGTATCAGCAGGGATCCTGGAGCCAATATCCCCCTGGGATACTTAGGGACAACTATATAAGCTAAATTACACTTCAGTGAAGGAAGAGAGTTCAGGTGGCTGCTGTTTGGGGCACTGGTGTGGAGATCCACAGCTAGGAATGGGAAAGAGATTTTAAGAAATTTGCTTTGTCATGCTTCAGGAGACATCGGTAAAGACTAATTAGTCTAGGTTATTAGTCTGGTTATTAGATTCCAATATGAGGCTTGTTATGTGAAGGCCCCTTGCTGTACTTATGTTGACACAGGTTGGGTATCTCTAATTGGAAACTATGAAATCCCAAACCCTCCTGAATCCCAAATATTCCAAAATTAGAAACTTTCTGACCACAGACATGACATTTAAGAGTAATGTTCATTGGAACATTTTAGATTTTGGACTTCCAGATTAGAGATGCTCAATCAGTAAGTATAGTGTAAGTCCTCCGAAATCCCAAATCTGAAACACTTATGGTTTCAAGTATGTTAGATAAGGGACATTCAACCTGTATTATATATTGGCCTGCTGAAAGGAGCTATATTGTGTCAGCAAGACTTACATCAAGGCTGGCAATAGAAACAGTTTGAAAGGAGAAACATTCATATTTACACATTTATATTTAGATTTAAATATATTTATTTAATTTTAGTAACTTTTCTACCTCCTCAAATTTAATATAAATGCATGTGTATTTGAATTGCAAATGTACGTAACATTTGTACATATATGTGCAATTAATGTTAGGTCACTAGTGCCTATCACATACCTAGTTGGGATTCAATGAATGCTGAATGAATTTAGGGTTGGTTGCTCAGAAAAATTAAGTTATTTATAAGGAGTAGTTATGTAAACTAACAGATGACCATTCTCCTTCACAATTGAAAGATAAAATAACTCTGAATTTTCAGATTGTCTTCCTACTGGTGGTCTATAGCCATAATATCCCCGCATCTGAGTAAAAAGATAATAGCAATGCACTCATAAAAATAGTATAGTACTTTTGCTTTTCTTCCTTCTTCTGAGGAATGATCTGAGGAAATTTAAACATAGGATTCCCAAGGATCTTTCCACATTGTCGGATTTTTTATGACTGTAAAATCGTTTTCATTGAGAATCTTCTATGTACAAGACATTCATTAAAATTATAAGAACAAAATCATAAGAATTATAGGAACAGAAATGTCACAATGCCCTTCTCATTTAACGTAATCTTTTAAAAGATGGCAATAGCTAGTAGATAAAAAATTAAAATCTGTGAAAAAAGGAAGGCATTTTAAAAATACTACATTTTACAGATGATATAAATGAATGCAAATTATTTTATTCACCAATAAATATTTAATGTGTGAGGTACTATGCTAAATACTAGAGATACAGCAGTTTATGAGACACCTTGAGGGCTGAGACCATGTTTGTCTTGTGGGCAAGACATGCATAGGACAAGTCATTATAAGTGAGATGAGTGTCATGAAAAAGGAAGTACAATAGGTGCTACCATGGTAAGGGATGGAAGGTCAGGGAAGGCGTATTTGAATAAATAGCATCCACAGAAAGACCTGAAGAGTGAGTAGGAGTTATGATTAGTAAAGGAGAAGAAGTAGGAAAATTGTTTCAAGAAGAGGAAAGGGCAAATGTTAGCATTCTGAGGAAAGAGAAAATTCAGCCTTTAGTACTCACACAAGCTCATCCCTTGAGATGAGGGTTCAGAATGTGAGCGATAATCCAATAGATGAAGGCCTCTGAGAAGCTTGGAGGGGATAGAATACAAATACCAGGGGGAAGAAATAGGCCTTTGATGGGAGTAGGGGCATGTTATCTACTGTAACAGAGGAAAGGAAGAAAAGATTGATATGGCTACAGATTATATACATTTATAAGTTTGGTGCCGAAAGTTGAGGGAATGCCTAATGGCTTCTGTTTTCTCGGTGATGCAGGAGGCAAGGTTACCTGCTGACAATAAAGAGAAGTGGAGTTGTGATGACTAGGCACTCATCAAAATTCAGCAAACATATAGTTAAGATAGGTACATGTCATTATATGTACATTTTATCTCAAAAGAAAAAATATAACCAAATATTGAATTCTAGCTTTAACAAATGCATACACCTATGTAATTCAAATCTCTATCAAAACATAGAGTGTCACCATTACCTCCAGTGACATTTAAAACTTTTCTACTTATATCAAATGCTTGTCTTAGACATTGTTGTTATTCTTACTACCTATACCAAAGCCTAGCATGCAGCAGGTGCTCAATAAATATTTATTGAATAAATGAACTGTAATATTATATTAAATCAGGATTCTTTCATCCAGGGTTAGGGTTTTGTTAGGCATGTGCATTTTATTGAAGGAGCAGGATTCACTAAGGTGCAAGTAGAATTATTATTTATTGTCCTGTACCTTCAAATTACCTGAAGACTATTTTTCTGCCTTGGATGAAATCTCATGAAGGTCACACAAACTTTATTCAACGTCAAAACTTCTCCTTTTCCCCAGCTCAGTCCTGCTTCAGGCTGGAAGCCTGCGGTGAAGGACGTGGCTTGGTCCACTTCAGTTTTGTTTTCTACGTTTTATGTCTCCACCTCCTCTACCTTAAACACTCTCTGATTAGGCTTTTAGATTTCTCCAGGTTTGGACTCTGAGGGGGAGGATGGCAGAGCTTCTCAGATGTTTAATTACTACTTTCCTGCATGTTTACATGCAGCAAAGTCATCTCAGAGCAATCACTTATGACCCTAGCCCTCAGCCCTTGGACTTCTGAGGGTTTAAATCTCAACTTGATCACTTTGGGGAACAGCAAGGCAGCCTTATTTGCTGGATTCCCTTTTAAAATGGCTTCAGGCAGAATTCCTGGGATCCCATCAATCTCTGGGATCATTTTGCTACCCTTGATTTATCATATAACTATCCATCCCTCCCCGCCTTCATCCAGCTATTAATTCTTCTTATTTTTGGTGCATGTCAAAGTAGATTGCAGACTTCAGTACACTTTGCCCTAGGAAAAATTCATATAGACACAGTAGGCAAAAATGCAGCTTGTTCCCACTGTTTCTCTCAGATCCTTGCATTCTACCATGATCCAGGCAACATGTATCAAGTTCTCCAAGTGTTTCCCAGAAAGCTTCTCTCACATAGCTTAAGGTAAGCGGAAGCATCTCCTTTTGCCCATGGGAGGTGTGGGTATGTATAAGGTATACAAAACAGTACCCTTCCTGAGTCATTGTCTTAGTCTGTTTTCATGCTGCTGATAAAGACATACCCAAGACTGGGCAATTTACAAAAGGAAGAGGTTTAATGGACTTGCAGTTCCACCTGGCTGCAGAGGCCTCATAATCACGGTGGAAGGTGAAAGGCACATCTCACATGGTGGCAGATAAGGGAACAGAATGAGATCCAAGTGAAAGATGTTTCCCTTTATAAAACTATCAGATCTCATGAGACTTATTCACTACCATGAGAACGGTATGAGGGAAACTGCCCCATAATTGAATTTATCTCCCACTGGGTCCCTCCCACAACACGAGGGAATTATGGGAGCTACAATTCAAGATAAGATTTGGGTGGGAACACAGCCAAACCATATCATTCTGCCCCAGCCTCTCCCAAATCTCATGTCCTCACATTTCAAAACCAATCATGCCTTCCCAACAGTCCCCAAAGTCTTAACTCATTTCAGCATTAACTCAAAAGTCCACAGTCCAAAGTCTCTTTTGAGACAAGGCAAGTCCCTTCTGCCTGTGATCCTGTAAAATGAAAAGCAAGTTAGTTACTCCCTAGACACAATGGGGGTACAGGCATTGGGTAAATATACCCATTCCAAATGAGAGAAATTGGCCAAAACAAAGGGGCTACAGGCCCCATGCAAGTCTGAAATCCAGCAGGGCAGTCAAATCTTAGAGCTCCAAAATTATCTCCTTTGACTCTATGTCTCACATCTAGGTCATGCTGATGGAAGAGGTGGGTTCCCATGGTCTTGGACAGCTCTTCCCTTGTGGCTTTGCGGGGTATAGCCTTCCTTCCAGCTGCTTTCATGGGCTGGTGTTGTGTCTGCCACTTTTCCGGGTGCAGAGTGCAAGCTGTCAGTGGATCTACCATTTGGGGGTCTGGAGGATGGTGGCACTCTTCTCATAGCTCCACTAGGCAGTACCCCAGTGGGGACTCTGTGTGGGGGTGCCCACCCCACATTTCCCTTCCACACTGCCCTAGCAGAGGTTCTCCATGAGCAGCCCCGCCCCCTGCAGCAAACTTCTGCCTGGACATGCAGGCATTGCCATACAACCTCTGAAATCTAGGCGGAGGTTCCCAAACCTCAATTTCTGACACCTGTGCACCCACAGGCTCAATACCGCATGGAAGCTGCCAAATCTTGGGGCTCACACCCTCTGAAGCCACAGCTCAAGTTGTACCTTGGTCCCTTTTAGCCACAGCTGGAGCGGCTGGGATGCAGGGCACAAAGTCCCTAGGAGGAAGAAATGGACTACATTAGATGGTTGACCACTGAAGAGGTGATATCTGACATGAGATTAGAGAAATACAAAAAGACAGGGGAAAGACAAGCAAAGGCCCCAGGAGGGGAAACTCTTAAATTGTGGAAACAGAAAGGAGAGACCAGTGTAAATAGTGAATGGCAGGAGGGAGAGAGTAGTATGGACAATAGATAGAATGGAAGTCTAGACCAGGCCAGATTTTGTACTAATTTGCAAGCTATGGTAAAGAATTTGGATTTAACTTTAAGTCAAAAAGCCACTTGGAGAATTTTAAAGAAGTGCACTGAATTCACATTTTGTCTGAATGTGAATAGGTGAAACGTTAAAATTAATACTTCTGGAATATAAAAACACATCTAAATGACTATTGAAAAATTGGATTATTACAATTTTATTATTAAAAGGTTTAGTAGTGTTCAAAGAGAAACTTTAGACAAGTTAAATTTAAGAATTTAATTAAGCAAAAAATGATTTGCCAATTGAGCAGGTCCCCAGAACCAGAATAGGCTCAGGGAGACTCTGGAGCTGACACATGATCCAATCATATTTATAGAAAGTGAGGTACAGAAAATGGAAGTGGGGTACAGAAACAGCTTGACTGGTTACAGCTTGGTACTTGTCTTATTTGAATATGGTTTGAACAGTTGGCCACCTATGATTGGCTGAAACTGCATGATTAGTACAAGAGTAAGTTACAGTCCGTTTACACATCCTGTTAGGTGACAGTTTACTATATGTGTAAGGAGGCAGCTTTAACTTAAAATTCACCCTTTTGGTCACCATCTCAGTATAGAGGGTGACCAAAACTTTAGGCATTAATGTCAAGGGTTAGATTAGAGAGGACTTCCTTATTAGAATCTCCTGTTTTCAGGAGAAAAAAAAAAACAAAAACACTGATCTGTTTTGGGATCGATCTGCTTCCATAATGTTTCACTTTGATTATGCAGCATTTAGCATGAGTGACTCCATGTTGGTTTGGTTTGTAGTTGGGGCCTACTGCAGGAGCTCTGTCTAGATCAATGGCTTCCTATAATTTTGAATAATAATTCCACCCTTTTGCTCAAGTTCTTACCTAAGTGAGTGTAACCAAGATTTAGGGTGTAGCACTCCCAGTTGCCATCATTTTGGATTTCTAGTCACAGCACGTCATTCATAGGTTACAGTGTCTTCATGACCACTCATTTCTTTGAGTTTTTGTCATTCCAATAAAAGGGAGATCATTTGACTTTCTACAGATGGCTATATGCAAGCATTTAAAATTTTGGAGAAAATACAGTGCACCAGGGATACTACTCTTACAATTATCAGAAAGATGATACCAAGAGTTGGGAGTATGCTCCCTAGCCAGGGTCCTCATGAACTAAGCCAACTAAAATCAAATAGATCTAAGAAGAAGCCTGATAAAGAATCTTGTTTTAACCAACCAGCCCATTTGTTAATCCCCTGCAAGTGAGTCTTTATAAAACCTGATGTATTCATACAACAAGAAGTGTCAGTAACCGCACAGATCCTTCCCTGTTCAGTCGAAAATAATCTAGAATAATTCAGTCATCTAGCACAACTTTAGGAAGAGAATTTTAAAATTTTGTTGTGCAACCATAGCCTTTGCAGTAAAATCTTCTATAAAGTCTATTACGAAGCACACATTTCTAATCATTGTCTGATTTATATTTACCCCATGCCACAGAAAAGAAGGCCTAACAATGACGCCCATCCAGAAAGGTGAAGTCCTCCTGGCAATGTTCTCTTTAACCTATGATATATGTTAAGAAGAGTGGACCAAGGTTCTGTTTTTAACTGGTGGCGGAGCAACAAAGGTACCGTTAAAATTCCTAGTCCAGCTGGCCACAGTGGCTCATGCTTGTAATCCCAGCACTTTGGGAGGCCAAGGCATGAGGATTGCTTGAGCCAAGTAGTTCAAGATCAACCTGGGCAACATAGTGAGATCTCAATTCTACAAAAAAACAAATAAATGAAAAATATTTTAAAAAATACCCAGGTGTACTTATGCGTGCCTATAGTCCCAACTACTCAGGAGGCTGAGGTGGGAGGATTGTTTGAGCCTGGGAGGTCAAGGCTGCAGTGAGCTATGATTGCACCACTCCACTACAGCCTGGATGACAGAGTGAGACCCCGTCTCAAAAAAAAAAAAAAATCCCTAGCACACATTGGCCCCTCATCTTCCATTTCTTAAGGCAGGGGTTCCCAACCGCTGTACCATGAACTTGTACCAGCTAAGGACCTGTTAGAAACTGGGTCACACAGCAGGAAGTGAGTAGTGGGTGAGCAAGCATTATCACCTGAGCTCCGCCTCCTATCAGGTCAGTGGCAGCATTGGATTCTTATAGGAATGAGAACTGCACTGTGAACTGTCCATGTGAAGGATCTAGGTTGCACACTCCTTATGAGAACTGAATGCCCAGTAATCTGGAGTGGAACAGTTTCATTCCAAAACCAACACCCCTACCACCCAACACGTCCAGTCTGTGGAAAAATTGTCTTCCACGAAACCAGTCCCTGGTGCCAAAAAGGTTGGGGACTACTGCATTAAAGCATAAGGTTTCCCCTGTGTAAAGTTAGCCATAAAATCCTCCACACATAAAAGTATACCCTGTGGGTATACCCTATGGGTATACCCAAAGCATCTTTTCCAGTTCTATTGTTCGTAGAGGCATAAGCAAGAAGATGTAAGCGTCACGTGATGGCAGGGCCTTGATCCATGATCTTGAGAAAGTTCTTCATGTCTAGGATTCTGTGTGCTTCTGGGGAGAAAATTCCCAGTTAGCTTTACCTTAAGGTCTCCAATAGGTATACAGTAGCAGTCTCCAACCTTTTTGGCACCAGGGACTGGTTTTGTGGAAGACGATTTTTCCATGAACCCGGGGTTGGGGGATGGTATTGGGATGATTCAAGCGCATCACATTTATTGTGTACTTTGTTTCTGTTATTCTTGCATCATAATAGATAATGAAATAATTATACAACTCACCATAACATAGAATCAGTGGGAGCCTTGAGCTTGTTTTCCTGCAACTAAACCAGGGGTCCCCAACCCCAGGCTGTGGACTGGTACCAGTCTGTGGCCTGTTAGGAACCGGGCTGCACAGCAGGAGGTGAGCAGCAGACAAGCAAGCATTACTGCCTAAGCCCTACCTCCTGTCAGATCAGTAACCGCACTAGATTCTCCTAGGAAAGTGAACCTTATTGCCTATGAGAAGGATCTAGGTTGTTGCTCCTTATGAGAATCTAATGCCTGTTGATCCCAGGTGGAACAGTTTCATCTCAAAACCATCCACCCCCTCCTCTCCTCCCCGGTTCATGGAAAACTTGTCTTCCATGAAAACAGTCCCTGATGCCCAAAAGGTTGGGGACCATTGAACTAGACAGTCCCATCTGGGGGTGATGGGAGACAGTAACAGATCATCAGGCATTAGATTCTCGTAAGGAGCATGCAACCTAGATCCCTCGTGTGCACAGTTCACAATAGGGTTCACACTCCTTGAGAATCTAATGCTGCTGCTGATCTGACAGGAGGTGGAGCTCAAGCGGTAATGCCAGAGATGGAGAGCAGCTATAAATACAGATGAAGCTTCACTTGCTTGCCCACTGCTCACCTCCTGCTGTACAGCCTGGTTCCTAACAGGCCATGGACCAGTACCTGTTAGGGGGACTCCTGGTATGCAGTCCTAAGAATCTGGAAGGACTGTTTAGAGTTATGAGGCTATGGATTCAAGGTTTGCGGTCCCAAAGTTTTGCTGCAGTGTGGGTGGCAAGGGCAGTCTTTCTCTTCAGTGTGGGTGGCTGCAGTGTGGGTGGCAAGGGCAGTCTTTCTCTTCAGTGTGGGTGGCTGCAGTGTGGGTGGCAAGGGCAGTCTTTCTATTGGGAGATATTTCTCCCAATATCTCAGTTCTATATCATCAATGGTTTAATTATCCTGAGTCAATGGGTCATTACAATTTCCTTTGCCTGACTAAAATACACTTTGGCATAATGCATTAAAGCCTTGCAACAATTAGTCATATGAGAGTATAGGAGTCGAAGAGATATAATGTTCTACTATTAGGAGGATAGGCCTTCCAGTGACTGTTTCAAAAGGGCTCAACTTATGTTTTCCTCTGGAAGTGGATCTGATTGCCCTCAATCTTCAATCCTTTGGACCAAGGCAATCCAGTCGATTCATTTAGCTTTGCCTAATGTTATAATACCTTATATAACTGTTCTACAACCTGTCCAGTGAAACAAGTACCTCCATCACTGGAGATTTCTTCAGAATTCCCCATGAGGGAAACACATTTTAAAATAACCTTTTAGCTACTGTTACAGCATTGGCCTTTTTGCATGGGAAAGCTTCTATGTGATCAGAAAACGTGTGTAGAAAATGGCAATTGAAGGAAATGCCCCCATAAATGTTCAAATGGCTCATCATGTAGCAGAAATGTACCTGAAATTTTGATATTTTCCCTTAATTACGAATTTGACAAACTAAACATTGATCATAAGCCATTTTAGCAATTTAAAATAGTCACCATACACACACACACACACACACACACACACACACACACACACACACACATAATTTGAATCATTTTATCTCTTTCCTAATGAGTTATAGGATATACAGCTCTTAATAATGGAAGCTATAAGGACTCAGGAAGGGCCAGGCAGCCATCCAGGCTCTTCATGAGTTCACACTTAACATTGGATTTTTATCATTCTTAAATAGCAATTTTGTTGCACAGCACTGTTTGTTAAATCTGTTATAGGTAATTTGCCTCGGGCCATGGAGTTCATTTAAGTTGAATTTCTTAAGAATTTCAGTACTGGCTCATTTTGCATAACATTTGGCAACATTTTTTCTTGATATTCAATCAGTTCTTGTCCTGCTTGGGTTAGCAGTTTTATGAATCAGTCAGTCTCTTCATGAGGGTTCTAGGAATTCTTACCCAATCCAAATGATATGATCCTAAAGTTATCAGAACCCTGTATTCAAGAATGCTTCTCAGGGTCCTTTCTATCCTTTCCACGAGCCTCCTTGAAGGTGCAATACTCTAGGATTTTACTTGCTTATAAATAGCTTTTGGAAAATACACCAGAATTAAGCAATTAACTGGAAGCAAGACTTAAAATGGTCATGGTTAAAGACACGATCCACAAGGAAATTTGGTTATTTCTGTGACCTACAATTATTAAACATACTAACTGTAACTATGACTGATAACATATACCAAGACACATCAGAATTTTAGGAGTTTCATACAATTTCAGAACATACATTAATAACATATCCTTAAAAATATAACATGAAGAAGGTTAAACATCATTTCTTATTTGGCAGTAGTCAAACTTCAGAAGCTTGAAATAATGCAGGAACAATTTCTTAGCATTACTAAGGTTCCTACAGTCATGATACTGCACATTGCAATTTTAAATATTAAAGTCCACTATTAACTAAAGTCAGATGAGGAACAAGATTATTTTTGGCTAGCTCTGCTAGTATAGGATACTTCTGATAGTGATGTCATCGTCTGTTATTAAGCTTCCATTCCTTTCTAATAGAAACTAAGTTTTATCCTCTCTTCCACTGCTGGACTTGAAGATTTGGCCAATGGACATGATTCCATTTCATCGAAGCCCACTAGAAACTGAAGTTTGTGCTGTGCTTGAAGAAGATGCTTTGTGGATATTTTCAGATGCACACCTAAGATTGTTATTCTCATTTAAAATTTTAATTTCTAATATGTGTTTATTTCTGCATGCCTTTCATTATTAATTAAATTGTATGTATATTGGTGGTTCAAAAGGATGTAATTTTCTTTCTAAATTTATGTAGCCCATCTTTTGTATAATCGTATTAATTTTCAATTATTTTCTTATCTAACTACTTGAAAGTTCTACATTTTTGCATAAAATTAATAATTTTCACAATTACCATTATTACTGAAGTTTATATTAAACCATTAATAGAATTCCAACATGAGGAAATACATCCAAAATGCTTACCCATATTTGAAAGTGCATATTCATATATTAACACTAACTCTGACTAACATACTTTGTTCTTATAATTTACATAGTTATGCTGATTAGATATAATGGTTACCCAGTGAGATCACTTGATGGGGAGGCCATACCAAGTTTAGACTTGCCAGAAGGTGAAATAGAAATTTGACAATATGACCTTCCAAACGCCAAAGCTGAAGGTGAAACTAAAAAGCAAACTTTGGCCAAATACCGAGGCCAGGACACAGCTGAACTGGAGTATATATCTCTCATTATTTGCAGGAGAGTAACATGATCTTATGGCAAGAGGGTGGTTAGGGTGACAGAACAGACCATGGAATCAAACCTGAGTAAAGATAGTATGAATCAAAATTACTAGAGATAGTATCTTTATGTTTTCAGCATATAAGATGAATCCACCAAAATTCCTATAAACTAGTGGCAAACTGATAAGAAAAAAGATTCCATTGATAGTATAAGTGTTATGATGGAAAGAGCACTACTAGACTAAGACTTGATAATGTGGGTTTAAATTTTATCTATACCCATTTCAGGCCATGTGCCCTCAAAAGTCAGTTATGCTTCCCTGGGCCTCAGTTTCCTCATCTGCACAATGCACGGGGTTGTTCAGGGGTTCAAGTTGAGGAAACGAATGTGTGAACACATTGCAAGCCCTAGAGAAGTGGTTCTCAATCTGTGGCACTTTTAAAGCTAGAATGCTCAGTCCCCTCTTAGACCGATTAAGTCAGAATCTCTGGAGCAGATAATCTCCCAATCAGCCATAGTCAGCCATAACATTTTAAGTCAGATCATGTCACTCTTCTCTTCCAAGGAGCTCCAATGGAGCTTCCTATCTCAGAGTAAAAGCCCAAGTCCTTAGAGTGGCCATTGAAGTCCCTGTGATCAAGCCCCTACCATGCCTCTGACCTTAATTCCTATTCCTCACTCACTTGCTGTTCACTTGCTCACTCCTTGCTGTCCCCTTGTCATTCTAACCACACTCTCATCTTGAGATCCCTTGGCCTTGCTGCTTCCACTGGCAGGAACTCTCTTCCCCCAGTTAACCCACATGGCTCAAGCCCTTACTTTAGGCCTTTTCTTAAATGTGACCTTGGAGTGAGGCCTTTCCTGACCACCTTCTTTAAAGCAGCATGCGATACAGAGTGATATAATGGACGATGGAGACTCAGAAGGAGGAAGGTGGAAGAGGGGATGAGGGATTTAAAAAACTACATATTGGGTATAATGTACACCACTTGGGTGATGTGTGCACTAAAATCTCAGGCTCCATCACTCTATAATTCATCTATGTAACCAAAAACCACTTGTACCCCCAAAGCTATTGAAATTTTTTAAAAAGAAAAAAAAAAAAAGCATGCAAATACACACACTCCCTCTCCTTTCCATAGCACTTATCATCATCTAAAATGTTGTATATTTGTCTTTTTGTTTATTGACTGTCATTTTCATCTCAAATATAAGCTCCAGGAAGGCAGGGATTTTGTTTGTTTGTTTTGCCCAGTGCTCGGTGCTTCCAGTGCTTGGAACACTGCCTAGCACATAGCAAGCCCTCAGAACACATTTATTATTGCTATTCCAAATGGAAGTTCTGAGCATTCACCTTAATCTACAAACTTCATTGATGGGTCACTGCCTATCCCAAATGTATTCCGTGCTTTCCCATCTCCCTGACTTTGTTCATACATTTTTTTTTCTAATTAGTGTGTCCTTTTTATATTGAAAATCATTTCCTCCATTTCCTGGATGAAACAGATCCTCCTCAAAATTCCTCTAGCTTGTTGTGCCATATCCTGCCTGAAATTAGTGCACTGTGTATAATTATTTATGTAATTATTTCCTTTCTAAGAGTGTACACTACTTGAGAAATTACTCACCAGTGTTTTTTGAATGAACAAATGAGCTTGCCTTTAGAGCTGAGTCAGACATATTTACCAGAAAAAGGAAGACAGGTAATTAAATGGTGGGTTTAAATGGAAAACTCCCTAGCTCCTTTGAGAATATTAGATGCATGTAAGTAAAATGAAAACAGAAGATGATAACATCAAGAAATGATTTTTGGATGGTAAGATCAACTACATAATTAGCTGTCTTGTGAACAATCTAGTTTAGGTAACAGCGAGTTGAAAAACAAGGAATAAATGCATAAATGGACTTGGAGAACCAGACAAAATTGGACATGACATTCATTTTAAGGCAGTGAGGTCTTCAGACCTTTCCAGCTAAAAACAGGAAATAACTTCCCAGATTTATTATGATGTCCTTGAGACTGTTTTCTTTTTTATTTTTGAGACAGAGTCTCATTCTGTCACCTAGGCTGGAGTGCAGTGGCACAATCTTAGCTCGAGACTGTGAGCCAAGATTGGCTCACTGCAACCTCCTAGGCCCGAGTGATTCTCCTGCCTCTGCTTCCCAGTAACTGTAACTACAGGCTCATGCCACCACACTGGGCTAAATTTTGTATTTTGGTAAAGACAGGTTTTGTAATGTTGCCCAGGCAGTCTCAAAGTCCTGAGCTCAAGTGATCCGCCAGCCTCGGCCCCTCAAAGTGCTGGGATTATAGGCATGAGCCACTGTGCCTGGCCTATCAGATTATTTTCATGAACTATTCCAAATCTCAGTCTTTCTCTAGAGGATGCTGTCTTATGATAGTGAAAACTATAAATCATTTAGAAGTACTGTACAATCTGAAATTGAAAAATCTCCTTCAAAACTCAATGTTTTCTGGCCAGGCATGGTGGCTCATGTCTGTAATCCCAGCACTTTGGGTGGACTAGGCTGGCAAATCACTTGAGGCCAGGAGTTCTAGACCACCCTGGCCAACATGGTGAAACCCTGTCTCTATTTTTAATATTAAAAAAAAAAAAAAAAACTCAATGTATTTTTACTCTGTCTTTAGAAACCTTTGCAAACAAGCTATCTAGATTTTTCATGTCAGTGACTCATATCCACAGCTCCCCAAACCTAACATTCTTTCTGGAATGTCCTTTCTAAACCAGTAGGCGCTTTCTTCATCAGCAGGCCCTGATTCTTAGAATCAAAATGTATAAATCTCAACCTGTGAATGTGTAATTCTTGTTAACCGTGATGTGTCATCAAGTTTCCTTAAGGCTTCCAATGATAAGCAAGATATTGCCAGTTTCAGAGGGAAAATAACAAGCGTTAAATAACTAAAACTAGCAGAGATACCATCTCTGAAAACATTTCTGCTTCAAAGAATACTATGACAGGAAGCATGCATTATAGATGACAGAATTTGTTTTTTTTCCCTAAAGAATGAGTTTTAAATGTTTTGCATAAATAACATCAGAGCAATAACAGCACAATAAAAGAAAGAAAATCCACCAACTTAACTTTCTAACATAAGAAAAATATTTCTTAGTTTCTGTTCATCTATGTGCGTGTGACATGATTTTTAATCTATGTGACCTGGAGGTTCTCAGGCCTATTGTGCAATGGAGTGTCTGCCCATTCTCTAGAAATGGGGAGGAAGAAATCACTGCCTCCTTCTCTGGGGCCTGTATAAATGAGGTGTGGAAGCTTAGGAAGAGCCTAAAATAGTCAAGGGGAACGTGAGAGATGAGGCCCAGAACTAACCTGACGGTATGTATCACTTGGCTTGATGCATGATGTGGGATCTCCAGAGATCCAGCACTGACTCCAAAACACAACAGGGTATACCCACGAGAATATCGTTTCCATCCATTTAAAGGATAGCTAGAATCTTCATGTTGACAGTTATATCAACTAAATCCTCCCTTGCCAAACTATCTAGGCCCTGTGTTATCTGGGTCCTGGGGGTAGAAGGTAGTATAAGATAAATATTGAGGGAAATAAGAAATTGTTTATAATAATATAAAACCCTAAAATTGTTTTGGAGATACAGAGAAGGGCACCAATACTATCCTGTGGAGCTGTAATCTTAAAAGACCCATCAATACCAAAGTCAACCAGAAACTATACTTACTTATAAAACCCCAGCCTCTTCTCCAGTCCATCCTTAATCAGAGTTGGCAGAGCTCTCAAGGAAGACAACTGTTGCAATCCTGGTCTTGTTGCTTCTGGCTGACCTGCCCTGCTTCCTCACATTGACTTGTAACAGGAAGGCCATTCACTCACCAGCTGACCATGGGGTCTCCAGATATCCAGCTGTGCCAAACTCTAACAAGTTATAATTCATAGTCTTTGAACTGGTCAAGGACTCTAAAAGAAATCATAGGAACTACAGCCCCTGGCCATCGAGAACAACGAATGATAAGAGGCTGTTCACAATGACCTCTTACCAAGTAGGAATAATAGCTTACACTGATTGTTCCAGAAACAGTGCTGAGCCCTTTACAGAAAACATTTCATTCAACCTTCACAAGCACCCATGAGGTTAAAAAAGCTACTGTCCTTTTTTTCTCCAGGAGAAACTGAGACTTATAAGTTACATACCTGGTATAATTACCATGTATATATGGTAATTAGCTTACACAAAATTCCTGTAGAGATAGAAGTGGCAGAGCTGGAATTTGAATACAGCAAGCAAAAGAACTTGTACATAAGGAAACAACTCCTTCCTGTTGGTGAGACTAATACAGGAGACATTTCATACTTTAGCTTGGAACTCACAGGCTGTTAGATCCTGGGCAAGGCCTACTAAATGGTTCATCTCATCACATGTGCCCTGAGTTGTACTATTTGCTCCTCATGCCAGCCAGAAATGCCCTGGCGTAGAAAATAACCACAAACCTAGTGAAGGTGAAATGGGAAAAGTTCCCTTGTCTCCCTTGTAGGGCATGCGATGGGGCTGTGGCCCGCTTCTTCAGTGCCCCCCTGCTCAAACCTCTAGGGGAGCATGCAGACACCCCAGGGCAGTGTCTAGGGGTGAATGTTTACAGCCGAAGCCCCAGTGGGCATGTGTTACCATGTGCTCTTTTAGTTTAGCTGTCCATAGGCAGCTTGTGTTAGTCAGCTCAATGAGACCCCTGCCTTATGGCAAGAACAGAGGGCTTTCTGTATCCCAGGGTTCTTGCTTTGGTGTACCGGAAGAATTGGATCACGTGTGGGCTTGGAGAATTAGTGCAAGGTTTTATTGGGTAGAAGTAGCTCTCAGCAAATGTGGGAGCCAGAAGGGAGATGGTTTTCCCCTGGATTTGGGCCACTGGGCAGCCCCGGCTCTCCTCGGACTGCCCCAGCCAAACTCCTCCTCCTTCCTCCAGTCCACAGCCTGCCCTCCTGCCGTCTGTCATGTGCTCTTCCACCAGCATGCTCCCCTCCACGTCCTCTCGCAGTCCAGCTGCTTGTATCTTCTTTGACCGATGTGTTCCTCTCGGCGCCCAGCGGTCTGCTATGGTCTTGTCCTGGGCCTCATCTTTCACATTCCCCTTGACTATTTTAGAGCTCTTCCCAAGCTTCCCACCTCATTTTTACAGGCTCCAGAGCAGGGGGCAGTGACTTCTTGCTACCCCATTTCTAGAGAATGGGCAGACACTCCATGCACAAGCCTGAGAACTTCCAGGTCACACAGATTATAGGCACAGGATGGGGGCATGGTGGGCCAGGGAGGTCTAGGGAAATGCAAAATTTGGGCACGAAGGCAGGAGTGCCTGTCCTCACCAAGGTTCGTGAGCATCGGCAGGTGGGCAGAGCCCTAGCCAGGGACCCGCCCTTCCCTTCCCGGCACTTCCCCGCTCCCCTTCCGCATCAATGTGATTCGTCTGGGACAGAAAAGGGAACTAAGCCTCCAGGAGAAAGGTCCTTGTGACAAGTTCGCAACCTGATTACAGTATGAGGAAATGATTTTGGATGTCCCAATCAGCTGGGATTAGAGAAGAGCAGCTGCTGCTTCAGCAAAGCCGCTCCACAGGTATGGATGTCCCTATGTCTGTTCATGTATTTTCCCAGGGCCCAAGAAAAATCTAGTGTCTCCTTTGCAGGCAATAAATGTGTCCATTGCAAATGATGGTAAGACAGGGTGTTTGTCAGGAAAGCACAGGGACGAGGAATATGCAGAGGAAATAAAGAAAGGAGAGGAGAAATAAGAGCGACAAGGGAGAAGAAACAAAAGAGAAGCCACATAGGGCAGAGCCCTGTATGTGAAGCTCTTGTTTCTCAACATAGCCGTTACCAAAGCCTGACTGCAGCGCCAGCACCAGGGAGGTGTTCTGACGGAATTGCTCACATGCTGACCCTTCTCTGCTGCTCTGTCCTGGCCCATCAAGTTTCTCCTTCTTTCTCTCCTGCTCTTCCTTCCCCATTCTGCCACTCTCTTTCCTTTTTCCATCTGTCAATCACTTACTTTTTTCTTCTCTATTTTCTCACCCTGTAAATGCTCTACTCAGAAGCAGGCAGCACTGAAAGAGCTGCTAGCCCTGGCTGTGGCATGTGGCTCATTACTATGTTGTTGTACTAGGAAATGGACTGAGTGAAATCAAGCAAGTCCGAAGCATTCAGCACCCTTATTCTCATTGCAGTCAGGTCCTAGGTCAGAATTTGATGACATCCTAACACTTTCAATGGTATAACTCAGTCCTGAAATCCTTGCCTACTCCACCCAGGTCCCTGTGACAGCCTTTGATCTTTATCACATGTAACTTTTTGCAATCCCACTGCTGTAGGGGAAAGATGTTTATGTGCAATGGGAATCTGTGATTCAGTGCTGTTACTCTGATTTCTTCTGAGATCTTTGCTGGTGTTTGGGCACTTTTGTGTTCTTGAAATTGTATATTGGTGTGATTAGTTTGGACTCAGTTTCAAGAGCATTGAGATAATCGCTTTACTGCCGGAGGACAGTATGTTTTGAGGGAATATATTCAGAGGGAGAAGATGCAATGCCTTTATATATAAAGTGGCACAACATTAGGTGGTGAAAATTCACTTTCTAGCACTATTAGGAAGTCATTCATTCATTGGACACATACTTAAATATGTCAGAAGTTATATATGCTATGAATAAAAATAAAACATGGTAAAGGGATAGAAAATGTAGGGAAGGCTACTTTAGATAAGGTGGACAGGGATGGCCTTCCTGAAAAAGTAACATTTAAACAGAGCCCTGGACAAAGTAAGGTAGTGAGCCACGAAAACATCTGTGGAAGAGTAATGTTCTGGGTGGAAAGAACAGCAGATGTGATGGCCCTGAGGTGGAAATGAGCTTGATGAATTTGAAGACTAGCAAGAGGGCCAATCAAGTTAGAAAAGACTCAGGAAAAAAGCAGTACTTGCGAGGTCATAAAGGTATGCAGAGCTTGGTAGGCTCTATTTCATAGTTGTGAATGTCTTGTAAATGTGATGAGAAATCAATGGAGGATTTGGGCAGGAGAATGACATAATCTGCTTTATGTTTTATAAAGATTACTCTGGCCTCTGATTAAATAGTAGACATAAGAGAGCAGGGAGAGAAGCATGAAGGCTGTTAGTGTAGCCAAAGTAAGAGAGGGTAGGAACTGTCAGGAATGGGATATATTTTGTAAATAGAGACAAGCGGCTCCCTCTGACTTTGTCTCCTTTAACTGGGTCAAGTCTGTGTGGCATCTCCTCCACCAAGGTTGCTGTTCAACAGCAAGACCCCGTCATTGCACTCATTCACTTGAAAACTAGACAGGTATATTTCTGCAATTAGAAAAACATGACGATGTTTTGGGTGTGAGGGAAAGAGAAGATTCAAAAATCACCCCTAGGTTTTTAGCCTGAGCAATGGGTGAATGATGGAGCCATTTACTGAGATTGGAAAAGTTTGGGAGGAAGGTAGTAAATCCAATGCTCAGTGTTGAACATATTAAGTTTGAGATGGCCTAAGACATCGAAGTGGAGATGCCAAGTAGGCAGTTGTAAAGCAGTTCTGAAGCTCGTTGAGAGGTGCTGTGTACTAACTAAAACACAAAATAAATTCAGCCCCTGGCAAGGGCACTGCACTCTCTATCTGGCAGAGCCCTGTTCTCTGTTTCAATTCTATAGGTGAGGGACTCTTAGATGAGATGTCAAGGGATCACCTGGTTTATGGGGTTCACAATCCTACTCTGATACTGCCTCTTGAGCAATTAAAATCTGACATTTAAGAAGGGCTCCTTGACAGGCATGGTGGCTTACATCCATAATCCTAGCACTGTTGGAGGCTGAGGCAGGTGGATGGCTTGAGCTCAGGAGTTTTGAGACCGGCCAGGGCAATGTGGTGAAACCTCATCTCTACAAAAAATAGCAAAAAACGTAGCCAGGCATGGTGATGAGCACCTGTAGTCCCAGCTACTTGGGAGGCTGAGGTGGGAGGATCACTGGAGCCCAGGAGGTTGAGGCTGCAGTGAGCTGTGTTCATGCCATTGCACTCCCGACTGTGTAGCAGAGTAAGACTCTGTCCCAACAACAACAACAACAACAACAACAACAACAACAAAAAGAAGAGCCTGAACTAGTGAGACTATGTGCTCCTTAAATATTGTCCCTAACCTAGGCAGAAACTCTGGACAACAGAGGCAGCTGAACACAAGGAACGCCTGTTCCATAATATCTGCAGATCAGTTTCAAACATCCTAACCTTTTTCAGAGGATGTGGTGAGTCACAGATTTAAAGATATGGAGTGTTGATTCTGAATGAGGAAAGGCCACCTTGAAAGAGCATACTATTGAAATGCTGATGGATGGAAGCCCAGGACTTATGCCATGGGGTCACATCACCTGACATGATGAACTGGATTGTTGACAGGGCACTGAGATCCAAGAGTTGCATCATACTCAGAAAAATTGAGGATATATGCCTTAGGATACTTTAGAGTATATAACAGGATAAGCGAATAAATGAAGCATAGCATGATGTTTCAATAATCAATACAGGCTTTGCTCACAATACTTTTTCATGAGATGTTTTGCCAGAATTACAGCAGATGTGATGGCCCTGAGGTGGAAATGAGCTTGATGAATTTGAAGACTAGCAAGAGGGCCAAATTAGCCAAAACTCCTTTAACATTATAATGCTCACATAGCTGATCTTGCAAGGACTCCTTTGTGAAGACAGTACCATCTATCCTTTCTAGAGGTAACACCCTCTGAGAAGGAACATAGAGGCCTGGGTACACAGCATCTGTACCATGAGAAAGTCTGATTGAAGAAGGTGTCAGTAGATTTCTCATGGTATTTCTCCAGACATTGAAAGCTTATAAGGCTCACTCTGACTCTGACTTTGTTTCATTTAACTGGGTCAAGTCTATTTGGCATCTCCTCGACCAAGGTTGTTGTTCACCAGCAAGACCTCATCGTTGCACTCTTTCACTTGGAAACTGGACAGGTATATTTCTGCAATTACAAAAATATGTAAAAAGCTTGCTTATCATATCAAACAAGGTTTCTTTACATCAGTTCCATGTACTACCATGAACTGTGTCATTTGTGTCCTTGGCATTATTAACAAAGGCATAGGCTTTAAATCAGTGAGATTAGAGTTTTGAATTCAGCCTGCCCCTTATTGCTCTGGTGGGTAAACTTGGGTTACTGTAAAATTAGAATGATAATAGTACCAACCTTATAATGTTGTTCTGAGAATTAAATGAGTTAATACCCTCAGAAAGATTAGTAGAGTATCTAGAATATAGTAAACACAATAACTGTTAGCTATTATTATGACGATGATGAACATTATTAATTTAAAGCCCATTGGAAAACAGACTGTTGGAACTATAGATCCAATACAAATAAGATACTTAAGTAGACCCATCATCAAGTTTCTGCAGTCAGTTAACACTATACTATTTGTAATTTTAGAGATTAAAGTTTCTTATAAATCTTGACCCAGTTCAAGGTTGTCAGTGATTTTTTTTTATTGAGGTGAAATTCACATAACATAATATTAACTTTTCTTTTTTGAGACAGGGTCTTGCTCTGTCATCCAGGCTGGAACATGGTGGTGCAGTCATGGTTCATTGCAGCCTCAACTTCCTGGGCTCAAGTGATCCTCCTGCCTCAGCCTCCCAAGTAGCTGGGACTACAGGTATTCACCACTGTGCCTGGCTAATAGAATTAACCATTCCTGTCCAGAGGAAGGACAAAGCTTCCAGAGGAAGGAAGTGTACGATTCAGTGGCATTTAGCACATTCACAATGTTTTGCAACCATCATCACTATCTAGTTCCTGACCATTTTCATCACCCCTGAGGAAGACCCCCTATCCTTTAAGCAGTCACTCTCCATTCCTCTCTCCCCCCAGCCACTGGCAACCACCAAACTGCTTTCTGTCTCCACAGATTTACCTATTCTGGATATTTCATGTAAATGGAATAATACCATATGCAACGTTTTGCTTCTGGCTTCTTTCATGTAGAGCGACTTATTATTGAAGATGAAGCTACAGACTCCCAAAAGAATCTCCATCCCTTCATCTCTGATAGGCTTGGAATTTTCCAGTGCTTCTAATGGAGACTCTGATCTCCAGGACCTCAGATTCTGTCCTCTGTTAATAAAGTACTTGAATCAACAGTGGATAGATTCTTGGGAAAACTTCAGGAAGTTCTAAATTATTTGAATATATCAAGTATCTGAGACAAAAGATACCCTTTAGATCTATAGATCTTGGCAATCATGCAGTTCAACCCTGTCATTTTATAGAGAAGGATTTTGAGGCATAATATTGTTTTCTTTGGCTACTGTAAGACACATACAACCCTTGATGCACTTATTTTAAAAAGTTCCTCTTATGAGGTTGTATAATGTTCTAGTGCCTAATGAAAGACACAGTCCCCAACTTCAAGCTGCCTACAGTCCACTGGAGGAAAAAGACAAATGATCAGACATTAAAATGCAATATATAGGGAGGTCACTTCCAAGATGGCTGAATAGGAGCACCTCCAGGCTATAGCTCCCAATGAGATCAGTGTAGAAGACAGGTGATTTCTGCATCATTTCCAGCTGAGGTACCTGGTTCATCTCATTGGAACTGGCTGGATAGTGGGTGCAGCCCACGGAGGGTGAGCTGAAGCAGGGCGGGGCATCACCTCACCCGGGAAGCACAAGGGGTTGGGGGATTTCCCTTTCCTAGCCAAGGGAAGCCATAAGTGACTGTATCTGGAGAGGCGGTACACTCCTCCCCAAATACTGCACTTTTCCCATGGTCTTTGCAACCGCCAGACCAGGAGATCCCCTCCTGTGCCTGGCATGGCAGGTCCCATGCCCATGGAGCCTTGCTCACTGCTAGTGCAGCAGTCTGAGATCAACCTGAGACATGGGAGCTTGGTGGGGGAAGGGGTGTCCGCCATTGCTGAGGCTTGAGTAGGCGGCTCTGTGCTCACAGTGTAAACAAAGTGGCAGGGAAGTTCAAACTGGGCAGAGCCCACTGCAGCTCAGTAAGGCCTACTGCCTCTCTAGACTCCATCCTTGGGAGCAGGGCATATCTGAACAAAAGGCAGCAGACAGTTTATCCACTTAAACATCCCTGCCTGACAGCTCTGAGGAGAGCAGTGGTTCTCCCAGCATGATGTTTGAGCTCCAATAACAGACAGACGGCCTCCTCAAGTGAGTCCCTTACCCCCATGTAACCTGACTGGGAGACATTTCCCAGTAGGGGTGGACAGACACTTCATACAGGCAGGTGCCCCTCTGGGACAAAGCTTCCAGAGGAAGGATCAGGCAGCATTATTTGCTGTTCTGCAGCCTCTGTTGGTGATACCCAGGCAAACAGGGTCTGGAGTGGACCTCCAGCAAACTCCAGCAGACCTGCAGCTGAGGGGCCTGTCTGTTAGAAGGAAAACTAACAAACAGAAAGGAATAGCATCAACATCAACAATAAGCACATCCACACCAAAATCCCATTTGTAGGTCACCAACATCAAAAACCAAAGTTAGATAAAACCACAAAGATGGGGAGAAACCAAAGCAGAAAGGCTGAAAATTCCAAAAACCAGAATGTGTCTTCTTCTCCAAAGGCACACAACTCCTCGCCAGCAAGGGAACAAAACTGGATGGAGAATGAGTTTGATGAGTTGATAGAGGTAGGCTTCAGAAGGTCGGTAATAATAAACTTCTCTGAGCTAAAGGAGCATGTTCTAACCCATTGCAAGGAAGCTAAAAATCATGAAAAAAGGTTAGACGAATGACTAACTAGAATAACCAATGTGGAGAAGAGCTTAAATGACCTGATGGAGCTGAAAGCCACAGTATAAGAACTTCATGAAGCACACATAAGCTTCAATAGCCGATTTGATCAAGTGGAAGAAAGGGTATCAGTGATTGAAGATCAAATTAATGAAATAAAGTAGGAAGACAAGATTAGAGAAAAAACAGTGAAAACAAACAATCAAAGCCTCCAAGAAATATGGGACTATGTACAAAGACCAAATCTACATTTGATTGGTGTACCTGAAAGTGATGGGGAGAAAGGAACCAAGTTAGAAAACACTCTTCAGGTTATTATCCAGAAGAACTTCCCCTACCTAGCAGGACAGGCCAACATTCAAATTCAGGAAATATAGAGAACACCACAAAGATACTCCTCAAGAAGAGCAACCCCAATACACATAACCATCAGACTCACCAAGGTTGAAATGAAGGAAAAAAATGTTAAGGGCAGCCAGAGAGAAAGGTTGGGTTACCCATGAAGGGAAGCCCATCAGACTAACACTGGATCTCTCTGCAGACTAACAGTGGATCTCTCTACGGGCCAGAAGAGAGTGGGGGCCAATATTGAACATTCTTAAAGAAAAGAATTTTCAACCCAGAATTTTATATCCAGCCAAACTAAGCTTCATAAGTGAAGGAGAAATAAAATCCTTTACAGACAAGCAAATGCTGAGAGATTTTGTCTCCACCAGGCCTGCCTGATAAGAGCTCCTGAAGGAAGCACTAAACATGGATAGGAAGAACTGGTACCAGCCACCGCAAAAACATGCCAAATTGTAAAGACCATCAATACTATGAAGAAACTGCATCAATTAATGGGCAAAATAGCCAGCTATCATCATAATGACAGCATCAGATTCACACATAACAATATTAACCTAAAATGTAAATGGGCAAAATGATGCAGTTAAAAGACACAGACTGTCAAACTGGATAAAGAATCAAGACCCATCAGTGTGCTGTATTCAGGAGACCCATCTCACGTGCAAAGACACACATAGGCTCAAAATAAAGGGATGGAGGAAGATCTACCAAGCAAATGGAAGGCAAAAAAAAAAAGCAGAGGTTGCAATCCTGGTCTCTGATAAAACAGACTTTAAAACAGCAAAGATCAAAAGAGACAAAGAAGGCCATTACATAATGGTAAAGGAATCAATGCAACAAGAAGAGCTAACTATCCTAAATATATATGCACCCAATACAGGAGCACCCAGATTCATAAAGCAAGTCCTTTGAGATCTACAAAAAGACTTAGACTCCCACACAATAATAATGGGAGACTTTAACACCCCACTGTCAATATTAGGCAGATCAGCAAGATAGAAAATTAACAAAGATATTCAGGACTTGAACTCAGCTCTGGTCCAGGTGGACCTTATAGACATCTAAAGAACTTTCTATCCAAAATCAACAGAATATAAATTCTTCTCAGCACTACATTGCACTCATTCTGATACTGATCACATAATTGGAAGTAAAGCACTCCTCAGCAAATGTAAAAGAACAGAAATCACAACAAACTGTCTCTCAGACCACAATGCAATCAAATTAGAACTCAGCATTAAGAAATTCACGCAAAACTGCACAACTACATGGAAACTGAAAAACCTGTTCCTGAATGACTACTGGGTACATAACAAAATGAAGGCACAAATAAAGATGTTCTTTGAAACCAATGAGAACAAACACACAACGTACCAGAATCTCTATGACACATTTAAAGCAGTGTGTAGAGGGAAATTTATAGCACTAAATACCTACAAGAGAAAGCAGGAGAGATCTAAAATCAACACCCTAACATCACAATTAAAAGAACTAGAGAAGCAAGAGCAAACAAATTCAAAAGCTAGCAGAAGACAAGATAAAACTAAGATCAGAGCAGAACTGAAGGAGAAAGAGACACAAAAACCCTTCAAAAAAATCAATGAATCCAGGCGCTGGCTTTTTGAAAAGATCAACAAAATAGATAGACCACTAGCAAGAATAACAAAGAAGAAAAGAGAGAAGAATTAAATAGAAGCAATAAAAAGTGATAAAGGGGATATCACCACTGATCCCACAGAAATACAAACTACCATATAAACACCTCTATGCAAATAAACTAGAAAATGTAGAAGAAATGGATAAATTTCTGGACACATACACCCTCCCAAGACTAAACCAGGAAGAAGTTGAATCTCTGAATAGACCAATAATGGGTTTTGAAATTCAGGCAATAATTAATAGCCTACCAACAAAAAAAAGTCCAGGACAAGATGGATTCACAGCCGAATTCTACCAGAGGTACAAAGAGGAGCTGGTACCATTCCTTCTGAAACTATTTCAATCACAGAAAAAGAGGGAATCCTCCCTAACTCATCTTACGAGGCCAGCATCATCCTGATACCAAAACCTGGCAGAGACAAAACAACAACAACAGAAAAAGAAAATTTCAGGTCAATATTCCTGATGAACATTGATGCAAAAATCCCCAATAAAATACTGGCAAACCGAATCCAACA
Source organism: Rhinopithecus bieti (assembly GCF_001698545.2). Taxonomy (NCBI): domain Eukaryota; kingdom Metazoa; phylum Chordata; class Mammalia; order Primates; family Cercopithecidae; genus Rhinopithecus; species Rhinopithecus bieti. The sequence goes on along the minus strand of NW_016805531.1, from coordinate 313,169 downwards.
GTACATCAAAAAGTTTATCCACCAAGATCAAGTTGGCTTCATCCCTGGGATGCAAGCCTGGTTCAACATATGCAAATCAATATGCGTAATCCATCATATATACAGAAAAAACAACAAAAACTACATGATTATCTCAATAGATGCAGAAAAGGCCTTTGACAAAATTCAACAGCCTTTCATACTAAAAACTCTCAATAAACTGGGTATCGATAGAATGTGTCTCAACATAATAAGAGCTATTTATGACAAGCCCACAGCCAATATCATACTGAATGGGCAAAAACTGGAGGCATTCCCTTTGAAAACCAGCACAAGACAAGGATGCCCTCTCTCTCACCACTCCTATTCAACATAGTATTGAAAGTTCTGGCCAGGGCAATCAGGCAAGAGAAAGAAATAAAAGGTATTCAAATAGGAAGAGAGGAATTCAAATTGTCTCTGTTTGCAGATGACATGATTGTATATTTAGAAAACCCTATTGTCTCAGTCCCAAATCTCCTTAAGCTGATAAGCAACTTCAGCAAAGTCTCAGGATACAAAATCAGTGTGCAAAAATCACAAGCATTCCTACACACCAATAATAGACAAACAGAGAGCCAAATCATGAGTGAACTCCCACTCACAACTGCTACAAAGAAAATAAAATACCTAGGAATCCAACTTACAAGGGATGTGAAGGACCTCTTCAAGGAGAACTACAAACCACTGCTCAAGGAAATAAGAGAGGACACAAACAAATGGAAAAACATTCCATGCTCATGGATAGGAAGAATCAGTATCATGAAAATGGCCTTACTACCCAAAGTAATTTATAGATTCAATGGCATCCCTATCAAGCTACCACTGACTTTCTTCACAGAATTGGAAAAAACTACTTTACACTTCATATGAAACCAAAAAAGAGCCCGCATAGCCAAGACATCCTGGGCAAGAAGAACAAAGCTGGAGGCATCACACTACTTGACTTCACACTTTACTACAAGGCTATAGTAACCAAAACAGCATGGTACTGGTACCAAAACAGATATATAGGCCAATGGAACAGGACGGAGGCTGCAGAAATAATACCACACATCTACCACCATCTGATCTTTGACAAATCTGACACACACAAGCAATGGGGAGAAGATTTCCTATTTAATAAATGGTGTTGGGAAATCAGGCAAGAGAAGGAAATAAAGGGTATTCAAGAAGAGAGGAAGTCAAATTGTCTCTGTTTGCAGGCTAGCCGTATGCAGAAAACTGAAACTGAACCCCTTCCTTACGCCTTATACAAAAATCAACTCAAGATGGATCAAAGACTTAAACGTAAGACCTAGGACCATGAAAATCCTAGAAGAAGGCAAGACATGGTGGCTCACACCTGTAATCCCAGCACTTTGGGAGGCCAAGATGGACTGATCACAAGGTCAGGAGATCGAGACCATCCTGGCTAACATGGTGACACCCCATCTCTATTAAAAATACAAAAAAAATTAGCTGGGCATGGTGGTGGTTGCCTGTAGTCCCAGCTACTTGGGAGGCTGAGGCGGGAGAATAGTGTGAACCCAGGAGGCAGAGCTTGCATTGAGCAGAGACTGCACCACTGCACTCCAGCCTGGGTGACAGAGTGAGACTCCGTCTTAAAAAAAAAAAAAATCCTAGAAGAAAACCCGGGGAATACCATTCAGGACACAGGCAAGGGCAAACACTTCATGTCTAAAACACTAAAAGCAATGGCAACAAAAGCCAAAATAGACAAATGGGATCTAATTAAACTAAAGAACTTCTGCACAGCAAAAGAAACTATGAGTAGAGTGAACAGGCAACCTACAGAATGGGAGAAAATTTTTGCAATCTATTCATCTGACAAAGGGCTAACATCCAGAATCTACAAGGAACTTAAACAAATGTACAAGAAAAAAAGCAAACAACCCCATTAAAAAATTGGCAAAGCATATGTACAGATACTTCTCAAAAGAAGACATTTATGTAGCCAACAGACATATGAAAAAATGCTCATCATCACTGGTCATTAGAGAATGCAAATAAAAACCACAATGGATACCATCTCATGCCATTAAAAAGTCAGGAAAGCTACAGGATGCGTGGAAAAGGTTGTCAAAAAATAGGAAAACTTTTATACTGTTGTGGGAGTGAAATTAGTTCAACCATTGTGGAGTCAGTGCTGTCAATTCCTCAAGGATCTAGACTAGAAATACCATTTGACCCAGCAAGTCACCATTTACTGGCATATTCCAAAGGATTATAAATCATTCATATGATAATAGACACATTCACACAGTATGTTTAATGCAGCACTATTCACATAGAAAGACTTGGAACCAAGCCCAAAGTGTCCATCAAGTGATAAACTGAATTAAAAATTGGCACATAACACATCCATCACGCCCGCCACTCCCCTGATGCAGCCATAAAAAAGGATGAGTTCATGTCCTTTATATGGGACATGGATGAAGTGGAAAACCATCATTCTCAGCAACTGTCACAAGAGCAGAAAATCCAAACACCCACTCGTTCTCACTCATAAAGTGGGAGGCTTGCCACCAAGACAACATGGATACGCGAGGCGACGCGCGCGCGACATCACACACCAGCGCGCCTTGGCAGGTGGAGGCTCAGGGGAGGGACTCAACTTCGCCCTAATGTAGTGACCTTGCGGCTTGCCTGGGTCTGATGGGTTGATGGGTGCAGCAAACCACCATGGCATGTGTATACCTATGCAACAGAACTGCACGTTTTGCACATGTAACTGAGAACTTAAAGTATAGTGATAATATTAAAAATGTGATATCATAGGTGCTGCGACTGAATGACGCACAGGGTGCTGCGAGAGCACATATGAAGCTATCCAGCCCCATGGGACACATTGTAGGAACAGTCCTCATATAGATGGTCCCAACACATGATGGTTCAACTTAAGATTTTTCGATTTTATGATAGCGCAAAAGCAATAGGGGTTCAGCAGAAATCATCCTTTGAATTTTGAATTTTAATCTTTTCCTGGGCTAGCGATAATCAGTTTTATACTCTTATATGGGATATTCAACACTTTATTATAAAGTAGGCTTTGTGTTAGATGATTATGCTCAACTGTAGGCTAATATAAGTGTTCTGAGCACATTTAAGGCAGGCTGGGCTAAACGATGATGATCGGGAGGTCAGGTATGTGAAATGCATTTTTGACTTAGAATATTCTCTACTCATGATGGATAGATTAGGATGTAACCCTACTTTAAGTGAAAGAGCATCTGTACTCTATCTGCCTTCCACAAAATAACAAGTTATTGCAGTGCTAGTGGAAAAGCAAATTTTATGCATCACAAAGCAATATTTTTTAGAATGTGAAACAGTTGTTGGCTTCAGAGACTGTGCTAATTTATTATCAGAAAAAGAAAGCACTGTTACCATAGGTGTTTCTCCTTATATTGCTGGTTTCTGTTTGGACACCAATGCCATGTGGCATTAAGGTACAGATTGTTCCTAAAGATAATGTTTCCTGTTGAGTGGAACTACAGTTACTGACCAGGAAATCCTTGCTGGTATAGTGGGAGTTATTCTATCTGACTAAACTCTAACAGCTTAAACTCATCACAGGCTCTGGGGAGGATTCTATTCTAAGAGTAAACATGGTCTCTTAATTACATTCTGTCTCAACTCTTTGCTCCAACCATGACTTTACTCCCATTGTTTGCAACATACAAGTGTTGTCATACTTGACCTTGTCATCTATGCTCAATATCAGTCCCTAACTGGATATCAGCTGATAATATTACAAGTCCTCCAGCATTATGGGCACACCCATTTTCATAATAGCAAGTACAAATGGCTCTGAGCACCATCTCTCATCTCTCTTCTTCCTCAGGGACTCTTGGGGCTTTCATTTCTGCTAGTCATTTCTTCTGACATCTTGTTTTTGCTGAATTATTGATCGTTGCTCTTGGTCTCACCTTCTGTATGTGTTTCTCCTTTTCTGCACCACATCACTGCATGTTGGACACTTCTGATCTCCATTTCCCAAAATACTATTGACTAAGCAATATCAAAATACTTGGAGACAATTGAATGGTTTCTATTGCAGAAAAGGAAAGCAAATAATTTAAAATGGAATATTTCAGTATGTTCCAAAGTCCTTTTGTCCACTTATCTCTAGTCATTTTTCTTCCCCATTTCTATTTTTTTCCCTAATTTTCCCCAGAACTCAAATGTCCTCCCACTCTATTATTATGCAGAGCTCAGTACCTTTTGCTTCTACCTCAAACTCTGCTACTGACCAACTTTTGTACTTACCAAAATGGCCTCATAAATAAATAGCCATTTGCTTTGGAACACTACACTTGAACAGCACAAAGTACCTGTAGAGACTTTACAACTTGTCCTTGCTTTAGCAAGATTAAATGATCAGGCAGTGGTTCTTATAGTCCCCCAACCAACAGCATTGGCATCCCCTGGGAACTTGGTAGAATTTCAAGGTCTCAGGTCCCACCGTAGACCTACCAATTGCGAAGCCCATCCACAAGCCCTCCAGGTAATTCTGATGCATGCTAAAGCTTGAGAACCCCTGACTTAGGCAAACTTTGAGTTTATGTATTTGTAATAGGCACATATATAGAGATCTACTTCGTTTTTAGTGGTTGTATGAATTTAATGATTCCATACTCATGGACATTTAGGTTGCTTCCAATGTTTGTTTTTGTTTGTTTGTTTGTTTGTTTTGAGATGGAGTCTCGCTCTGTCACCCAGGTGGGAGTGCAGTGGTGTGTTCTTGGCTCACTGCAACCTCTGCCTCCCAGGTTCAAGTGATTCTCCCACCTCAGCCTCCCAAGTAGCTGGGACTACAGGCTCCTGCCACCACACCCAGCTAATTTTAACGAGGCTGGTCTCAAACTCCTGATCTCAAGTGATCCGCCCACCTCGGCCTCCCAAAGTGTTGAGATTACAGCCAACTTCCAATTTTAATACATGAACAAACACTAGAAGTGTATGTGGAAAAATAAAAACAATTATGAAAAGATCTAGCTATTTTTTGATAATTTTTTTTCTTAAATCCTCCAATGGTAGAATATTGTTTTAACAATAAATACAAATTGGAAGAGAGAACAATGTTAGGTGAACTAAAGAAGGGAGGGAGGGATGGATTCTCCATAAAGGGTAAAGGGAGCCCACTGCAGTAGACTGGAATAGCCATGAGGCCAGAAACCGTGTCCAATGTGCTTACTTCTCTATGCCCAGTGTCTTCAATGGTGCCTGACACAGGATAGGCACTTAGAAAATATTAAATGAATAAATGGCTTAATCAAATGCTGGTGAGGCTTCAGCTCCTATGTCTGGATTTGCCACACTTCATGCTCTAGGACTGGAGCTTTTTGACTACCCAGGGCTATAACTGTGGCTCTACTTTGTGCCCAGGTCTCAACTGGGAAGACACTCATGACAGTAGTGCAGTAAGGAGCTGGGTATGCATTTCAGCACAAACCTTTGTTCGTTTCTTTCTTCCAAAAGACCCTACCTATGGCCTTTCAGTAGGCAGCGTCAATAATCTGGTTCTACAACAACCCAATAATAGAAGATACTAAGGAATTAGTTAATTTTTATTTAGTTTGAATAATGGCATAGTAATTACATGTCTGTTTTAAAAGAGTCTAGGATTTGCTTCAAAATCATCTGGATAGGGGAGTTGAAGAATTGGGGTATAGATCAAATAAGATAGGCCATCAGTTGATAATTGCTGAGGCTGGGAAAGTGAAAACATTTTCCAGTACATGGGGGCTCATAATGAATACAAATTGAATACATACATATATTTATTTATAAGGAATAGAATAATGATTGTATCATTCTTAAAAAAAAAAAAAAAAAAACCTTCAAGTCAGCAGCAGGTACTCTCCCAATGAGCACAGCATGGCTGTCACACCTGTCGCCAACTCCTGGGTACATGTCTCTTGTTCCTTTTGGTTACAGTAGAAGAACACTCCGGATCCCAATCTTTCTTACATTTTGATGCACTTAGTGACATCAGTTATCTCTTTCTATCCTGTATCAATGTCTACCTCTCATCTGGAGATTTACACTCAGACTTTAAATATAACTCAATTATCTTCCATATTAAAAATCACATAAACATCCCATCCCCTCAGCTCAGACACTTCCTCCAGCGATTGCTTGATTTTTCTTTCATCCAGAACAGCCAAACGTATCCAAAGAGTTACCTATTTTTCTTTTATATTTCTTTGCTTCTGCCTCAATCTACTGGAGTCTGGCTCTGTCCTCACCATTCAACCTTAATGGTTGCTGTCATAAAATTTCATCTGCATATTTCAGGTGTAAAAGAGCAGCTCTAGCTCAAATACTTCTCCTTAAAGAGACTCTAGTATTCAAAACTTACTGACTTCTATATTTGGATATTGATTGTATGGTTCTATTCAAACTCAGCACTGTGTGTCCAAACAGAGCTCATCGTCTTCCTCCCAACCTGTAGTCCTTTCAGTGAATAACCAGTTGCCCAAATAACAGAAACCCCGGCAAAATTTTGCTTTGTTTTGTTCTAAACAGCTTTACTGAGGTATAAGTTATAGACCACAATAAACCACACATATTTACTGCTTTTCTGTCAGTATAGATTAATTTGCAGTTTTCAGAATTTCATATAAATGGAGTCATGCAGCATGTACTTTTTTGTCTGGTTTCTTTCACTAAGCATAATTATTTTGAGATTCATCCATGTTGATGTGTGTATTAATAGTTCATTCCTTTTTATTAGCATGTAGCATACCATTATATGGATATATCATAATATGTTTATTCACTTGCTTGTTGATGGCCATTTGGGTCATTTCTAGCTTTTGACTATTGCAAATAAAACTATTATTTCATGTACAAGCCTTGGTGTGTACAAATGATTTCATTTCTCTTGGTTAAATTTGCAGGAGCAGAATGTCCAGGTCACATTGATTTTGTGTTAACTTTTAAAGAAACTTCTGGGTGTTACTCTTGACTTTTTGTGGCAGTCCTAGTTGGCTGCCTTCCCAACAACCATCTCATATTCCATCCTCTACTTTTCACTGTCTCTTACACTGCAGAAACGGAAAAGGTGACATTTGGTTTCCCAGAACCCTTTGCATCTGTGGCCAGGGCATGTGGCTGCACCTGGCTGCGGATACTTGAAGAAAACTCCGCTGGGAGTGAGGGGTGGAGAGGGAGGTTCTGAGAAGCCACGAGGGGATGCAGCAGAAGGACTCCCTGGCACTCCTCTAATAGCGTCCTTCCCTGTAAAGGGTGGTGTCTTAGAACCAAGGGGACATTCCCATGCCGAGCTTGTGGCCCCCATCCATACCACTCTCCGCGTACCCAGGACGCAGAACTCCTTAGGCTCATCGCCCCGACCCCTGCCAGGGGCTCAGAGGGCCTCTTCCAGTCCTTTCCCCGACCGACAGCAGGCCCTAACGCTGGCGTGCTTATCCCTAGACACCGAGGGAGGCCAGTTGCAGGAGGAGATGCGCTAGGGTGGTCACACGCATGCGTGTAAGGTGCCTAATGGCGCAGGTTGCTGCACCGTGTGGAGGAAGTTTTGGGAGAGTTCTGCTTATACTCTTACGAGCAGAAAGTCTGCTTATGACACCAGAAAGTGAAACAGATATTCCGAGGCTATAAGGGGCACAGCACCGCCAGTATGCTGAGAATTGTCCTTAAAGACACCTCGGAATCCCCCAAACCTTCCCTTCCAACAGCTTTGCCTCTGGTTTATATCATTTTTGTTTTGTTTTTAGAGACAGAGTCTCCCTCTGTCACCCAGGCTGGAGTGCTTTAACACGATCATAGCTCACTGCAGCCTCAAACTCCTGAGCTCAAGCGATCCTCCTGCCTCAGCCACCCGTGTAGCTGAAACCATAGGCCCTCTCCCCCACGCCAGGCTAATTTGCTTTTTAAATTTTTTTGTAGAGACAGGGTCTTGCTCGGTTGTCCAGGCTGGTCTTGAGCTTCTGTTCCTTGCATTGCAAAGCGTCCTGACTGATACTCTCTCCCTCCCTCCCTTCCTTCCTTCCTTACTTCCTTCCCTCCCTCCCTCCCTCC
>NW_016805531.1:294554-304737 GCF_001698545.2 Rhinopithecus bieti | reverse complement strand
CTCCTTCCTTCCTTCCTCCCTCCCTCCCTCCCTCCCTTCCTTCCTCTGGCTCTCTCTTTCTTTTTCTTTCTTCTTTCTCACTTCTTTTAGCCAATCACTAAGTCCTTTCATTCCTATTTCCTTAAGAGTCTTCAAATCTGTCCACTGTTCTCAACCCTTCTGCCCTTGACTCAGGAGGGACCACTGTTATCTTCGCCTGAATTACCACAGATTCTGAAGGTTACTCCCACAGCACAGACCTAGAGTCACTGGGGTCAAATGCCAACTTGCTCCTTATGAGCTTAGTGACTTCTCTGTGCCTAAGTTAAAAGTGCTTTTCTGCCGAGATTATTGTGAGGACAAAATGCAATAAAATACATGGAGCATTTAGCACAGTTTCTGGTTTTAAAAAATGTTTTTTTTTTTCTTTTTTCTAACTTCCATAAAACCACTTGCATTGATTTTTTTGTTTGGAAAAGCTTTACTTCTACTTACAAAACAACAACAACAACAACAACAACAAAACATAAGTGTAAAACAGCCTTAGGCAGGTCCTCCAGGAGATATTCCATAAAGCATTGCTATCACAGGAGATGACAGCTTCATGCGTCATCTGTCCTTGAAGACCATCCAGTGGGACAAGACGTGAAAGTGGAAGATGGTGATGTTGAGAATTCTGACCCTGTGTAGGCCTAGGCTAATGTGTATGTTTGTGTCTTTGTCTGTAATGAAAAAACTTAAGAAGTTAAAAAAATTAAAAAATGTAAAAGTAGAAAAAAGCCTACAGAATAAAGATATAAAGAAAGAAAATATTTTTGTGCAGCCGTACAATGTTTGTGTTTTAAGATAAGTGTTATTACAAAAGAGTCAAAAAGTTGAAAAAAGTTTAGTTTGTATATAAAGTAAAAAAAATTCACATTGAGCTGAGGTTAATTTATTACTGAAGAAAGAACAAATTTTGCGTAAATTTAATGTAGCCTAAGCGTACGGTAGTTTATAAAATCTATAGTTGTGTACAATAATTTCCTAGGGCTTCTCATTTACTTACCACTCACTCACTGACTCACCCTCCTAGATCCAATCATAATAAGTGTCCTATACAGGTATATCATTTTTTATCTTTTATACCATATTTTTACTGTACTTTCCTATGTTTAGACATACAAATACTTAACACTGTGTTACAATTGCCTGCAGTATTCAGAACAGTAACATGTTGTATGGGTTTGTAGCCTAAGAGCAATAGGCTACAGGGTATAGCCCCGGAGCATAGTAGGCTACACCATTTAGGTTTGTGTAAGTACACACCATGCTGTTTGTACAGTAAAAAAAATTACCTAACAATGCATTTCTCAGAACATATCCTCACTATTAAGTGGTCCACGACTGTATACATATTTTATATATCTAATAGACGTATAAACATTAGGAACCTAAGCACAACTCACTGAAATGAGTCAATTTGGCACTCATTTGCCTCTTATGTGCTAGGGTGGTGGGAATGTGTCTGTGGAGAAATCATCCTTGCCTTTGTAGAGGCAGACATTAAACAAATAATACAATACTACTACTAATTATTATTATTTATATACATTTGATGAAGTGCTATGGAGCTCAGGATCTTCCATAGAAAGTAAAATTTAAGGTGATGCCTGAAGGCCAAGGAGGAGTTAACTCAATAAAAAGGCTCTTCAAAGAGCCTAGGGCCCAGAGGGAACAGTATGTTCCAGGACCCCAAGGCAGAAAGGAGAGGAGGTGCAGGCAGACCAGGCTAGTTGGAATACAGTGAGTAAAGGTGGTAAGACTCAGCGGGGACAGAGTGAGCAGAGGGACAACCATACAGGGTTTGAAGCCACAATTATGGTTGGAGGCTGCATCCTAGGAACAGTGGGAAACCATTGAAAGATATTAAGTAGGCAACTGATGTGGTCAGGTTTGAATTGAAACAACAACAACAACAACAACAACAACAACAACAACAACAACAACAAACCCTGGATCAGAATGGATCAGAAGGGACAATCTGAAAGTGACTTGACCAGGGAGGAGAGTATTGCTATATTCCAGGTAAGGTAAATAGAAAATGCAAAATACTTAGCTCTTTGTAGACATACTCCAAGTGGCTATGGGCAATGCAGAAGTGGCAAAAGAAAGAGGAAAAGCATGTGGAAATGGCATGAAATATGAGCAGACAGTTCATGGCATGACAAAGCTGAATAAATTGATAGAGATTTTGATACTAATGCTTTTTAAAATAATACCACTTTTGTAACAATAAGTAATAATAAAACAATAACCATAGTAGGTTAATATTTATTGAGTACTTAGCATGTGCTAGATAACTGTTCTATGCTCTTTATATAAATTAATTCATTTCATCCTTGTTCCAGTTATTTCTTGCTTCAAAACAAACCACCTTACAATTTAGTGCTTAAAACAACCACAATATATATTTTGCTCCCAAATCTGCAGCTTGGGCACAGCTTAGGGGTTGAGGGGAGTTCATTGCTACTTCACTTGGTGTCAAAGTGTGACAAAGTCCGACTTCCAGCTTACAGTCTGAGAGCTGGAATCTTAATCTTGCTCACACACATGCCTGTGATTGATGCCAGTTGTGTGCATTCTTCTACTATTACACTCAACACACCACATTGCAATGATTTTGCTTAAATGTCCAATTCTCTGCTAGACCTTGAAATAAGTCTTATTTAACTTTGTATCACCACTGTTTGTTTGGGGCACCATCCACACAGTGGGTGCTACACAAATGTTTATAGAGTAAAGAACAAATGAATAATTCTGATCTTCACTAATAGAATGTTTCCTTCCCCAAACCCTTACAGGAAATTCTCCATCTTCTATTTGAACACTCACAGTGACTGGATTTTTATAACTTTGCAAGACTACCATTTCATTAGGAAGTTTTCTTTGATCTTCAGCCAAAATCTGCTTTGCATAACTTTTACTTAGTTGTTGTAGTTAGGATTCATAGAACTGCACAGAATGAGTCTAAGTTAACTTCCATAAGACATCCATTCCCTCTAAGCTAAACACCCTAGTTCACATTTCTGGACCTCATGGATATGGTTTCCATGATTACCTCATTCTAGATGCATTCTCAGATTGTCATTGTGGTTCACAGAGGTCCAGAACAAAATGCCTGGGGAAATATTAATAGTGAGCCTGTGGACAAAGGAACAAAGTGGGAGAGAAAACCATTCTGAAACTGTCATAAGCAAGTGAGCTGAAAAAGGAAGTGCAGGATGGGAGTGTGGATTGAGGACAGGATGAGTTGGAGACCAGATTCTATCATGGGCCTTCCCTGGAGAGGCTGCCTCTCTGTTGAGAAGTGGAAGGAGAATGTCTAAGAAAGTAGTCTGAGGCACTGACTGAGTGGAAGTGGAGAAGGAAAAACAGGAAAAATGGGGAGGTCATTGAAACCTAGCTGCCCACTTCTATCTGAAAATAACCTTTTTCAAAGCATAGTTTATATTGATCATGTAAGAATCTCATAACCTGTGGGTTAACATGCAATGCCAGAGCTCAGCTCCATAACTATGGAATGTGCATTCTTCACAGACTCTAAGGTAATTTTTAAATGTGTTGAAAATCTTGTTTTAAAGAATGAGGTAAGGTGGGAACTACTTATATGCAGGTTTAGAAGACTGTTTTTGAAATTTTATGTTTTGCAAAGCTAAAGACTCTCATGTTCTTCAGAAATTTCTTGGAAATATAAAAAACCCCAGCTTAAGTGTTCCGTTTGCATAAGTTCCAGCCCATAGGTCCTTATCCCAACCCATAAGGGCCTGAAAAACCATTTAAAAAGAGCCTCTTTTGTCAAAAGATCCTATCACAATAACTCTTAGAGTAAGGCCTCCCATCTGCAACCCTCTCCAGCCCTCCTCCAGAAAAATAAGCAGTTGAAGAATTCAAACTCATGATACATTTTTTCCATTCCAAGTCCACAGTTTTATTGAAATATTAAATCCTTTCTCCTTTTCTACCGATGGATTTGAAGACAGATTTTACAATAAATTTTTAGTTAAATAATGAGTAAAAAATGTGAGGTATAGTTGTAGCAAGTACTTTTGCTTAGAATTAGAAAGAGGCTAAAATGAAATTTAGGCAAAAAATATGGTTTTTGCTCTTTTAGGAAAATGTTTTAAGCACCCTTACAGAGTGTCCCAGGGAGATATAAGTGCATATTTTTTAATGAAGTTGCAACAAGTGAAAATCTAACATTATTACACAAAAATATAAGGACACACTTTTCATATGTGAAAAGATTTTGCCTTAATAAAATAATTCAGCAATAGCATTTCTTTAAATTTCTTCTTTGACCCTTAGCCTATCTCCCAGAAGCATTTATTTACAGAGCAGAAGGAAGATCAATAAGAAACAGATTCTTTTAATGAGATAATGTCAAATGAAGAGCAGGCTGAAATGGGGAGAAGGCATTGGTGATAATTTTACCACAAATCATTGGGGGGAAAAATGGATTTAAAGTGGATTCACCTACAGCCTTTCAGAAGCACTGCTTTAAATAGAAACACAGACTACTTCACTCACTCACTGACTCTTCAAATGTTTATTAAGATCGCCTATTGTATGTCAACTGGAGATATAAAAGTTGCCAAGACAGCCACACAGTTCCTCCCTTCAAGATAGAGCTCATAATACCAGGGATCAAGGCATTTAGTTATAATTGTGATAAATATTACAAAGGAAAAGTGCAAAATGCTTTGAGAATGAATTTGTCATCATGACAATATTGAGCCAGAGGTTAATCTAAATGAGGGAACAAATTTAAATAATTTTCCCCAAGCTTCAATGTGGGCTTTCTTCTTTAAGTTTTTGAAAATGGTTTGGGAGAGTGATTTTTTAAAATGTGTATTGTGAGCTAAAGGTAGAACAGGTAGTGAGTCCTGTCGATTGTTTGCACTCAGCTACAATTCGAACTCCTTGTTCTACTCTGTCCCCACTTCTCATTGCTGCACTTGACTAGTTAAAAAACAACCACTACCACCACTACCGTCTTTTGTGTGTCAAAGCCTGGATGTAAAACTCAGATGAAGAGGTGACTTACTGTTTTCCAGTGACTTTGCTTTGCTGGTGTAATTTCCTACAAGATCCTTCTCTGAGGGCAAGGACATTCACATTTATTGAGTGCTGATTCTTTTGCAGGAATTGGATCAATTTTGCTCAGCAATCCTAAGATGGTGTATTTGCAAATGAGAAAACGGAGGTTCAGAAAGACAAAATAATTCATTTCAAGTCAGCTGCGCCTGTTCCTGTCACTACACTAAGCTAGAAAATGGAGGAGGGGAGAGGGTGACAGATAAAACACAAGTTTCAATGACAATTAGTTTATTGTTAGCAAAGCTAATGGGTTGAGCCAAACCTAATTACAGCCAACAAAATGCTGCCTTTTTATTAAAAGTAAACGCAGAGTCTACAGGTGAAAGAATAACTGGAGTTTCCTGAGCGAGAAATAGTAGTTGAGATTTTGTGTGAAAAATAGTTTGTAATAAAATTAGACTGTACTAAAATGCATGAGGAAACCGAGCATTGTACTCAAGCACTTTTTGAGATGTTTATTTTACCTTTAGCAAAGTTTGCAATAGATAACAAGATAAGATTGTAGAGAATTTATTTTGTGAAATAGAAGAAATTGTGCAATGTCAGTTTACACAACCAACTTAAAGTTTTTAATTCTAAGCAAGGAATGAGGGGAAAAGCTAAAGTAATTAAACCAGAGAAAGTATAGAAAACTAGAGATAAGCTGAATATATAATGTTTGTTAACAAACAGTAAGGTGAAAGATCAAGATTTGCTTTCTCCTGGATAATCAATCAAGAACAGAAAGCAACAACTACCAAGATTGGCAAATTCTAGTCTTAGCTCTGCTACGTCTACCCAGTGAAGACCAGATAGATGTCAGTTAATCAAAAGAGTTTGAAGATTGTATAAACATCTCAAAACAATTGGTGAGAGTCAATCCATTTTCAATTCAAAGCCACCAGGGTCTCATCATTCAACGTGACCCACAGGAAGGTAGGCTATGGTGGAAATAGATTGAGATTCACCTTGAAATTTTATTCTCCACCAAACTGTCACCATTTTTATTTAACTTATTGTGCGTTTGTCAATAGAAGTGAGGAAATGCTAAGTATATATTTGTATACCTAGAAGTATATATTATATATTATTAATATGTTATAGAAAAATATGTATATTTGCACAACATTATAAGAAAGGTTCACTTCTATATACAAAAGAATAGAGTTTTAGAGAGTCTTCAACAATACTATTCTGTTGAACTGGCTACAAGAAATTCTTTCCAATGATAATTTTGCTAACAAATTGTCTTACAAAGGCTGATTTTTCTGTTTAAACATGCCTGATGGTAATGAGCTCATCACCATTCTTTTATTCTACTACCAAGTAGTAATGACCTGTTACTCTTCCCCCTTTCTCCACTAACCATCTCAGTCACTTCCTAACCAAAAGCAGATCTAAACTCTTAAGCCATTCACCCAACAAAATAATATTGTAAAAGGCTTAGACAATTAAAAGAGAATATAATTTGAGATTAAATTTCATATAGGACATAACCTACTTTCTTCTGTATAAGATAATTTAATCTTTAATTTATTTACTAGATATCATATCAAGTCTGCTCAGCCTCTAGTTCCTATCAGCTTGTGTAAGAATTTTAGTAATTCATCCAGAACACTAGAATCCTACTTCAGTAAAACAATGTGTATATAATTTTAAATATGTATGACATATTTCTGAATACATTTAAATGAATTTGAGTTCATAGTTTTTTCTTTACTAATGTAGTCTTTTCTTTCCTTTTGACATGGACTCTCCTGATTGTCTTTTCAATTCTCCTTCAACAAAAAGTAAGAAATGAGTAGCAGAAGGAGGTAATTGATAATAGACTTTTAAATATCCCAGAAAGCAGCAGTCTACACAACTTCTTTTTTTTTTTTTTTTTTTGAGATGGAGTCTTGCTCTGTCGCCCAGTCTGGAGGGCAGTGGCGTGGTCTCGGCTCACTGCATACTCCGTCCCCCGGGCTCAAGCAATTCCCCTGTGTCAGCCTTCTGAGTAGCTGGGATCACAGCTACCACACCCGGCTAATTTTTGTATTTTTAATAGAGACAGATTTTCGCCATGTTGGCCAGGCTGGTCTTGAACCCTTGACCTCAGGTGATCCACCCACCTCGGCCTCCCAAAGTGCTGAGATTGCAGTCATGAGCCACCACGCCAGCGCAGTCTACATAACTTTAAACAGACGCCCATTAATAAGAATAGCTCTTCAATGTGACAGCACTAAATCAGAACTCTTTCTGTTCAGTATGGAATGATAAATTAATTGATTTAAAATGATCAGATTACTAATAAGAATAGTAATGATTAAATTATTGACTTACACCAGAATTTTAGGTGGTTTGCAAAAATACGTAAAATTCCCATGACAGAGTTGTAACAAAGAAATATAGTGAAAAAAAATACTAAAGCCAGCCATGAGATTAGTACATGTGCCTTAAAGTCCCACATACTTGCCAGAGCTGAGTCACAAACGTGAGTCTGATCTTTCTTACAATCAAGGGGCCAAAGTCAGTTACCTGATTCACAGGATCTGTGAGACAAACTGGTGAAACACAGCCACACAGATCGGACGTGATAGGTTGACTGAATGACCCTCAGTCAACATTGGGACACATCAGTGATCCAAGGCCAAATGTCCTATGCCATGGCAGCACAGCTGAGATAACACTAGTGGGGAGCATTTTTTTTTTTTTTTTTTTTTTGAGACGAAGTCTTGCTCTGTTGTCCAGGCTGGAATGCAATGGCACAATCTCAACTCACTGCAACCTCTGCCTTCCAGGTTCAAGAGATTCTCCTGCCTCAGCCTCCTGAGTAGCTGGGATTACAGGCTCTCGCCACCACACCCAGCTAATTTTGTTTTGCATTTTTAGTAGAGACGGGGTTTCACTGTGTTGGCCAGGCTGGTCTCAAACTCCTGACCTCAGGTAATCTGCCCGCTTCAGCCTCCCAAAGTGCTGGGATTACAGGTGTGAGCCACTGCGCCCGGCCAGGAGCATTTTTAAAGCACGTTTTACCAAGTTACAAAAGTGAACACACAAGAAAACTCTACATAAACACCCATAGAAAGCCTAACCATTAGCAATAGATTTGCTGGTGAAGCTTTTAGATTAAATTGTTTGTCAAAGGTATCCCTGGGTAGGTACCTGAATGAAATTCTTGCTGAACACAGTCATTAAGTTTCAGCCAGTTGTATTTTGAGAGATAGCTACCAAAATGGACCACTTTGGCCTTGGAATAATTGGCAGTTCTACGCAAGCATGGCCCTGCCTAGCATCTCACGACAGAACCAGTTCATATGCAACCAAAGAAAATGTAATCTCCTGTCTTCCATAGCTGGATACTCATGCTGAAGGAACAACAGCCCACCACTTTGAGGTGGGTGCAGGAAGCTGTGTGTGGTTGCTGGGTATGTTAGTGTTAAGCCTGCATTCAGGAGAGATAACGTGTACAAGTTACAGGCCTGAGGAGTGGAGAGACAAGAAGCCGAGGAGGGGAGTTACAATTGCAGGCATTGTGTTGAGCTCAATGCTATGTATGACTTCTTATGGTGCTTGGTATAACAGATTTTGTGGGGGTGCTATGAAAAAGCTTTTCATCCTTTGAAATAATTAAATAAAAAGGAGGATGGTCTGGCACGCTGCATAACTCTGGGGAATTTGTCTGCTCTGGAAAAAAGAGGAGACAATGTCCTGAAAATAGGACATTGACTAGGATATGACTTATGAAATGTTAAAGATTTTCTTAAATTCCACTTTAAGGAATTTGCAAATCCTCGGTTTATAATTTTAAACAATGACATTCAAGTAGGATGGACAAATGCCTTCAAATGTTTAATTTAAAGAGGTGGCACGGGGGATGAAGTCAGGAAGACCCTAATACTGTGGGACAAAGAACTAAAGGAAAAGGAATGAATGCTTCCTTTTACCAAATGTCGAAGGTCTAACCAAGAATATAGGTTAAAAAGAAGCAAGAGTCAGAACTGAATATTTTGTTTGCTTGTTTTGAGTATGCTCTGAGTGGAAGAATTCTAGAACTTCACTTTCTATTTTTTCTTATTTTACTTAATGGTTCCGGTACTTATTTAAGTATGTATGTATTGGTGAACCTGAGTTACTTTCCCTCCTCTACGGTCTGGAAGGAAAGGATTGCTTTAAAAAAAATTCAAACAGGGCTGAGTACAGGGTGTCACACCTGTAAGCTCAACACTTTGGGAGGTCGAGGCAGGAGGGTCACTTGAGCCCAGGGGTTCGAGATCAGCCTGGGCAACAAACTGAGACACCCCCCATCACATCTCTACATTAGAAAAAAAAAGAAAATAGCCAGGCTTGGTGGTGTATACCTGTGGCCCCAGCTGCAGGGGAGACTCAGTGGGGAGGATCAGTGGAGTCCAGGGGGGTCAAGGTTGCAGTGAACCATGTTTGTACCACTGCACTCCAGCCTGGGCAATAGAGGGAGATGCTGTCTTAAAAAAAAAAAAAAATCAAACAGATGACGTCCATGGTTATGTTTTTCCAGTAGTAAAAATACCATCCCTAGCTACAGCGTATCTTAAACTGTGTCATGTGATGCTCTGGGTTGATTGGTTTCTTAGCTGGGCTAAAACTAAATATGGCTTTGTTGTAAAACAGATTCTTTCACAGTCCAGCAGGCATTTGCTGTAAGACTTTTATTTAATAATCTGCACACGGCCTTAAGTTCAAAGTAATGTGGATAAATAAAAGTCAAAAAATTTTCAACATTGGCTGGGCGCGGTGACTCACGCCTCTAATCCCAGAATTTCGGGAGGCTGAGGCAGGTGGATCACCTGAGGTCACCTGAGGTCAGGAGTTTGAAACCAGCCTGGCCAATATGGTGAAACCCCATTTCTACTAAAAATACAAAAAATTAGCCGGGTGTGGTTGTGGGAGCCTATAATCTCAGCTACTCGAGAGGGCGAGAGGCTGAGGCAAGAAAATCACTTGAACCTGGGAGGCAGAGGTTGCAGTGAGACAATATTGTGCCACTGCACTTCAGCCTGGTTGACAAGAGTGAAACCCCATCTCAAAAAAAAAAAAAAAAAAAAAAAAAAAAAAATAGAAAATATAA
>NW_016805531.1:270081-293229 GCF_001698545.2 Rhinopithecus bieti | reverse complement strand
TTTTTTTTAAATTATTATTATTATATTTTAGACATGGGATCATGCTATGTTGCTCAGGCTGGTCTCCAACTCCTGGACTCAAGTGATTCTCCTGTCTCAGCCTCCTGAGTAGCTGGGATAACAGGTGCATGCCACCACACCTGGCTAATTTTTGTGTTTTTAGCAGAGACGAGGTTTTACCCTTTTGTCTAGGCTGGCCTCAAACTCTTGACCTCAAGTGATCTGCCTGCCTCGGCCTCCCAAAGTGCTGCGGTTACAAGTGTGAGCCCCCTCTCCCAGCCTTCATTAGTTTTTAAAAATGTCTTTTATCAGATTAACTACATACTTTGATTTTATTTTGCTATATTTCCATAATTTTATTGATATGTAGCAATAATTAGGCCATAATCAGTTCACTTACTCAAAAATATTTGTGGAGGGTCTATTATATACAAGGTATCATGCTGGCCTTGAAAAGCAGGGTTGGGTGCTGGGGTAATGGTTAGCTTATTTTCCTTAAATCATAGGGAGTTAGATAGTAACACAACTGCTACCAAAAAAAAAATATCTTATGCAAAGGTTGCCATTTACAGAGCAGCCCATTCCTCTGCCTATAGCAGTAATTAAAAGAAGTTATTTCTCATTATGGCCCAATATCTACTTCCCACTGGGCTCCTAATTTTAACTTTTAAAGCAACACCTTGCAAGACCAATTTCTCTTTCTCTGAATACATTTTAAATACTTGAAAACTGCTATTTTCTCCCTGCTAAGTCTTCTCTCGTCTACACTAAAAATTCCAAGAGATGCAAAATTTTCTGGAACCCAGTATAAAATTTTATATCAATTACTGCTAAATTTTACTTTATTGCTTTCATCAGCTAGTCCACTTTATGGAAATATTGAAATATTTATTCTAGATTCCATGTATTAGACATCTCTTTAAGTTTATCTTCCTGCCTTTGAAATATACTGAGAAAATATTTAAGAATTTTAACAGTAGGAGTCATCTTTCTTTTCCAGTTTAAAATAATAATGAAAAAAATAGGATAGTGAAGATAAAATGATTTAATCTATTTAAAAAATGTCTCAGCTGGGCATGGTGGCTCATGGCTGTAATCCCAGAACTTTGGAAGACCAAGGTCAGAGAATCACTTGAGGCCAGAAGTTTGAGACCAGCCTGATCAACATAGTGAGACCCCCATTTCTGCAAAACATTTAAAAAATTAGCTGGACTTGGTAGTGCATACTTGTAGTCCCAGCTACTTGGGAGGTTGAGACTGGAGGATGGCTTAAGCCCAGGAGTTCAAGGCTGCAGTGAGCCATGATTGGTCTACGGTACTCCATCCTGATGGACAGAGTGAAATCCTGTCTTAAATAAATAAATAAACATTTCTCATGTGAACCCATCTGAAGTATTTAACTTTTATTTTTAAATGACACATAAAAGTCATATATATGCACACGTGTTTTGTTTTTTAGGTATCTGAAACACATTTTTTAAATTCTAATAAGATAATGTAAGTAGTGACAGATGTTTTACTGTCTAAAAATATTTCCAGAATAATCAGATTAAGCTCATGAATTAGAGATGATTTCTTTTAACTTCATAAACATTAGTTTGGGTTTTTCAAATAATAAAATCAAGTTCAACTTTTCAGTATACAAATTTGAAATATGCTATATTATGGCTTTAAATAAAACCTCAAAAATATATATCGTTTTTAGTATATAATATATATTTTAGATATATGTATACACACACCACACCACACACACCACACACATATATATATTACCCACACCACACTTTTTTTTTTTTGAGTCATGGTCTTGCTCTGTCCACCGAGGCTGGGAGTGCGGTAGCGTGATCATAGGCTGCTGCAGCCTTGAACTCCTGGAGGCATGAGCCTCTAGCTTTTCCCTCCTTCCCCTCCCCTCCCTCCCTCCCTTCCCCTCCTCCCTTCCCCTCCCGTCCCCTCCGTCCCCTCCCCTCCCCTTCCCTTCCTTCCTAGAGACAAGACCTTGCTAGTTGACCAGGCTGGTCTCAAACGCCTGGCCTCAAGTGATCCTCCTGTCTCTACCTCCCAAAGTGTTAGAATTACAGGTGTGAGCCACCATGCCCAGTCCGTCTATCTTTAGGTTGTGAAGAGTATGCTTTAGGATTTTTCCAAACAATACTATATACCTTTTTTTTTTTTTTTTTTTTTTTTTTTTTTTTTTGAGACAGGGTCTCACTGTGTCACCCAGGCTGGAGTGCAGTGGTGTGATCTCAGCTCACTGCAGCCTCAACCTCTCAGCCTCAAATGATACTCCCACCTCAGCCTCCTGAGTAGCTGGGACTACAGGCACTCACCACCATGACCAGTTAGTTTTTGTATTTTTTGTAGAGATGGGGTTTCACCATGTTGGCCAGGCTGGTCTTGAACTCCTGAGCTCAAGCAATCCATCTGCCTTGGTCTTCCAAAGTGCTGGGATTACAGGTGTGAGTCACTGTGCCTGGCCAAAAGCACTTTTAAAATAAGCAGATTAGGTTACATAATCCTTAAGGTCACTTCTAGTTAAGAGGGAGAGAGTAGCAGCTGTATTTGGTATTTTCACAAAGAAAATATTTGCCAGTAGAAGAGGCCAAGATGTGAGAAGATAAGTCAGGTTGTCCTACATAGCTATAATCTCAAATTGACTTTTTTTTTTGGATATAATTGAAAACCAGACAAAACTCTGAACAAGATCAACAGAAGGTAACTTTATTTGCTCCCTTATGCCCCTGCTATTTTTTTCTCTTCTTTTAGCTCTTACTAGCACCCTGAGTTTTCATATTTCCCTGGATTCCTTTTGTCACAGGAGAAAAGCATGTCTCACAGAGCAAGTTCTCTGAACCGAGTTGAATGTGTTGCCTCTCCAGAATAATTCATCATTAAAAACCACAGAATGGCATCTCTTGACAGGCAAAGAAACATTAGAATAAACATTGTTAGAGAAAATCATTCTCCCCTTTCTCTTACACTGCTGTTAGCATTTTAATTTCTGCTAAAGATTTTCCTTTGCTTAGGCTTTTTCTATGTGTATAATATATGGATTCCACAACTTGGTTTTCCACAGACTTTTTTTTTTTTTGAGATGGAGTCTCACTCTGTAACCCAGGCTGGAGTGCAATGGTGCGATCTCAGCTCACTGCAACCTCTGCCTCCTGGGTTCACGTGATTCTTGTGCCTCAGCCTCCCGGTTAGTCACCATGCCTGGCTAATTTTTATATTTTTAGTAGAGACGGGGTTTCACCATGTTGGCCAGGCTAGTTTTGAACTCCTGACCTCAGGTGATTCACCCACCTCAGCTTCCCAAAGTGTTGGGATTACAGGCGTGAGCCACTGGGCCTGGGCCATTCCACAGCCTTTAATGCCTATGCACTAAACCCTTCAGGGACAAGTAGCATGTATTCTTAACCACCATTTCTCTTTCTTAGCCCTGGGAGTTGGGTATCTCAGGGTAGCTTGACGGTTAGATGAAGCAATAGAATGATACGGAGGAATCAGTTCTCACTGTTGAAACCTTATGTTCACTGGGAGGCAGACGGGGTAGAGATTTTGAACATGGGGAGAAGTTCATAGGCCCCATCCTCTAGATATTAAAGGACTAGTCCATCATGGTCAGTTTCTCTTTTCTTTCTTTTTAAAAATTAAAAATAGCTTTATTGAGATATAATTCACGTATAATACAATTCACCTATTTAAAGGGCACAATTCAGTGATGTCTAGTATAGTCACTGAGTTTGTGCAGCCGTCACCATAGTCAATTTTATGACCTTCAGGGTCAATTTCTATGAGTGATGAGAAAGTGACTACTTTTATTTCACAAGGCATTTGAAATCTGTACCCATTCATTACCTTTATACAATTATTTATTTAAAATGACATTTCTCATACCAAGACTGATGGGTTAACACCCTCTAACTCCAGTCCTACCTCTGGATAGGTAGGAAGGTTAACTAGAGTTTCTATATACCAGCACACAGTTCCTTTGGGTCACCACGTGAGAGAGCATTTAGCAAACAGTCTTTGCCCTAGGGCCAGGTTCACTTCTGGTTCCTGGTGCTGTGTTTCGATCTACCTTTGTTTCTGCCAGGAGTTGGGAGAGCTGATGACTTCTTCTGCTTCAGACCCTTTGGCTTCCAGACTCCAGCCCACTCTTGACTATAGGTTACCCACTGACACCCTGGAGCCTGCTCTATTGCCTTGGCCACTTTTCCTAGGGCTCTTGGCCTTGTTCCTGACCTCTTGCTGCACTGGAGTCCTCACCCTCTATTGCAGATCCCAGTCCCTGACACTGGCATGGCCTTCTCACCAGAGCAAGCAGGCCCAGCCAGTTTCATTCTATTGTAACCCTTGCCCTATTTTGAAATCATGAGTGATTCTCTGCACTTCAGCAGGGCTCACTTCACCAACTGAAGATAAGGAAGCCCCCATTACCAAGGTCATATTTCTAAATTCAAGACTTGTAAGATAGACTGAGAACCAGAAATAAACTAGATTGAAAAATCTAGTTTAGCCTTAGTGACTTTTTGTACAAATATATTCAGCATGTGTTATTTATAAAATTGAAATGTCCAGCAATAGAGGGTAGTTGAATGAATTATAATATATTCCCATGATGAAATATTGCTCAGCAATTGATATTTACCAAAAGGCTTTGATGAAGGTAAATGCTTATCATATAATAGTCAGAAAATCAGGATATAAAATTGCACACAGAATGGTATCAACTGTGTAAAACACACACACATTTTTAAAAAAAAAGACCAGAAAGAAATAGCTATTTTTAAATCTCTGGATAGGTATTATTTACTGTTCTATACTTTTCTGTACTTTCTGAGTATGCATTCCTTTTACAAGCAGAAAAAAGGTAATATTAACTTAAAAAAAACAATTTTAGGCTAAGCATTATGACTCACACCTGTAATTCCAGTGCTTTGGGAGGCCAAGGTGGGAGGACTACTTGAGCCCAGGTGTTTGAAACCAGCCTAGGCAACATAGCGAGACCCGTGTCTATAGAAAAAAAAAGTTTTTTCAAATTAGCCAGGCACATACCTATAGCTACTGGGGAGGCTGAAGCGGGAGGCTTGCTTGAGCCCAGGAGATACAGGGAGCTATGATCACTCCATTGCACTCCAGCCTGGGCAACAGAGTTAGGCTCCATCATAAAATTCATCCATTTCAAGTGTACAAATCAATGTTTCTTTTCTTTTCTTTTCTTTTGGAGACAGAATCTTGCTGTCACCCAGGCTGGAGTGTAGTGGCGTCATCTCAACTCACTGCACCCTTTGTCTCCCGGGTTCAAGCGATTCTTGGGCCTTAGCCTCCTGAGTAGCTGGGATTACAGGTGTGCACCAGCATCTTTGGCTAATTTTTTTATATTTTTAGTAGAGACAGGGTTTCACCATGTTAGCCAGGCTGGTCTCGAATTTTTGACCTCAAGTGATCCACCCGCCTTTGCTTCCCAGAGTGCTGGGATTACAGGCGTGAGCCACTGCACCTGGCCAAATCAATAGTTTTTAATAACTCTCTCAAGTGGCACAGCCATCATCATAAATCAGTTTTATAACATTCTCTTCACCCCAGTAAGAATCCTCATGTTCATTTATAGTTAATACTCCTCCCCCTCAGCCACAGCACCAAGCAACCACTAATCTACTTTCTGTCTCATCACTTTTCTGAATATTTTATGTAACAGATTCATACAACATGTGGTTATTTGTGTCTGGCTTCTTTCACTTAACATAGTGTTTTTGAGGTTCATCCAGGTAGCATGTATCAATTTATTTTCTTTTATCGCTCTGTATTCTATCATATGAACAAACTACATTTTATGTATTCATTCCTCCATTGATGGACATTTAGGCTGTTTCCATTTGGGGGCTATCATGAATACTGTCATGAACATTTGTGTACAAGTTTCTGTGTGCACATATGTTTTCATTTCTCTTGTTTGTAGATACTCAGGTGTGAAACACTGGGTCATACAGCAACTTTGTGTTTAACTTTTTGAGAAACTGTCAAACTGTTTTCCAAGGTGGCTACATTAACATTTTTTTCTGACCCTTTTCTGTAAGTATATATTAGCTTCTAGAACTCCACCCTAGAACTCAAAGTGTACCTCTTGGCATTTAGATAGACAGCTGGATCCGGCTTTTTCATCCTCTTCTCAGCAGATTTAACTGGTGACTGAGGAGACAGACTATTACAAAAGATATAACCATACTTGTATTGGCCTAAAACATCACCTGAGAAATTATTGATGATTCTTGTGCGTCCTTTGTATTTCCTTAAGCTTCCAATAAACAACAGACCCTTTGGCTTGGCTTTTCCGGGTTATGAAAATCTGTCATAAAGAATTTGAGTGTTCAAGAAGGAAGTATACCTTTAGCCTACTTGTCTGCCCCTTTGGAAATTTTTTACAGTTATCCAATAGGCAGCCTCACCTTGAAAGACTCTAGTTTACTGTAGATAGAATCTAATCATCAAGAATCTAATGAATGTTGACTACGTGCCCAGCACTCTGCTAGGAGCTGTGGATTGCAGAAAAGAAATCCTCTGTCGTCTTTGCCCTCAAGAAAGTTACAATTTGGCTGGGAAGATTTAAAAAACAAGCACATGTTAAACAGAACAACTGACGTCTGAACAGATTGAAGGTGACAGTACTAAGGTTCGGGATAGTAAACCAGAAAAATTAAATCAGACAGGAAAAGAAAGGCAGAGGCCCTGGGATTCATTTAATTTGTTTTTCTTGAACAGTCAGGCATTGCTCTAGTCACTGGAAATCTAGCAATGAATAAAGTTGACAAAATCTCTACCCTCAGAGAGCTTACATTCTAAGGACATGAAAATAAGAAAAAATAAAGTAAAATAAATAGTATGACAGATGGTGGCCATGGAAAAATAAAGCAGAAAGTGGGATGTATGTGTGCAAATTAAAATAGGTTGGTCAGGGACCATGTCTCTTAGAAGGTGATATATATGAGCAAAGGGCTGAAGAAATGAAGGAAGCAGTCATGTGGCTGTCCAGGGGAAACAGTATTCCAGACACAGAAAACAGCAAGTGCAACAGCCTGAGGAGGGATGTGCCTGGCAGGTTGGAGAAACTGCAAGAAGACGAATATGGTGGGGGTGAAATGAACAAGAAAGTAAGTAGTAGGTGATCGGGTATGAAAGACAATAGGGGAACTTTTTGGGCAGGGTCTTGGGGCCGTTTTAAGAATATGATCTTCTACTCTGAGTGAGATGGGAATGCAATGGGAGGTTTTGGACAGGGGAGTAAGATATTTCGCCATGCTTTAATGGAATCACTTGACAGCTGTGCTAGGAGTAGACTGAAGATAAACTGAAGGGGAGAGGCACAGAGACCAACTGGGAGGCTGTTGAAATAATCTGTTGGCATGGTCCTATTTTGAAGCAGGAGCCACCACGAACAAAAGCTAGTATTCAGGAAACACTGAAGAGCCATACTTGACTGCAGAGAATGCCAAGTTGATGATGATACGTAACTATGGTAGGATTGGATTTGGTAGGGGGTATAAAGGAGTCTAGAGTCAGAAAAATAGGGAGTTACCCTAGTATACTAGTCTGGTAGGGTTGCCACAAGAAAATAACATAATCTGGATGCTTTAAATAACAGAAACTTATTTTTTCACAGTCCTGGAGGCTAGAAGTTCCATATCAAGGTGCCAACTAATTTAGTCCCTGGTGAAGGCTCTCTTCTTGGCTTATAGATAATTGCTTCTCACTGTGTCTTCACATGGCCTTTCCTGGGATGGCATAAAGAGAGAAAGCTCTGGTCTGTCTTTCTTTTCTACAAGGGCACCAATATTGGATTGGGAACCCACTCTTATTACCTCATTTAACCTTAATTATCTTCTTAGAGGCCCTATCTCCAAATACATTCCCATTAAGGGTTAGGGCTTCAACGTATGAATTTGGGAGAGGGGGTAGGGGGAGCAACATAATTCAGCTCATAATATGTAGGTTATCAATTAGAGAATTTTGGGGAGACAAATCTGATATTGGCTACTAGGATGAATTGAAAGAGAAAAGTTTAGGGGACTAATCTGGAAGCTGTATGTAAAGATCAAGACAAGAGAGATTGCAAGCCTTGACTAGGGTACAGGTTAGCTAGTGAGGGAGAAAGACAGCCTTAGAGAAATTCCCTAGCTCTACTACCACATTTCTGTTATAGGAAAGGAATTTTGTGTCTTTATTAGCACTTATTTATCACATTTCTTGAACATATACCAGAGCATATATCAGAGAGTGAATTGGGCACAGAAATATGCCATTTGCTCATCCATACACATACACACCAAGACACTCCACTATATGTACTTTCACTCACCCTTCCCCACTTGCACATGCCTATGAGCATCTATGAAACAGTATTTCAAGGATGCAAATACAGAAGAAAAAGAAAACACAACATTAGTTTGTGAGAGAAAAGACTGGGTAGATAGGAAGGAGAATCGGGAGTATGACAGTTGAGAGAATTGAGATTCAAATTTCTTAAGCCCAGGAGAAGAGTCATGACCAGGTAAGGTGAGTTTCTCTGTAACATATTCTGCTACCGAGTTACACTCATTTTCCACTATTTTGTGGATGTAGGTCATATTAAAAGCCAGTGTTTTGTAAACGGGCATACGTGGCATACAGAGTTGGTATTCATTTGATGGTTATCTTTGTTCCAGTTTCAGAAAGAGACTACCTGGCCGATGTGAACTCCCCACTTTCAGGTTCATAGCTAGTGTCTGCGGATGCTTCTTGTACTAGGGTGGTCTGAGCTGAATGAGGACAGGGTTTTCTAAAAGGGAGATTCAAAAGAAACAAATAGAAGGTAAAGGCAATATGCTGTTTCAGCTAACACTGCAGATGTGCTGAGTAGGGTGCAAGGGCAACAGGTGGGAAGAGAAGGGACAAAATACTGCACAGGAGAAGCTAGGTAGCACAGAGGTTAGCATACAGCCTTGGAGTTACACAGATCTTGGTCTCAAGCTCAGCTTCTCCACTTAGTGATGTGGTCTTGAACACATTATTTAACCTTTGTGTGCCTTTGTTTTGTTAACAGAAAGGAAATCAGAAAAGAACAGTATTTGCCTCATAGGTTGCAGTGAAGATTAAATGACATATCATATCAAAAGCATTCATCATAGCTTGGCACACAGTAGGCATGAAAATTAACTGATGGAAGTTGTTTTTCTAAAAGCCCAAAGTGGAAACATGTGCAGTGCTAAAAATAATAAGCATTAAGCTTTCTGTTTACAAATCTAACTAGATTATAGGTCTTGAGAATGGTGGGAGTATCTTGGTCAAAAAAATTTTTGTGAAACATCCCACTGGTAAAATGAGTTTTCTCACAATCTCATTCTTTGTGAGACTGAATATGGAATGCCACAGAACTAGACAGGAATCTCACTCCAAGTTTGCTGACCACCAGATGCATGATGACATTTTCCCAAGATATTTGCTAGGTTTTTTTCCTCCAAATAATGAGTCATTATTGTAAGATATTGTTTATTGTAAAACTCTTGCGTTCCTGCCATACATACTAAAACAAAAGGTCACTTTAAAGGCACACTATGTTGTAGTCAAGAATAAAAGAATACAATGTTGTGAAATGTCATACTGTATGATGGGCCCTGTCTTGCTGTGCCTTCTTTATATCTATTTAAAATAGACATATTAGATACAAAGCAAGTGGCAGAACATTTAGTTGGACCCCACTTATGCCAAAATTATATGTTTTTATATGCATAGAGTTTCTGGAAGGACAGAAAAAAATCTACTGATAATGATTATATCTAAGGTCAAGATTCTTTTGCTTTTCTTTTTTTTTTTTTTTTTGAGACAGAGTTTCACTGTTGTTGCCCAGGCTGGAGTTCAATGGCGCGATCTTGGCTCACTGCAACCTCTGCCTCCCGGGTTCAAGTGATTCTCCTGCCTCAGCCTCCTGAGTAGCTGGGATTACAGGCATACACACCCGACTAATTTTGTATTTTTAGCAGAGACGGGGTTTCTCCATGTTGGTCAGGTTGGTCTCAAACTCCTGACCTCAGGTGATCCGCTCACCTCAGCCTCCCAAAGTGCTGGGATTACAGGCGTGAGCCACTGCACTCGGCCTGATTCTTTTGCTTTTCATGATATATCCTGTGTACCTTGAGTTTTTTTCTCTTTTGTTTTTGTTTTTTACCCAATGAAAATGTATTATTTGCAGAATAATTTTCTAAGCCATATGAAAATGCATACAGAAAAAAAAATTACACTGCCAGATTAATAGTAGGCCTCAAAACTGTAGAAGTAATTTAAGGAGAAGGCATAAGAAATGTCATCTGAGATTGTCTTTCAAGATAAAAGACAAACATAACAGATAAAAAATAAATATATGTATGTGCACATAACTATTAAAACATTATGACACGCTGGGCTCAGTGGCTCACGCCTGTAATCCCAGCACTTTGGGAGGCTGAGACGGGAGGATCACCTGAGGTCAGGAGTTCGAGACCAGTCGGATCAACATGGAGAAACCCCATCTCTACCAAAAATACTACATTAACCGGGCGTGGTGGCATATGCCTGTAATCGCAGCTACTCGGGAGGCTGAGGTAGGAGAATCGCTTGAACCTGGGAGGCGGAGGTTGCAGTGAGCTGAGATCATGCCACTGCACTCCAGCCTAGGCGACAGTGTGAAACTCCATCTCAAAAACAAAACAAAACAAAACAAAACAAAACAAAACAAAACAAAACACCACATTATGAAACCTACAGGCTAATTCATGTAGAGAACCAGGATCTCTTCATGGGTAATCTCATGAAGAATTACCTCCAAGTATTCCAAGGGTTATTCCATAAATGTGGGGGTTTGAGCTACAGCATTTTCACTAAAATGAGGGAACCCATGGAGCTCAATCCAGAAGAAACTTTTGACTCAGAGGTTCTAGTCACATTTAGTATCTGGATGTATCTATGCTGCTACACCCAATTCTGCTCAGCACCTTTCCTTCACTGAGTCAGAATAATGACACTAGGACTGTAGCTGTATCATAGTAGTCATGGAACCCCCACCCCTATATTGACTGAAAGCACATTTCAAAGCACTTTGCTTTTTGTCCTGCGCCCTCACTCTGACTCTTGGATATTATGATAAAAAAGCCAAATAACTTGCTCATAATTAAATGTCATGCACTCTTATACAAAATGGACATTTAACTAGTGAAAAATTAAAATATCTTGATAAGAAGTCTGTTGATATGGGGGTATAGCCATAAGTGACCTAAACCAGAGAATGAAGTCACTAAGAGCCCTCCCAAAAGCTTCAAACTAAGAAAAGCTTTCTAAAAGGAAAACCTTCCAAAATAGGAGTCTTGGTGAAGATAAGACAAAATGCCATTTCATTGACAGAGTCCTCTCTAAATTATGGAGATTGTTGTAACCCCTGCAGGGGTCTTCAGTAAATATTTTGCTCTACAAAACAAAACAATCCAAAATTTGTAGCTTCTCTGCCCAAAGAATGATCATTTTTAACTGCTCTATGGACAGTGAGTGAACCTATATATATGGGTAGCATGAGAAGAGTTTATGGAGCATGAGGCTTTACTTTGTTCAAGCTTACAGAAAGAAATCACTGGCCAATATAAATTTCCTGCTTTCAACTAACATGACAGTGTGTTATATCCTTTCTTATGGTCTGGGCTAAATGAGGACAGGACTCTGCAGAGGAGATTCAAAAGGAAGTTGCAAAAATATGTCTTCTGTCACTGTGAATCTGTAGGTCTCATCTGGGTTTCTCTGTGTTTTTCAAAACCATCTTATAATCTATTCCTCTATACCTGATTTCCCAGATAGAAGCACTATAAAAAACCAAACCCTTGCAATGGGCACGGTGGCCCAGGCATATAATCTCAGCACTTTGAAAGGCCGAGGTGGGAGGATTGCTTGAGGCTAGGAGTTCGAGACCAGCTTGGGCAACATAGTGAGATCCCATCTCTTAAAAAACAACAACAACAACAAAAAAACACAAACACTAGCCAGGTGTGGTGGTGTGCACCTATAGTTTCAGCTACTCAGGAAACTGAGTTGGGAGGATTTCTTGAGGCTGGGAGGCTGAGGTCACAGTGAGCCATGAGCCATGATCATGCCACTGCACTCCAGCCTGGGCAACAGAGTGAGACCTGTCTCAAAGAAAAAAAAAAAAAATAATAAGAAGTAAAAAACCCAAACCCTTAAATATATTGATTCAAAGTCACAGGAAAGAGGAAACTGGCTGGATTCTGTCCCTGGCACAAGTATAAAATACACATTATTAACAAGTACCTGGAGAAAAAACAAGAGAGAAGACTAATGTTAAGATTATTGAATTGTTTGGATTAGTTTTAGCTTTTGACTATTATAACAAATGTTCCAGATTTCATCTAAGCCAAGCTATCTGCTCAGCCTTCAACCCCCTTTTTTTTTGCTGCATTATAAGCAAATAAGTTACAATGGTGGTGGTGACGGCAGACCCCAAACCTGTGTCACTGGAGACAAGGAGAGAGAGCCGGGACTCTGTTAAAGAAAAGTGTGTAGGGCAAGGGTATAGCCTACCAGGGAAAGGTGAGAAACAAGTAAGGAAAGAAGGGAGGTGTCCTTTTACTTGGGTTAAGATAGCACAATATAGGCCAGGCACGGGGGCTCACGCCTGTAATCCCAGGACCATGGGAAGCCGAGGCAGGTGGATCACCTGAGGTTGGGAGTTCTAGACCAGCCTGACCAACATGGGAAAACCCCATTTCTCAAAAAAAAAAAAAAAAAAAAATACAAAATTAGCCAGGCAAGGTGGTGCGTGCCTGTAATCCCAGCTATTCGGGAGGCTTAGAGAGGAGAATCACTTGAATCCAGGAGGCGGAGGTTGCGGTGAGCTGAGATCATGCCATTGCACTCCAGCCTAGGCAACAAGAGTGAAATTCCATCTCAAAACGAAAAACAAAAGACAAAAAACAACAAAACAAAACAAAAAAACAGATAGTACAATGTAGAAGACACATTAAAGTGGGGGCTTTAGGCAGCTAGCTGTGAGAAACCATGGAATGTCAATTTGTTGAAAATGTTAGATCATTTTCTGCAATCAATGGTATTCAAACTCCATATAGTACCATAGTTTCATATTTGACCTTATATAAAATCTGATTTTCAGTTCCCAGGTAGAAGTTTAATGCATACCTGGATTAGTTGTACACTTGACTCTCATTGTTTGCAGATTTCATATTTGCAAATTCACCTACTCATTAAAATGTATTCGTAACCAGAAAATCAATATTTCTGGTGCTTTCACAGTCATTCATAAACATACATTTGCACAGACTAATGAAAAATTTGAGTAACCCAAAGTGCACATTCCAAGCTGGGACTGATGCTTTGTCTTCTAGTTTCAGCTCTCAGAATACACGCAACTGTTCTTCTTGTGATCTATTTAGTGCCGCAGTTTTTGCATTTCTGGGCTTTGTGTTGGTGACTTAGCTGTGTAATGGCCCTGAAAACACAGTGCTAAAGTGCTGTCTAGTGTTCCTAAGTGTAGGAAGGCTGTATCTTAGGGAGAAAATACGTGTGTTAGGTAAGCTATGTTCAGGCATGAGTTACAGTGCTGTTGGCCATGAGGTCAACCTTAATGAATCAATAATACACATTAGATAAGTTGTTTTTAAACAGAAACACACACAAAACAAAGGTATGTATGACTGACTGACAAACTGGCTCACAGGAATTTCCTGTAAATGTTGGAAAATAACTTTATAGATAGGGATATTTGTTTCCTAGGACTGCTAGAACAAACTACCACAAACCTGGTAGCTTAAAACAACAGACATTTATTCTCTCACAGTTCTGGAGCCAGAAGTCTGAAATCAAGGTGCTGGCAGGGTACATTTTGTTTGAAGGCTTTAAAATGGAAATTCTTGCTTGCCTTTCTCCTACCTTCTGGTGTTTCTTGGCTCTTGGTTTCTTGGCTTACGGCAGCAAAACTCCAATCTCTGCTTCTGTCTTCATTTTGACCTCTTCTCTGTGTGTCTGCGTCCAAATTTTCCTCTCCTTTCTCTTATAAAGAAATCAATCATTGAATTTAGAGCCCATCCTAAATCCAGGATGCTTTCATCTTAAGATATTTAATTACATCTGCAAAGACCCTGCTTCCAAATGAGGTCACATTCTGACGTCTTAGTATACATGAATTTTGGGTGACATTATTCAACTCACTACAATGGGCTTACTAATGGATTACACACAGCTAAGTGACAATATAAAACCTGGAAAAAAAAGGCAAACGAAAATCCAAAATAAAGCATATAAAGGCAAAAAAAAAAAAAAAAAAAAAAAAAAGGAAGAAAATCAAAATCAAGGTTAGAGACATAGGATACAATGAAAAGGTCAATATATGCTTTATATGGGGTTTCAGAAAAAAAAAAAAGAGAGAAAATATGGCGGAAGCAATACCCAAGGAGACAATATCTGATATTCTGCTATAACTGGTGAGAAATATCAATCTGTAGATTCAAGAGACCCAAAGGATGTCAAGAGGATGCATTTTTAAAAGTCCACATCTAGGTACATCACAGTAAAATTGTGGAAAACCAAAGACAAAGAGAACATCTTCAAAGCAGCTAAAGTTAAAAAGATAGCTAATTTTCAAAGGCAAAACAATTAGATTGACAGCTGACTTCTCAAAAGAAACAATAAAAACCATAAGAGAGTAAAATATCTTTGATGCACTGGAAGGAAATAACAGCACACTCAGATTTACATACCCAGTGAAAATATCCTTCAAAAATGAAGAGGAAATAAAGATATTTTCAGACCAACAAATACGAGAGGAATTTATTATCAGCAGATCTAAATAAGGAAAATATCAAAGAGAATTTTCATATAGTTTTGAGCAAATTTACTATAATTTAATTTTTAAATGATTCAATTCAAGAAACTAGAAAAGGAGCCATAGAATATATATTTAAAGAAATGAGAATAAAGGTAGTCATACAGATCAAGGCAAAAATCAATAAGAGAACAAAAAACATAATAAAGATGATCTCCAAACTGGAAATTTAGAAAGACTAATTAGATAGACATAATAAACAAATACAGAACAAAAAAGGGGAATAATCATAAATATAATGGATATTAAAAATAAAAAGAATATCACAAACTACATCCTAATAAATTTGAAGGCTGATATAAATCAGGTATATTTCTGAAAACAAATAAAATGCCAAAATAGCACAAGCTTTTGAAAGGATGAATAATCATTAAAGAAATTGCAAGATTAATTTAAAAACCTTACTATCTTTAAAATGTCTCAGTCCAAACAGCATTACAAGTGAGTTCCTTCAAGAACATATTATACATATGTGTATAACATGCTACATATTATATGTAAATATAATAATGTATCATATTGTATATATTGTTGTAATAAACAGAAATAGAGTGAAAGCTGCCTATTCAGTTCATGATGTAAAATAACCTTGATAACTAAACCAATTAAAGACGGCCCAAGAAGACAAAATTATAGCCCAATTTCACTTAAAACCATAGGTGGCAAACCTCTAAATAAAATATTGGCTATTAAATGCAAAATTGTATTGAAAAGGAAGATATAATCATCAGTCTGAGTTTCTCCCAGAATGTTGGGATGATTTAACATCACATAATTCACTATGTGAACACACATGCTCATCTTACTAGGTCGAGAAATATTTAATATAGCTCATAAAACCTATTTTCATAAATCTATTTTTGATTTTAAAGAGCTTTTAGAAGACAAAACAGAAGAGAATTTTCATAATTTAATGAATGCTAACTCCTCAAAACTGCTAACGAACTTCACACCTACTGGAGAAACTTGAGATGCTTATAAATAAATAAATGTGTGTGTGTGTATTTTTGATATGATTATCCACATTAAAAACACAAGTGATTGGGAGGCTGAGGTGGGAGTATCATGAGGTTAGGAGATCGAGACCATCCTGGCTAACACGGTAAAACCCCATCTCTACTAAAAATACAAAAAATTAGCAGGGCGTGGTGGCATGTGCCTGTAATACAAGCTACCTGGGAGGCTGAGGCAGGAGAATAACTTGAACCCGGGAGGCGGAGGTTGCAGTGAGCCAAGATCACACCACTGCACTCCAGCCTGGGCGACAGAGCAACACTCCGTCTCAAACACACACACACACACACACACACACACACACACACACACACACACACGTGAATCAAAGACCAACTATTGACAAATAAGGTTCAGCAAGGTTGGTAAACATAAAAATCAGTATGCAAATATCAGTATCATTCTTCTATTTCAATAATAACCAACTAGAAAATATTTTAGAAAATAACAGACCATAAGCTATAAAGATTTTGAAATTAATACAAGAAAGAATGCTCAAAATCTTTATAGTGAAAAAACCTAAAAATTCTCAAGTCACATAAAAGGAAACAAATCTATCTCTGAATTTAATGTAATTCCAATTAAAACTCCACAGTACCTTAAAGAAACTTGACAAACTGATGGCAAAATCGATACAGAAAATTAAAGACACGTGAATACTAAAATAATTTTCAAAATGAGCAGAAAATTGGGTGGAGAGATTCTCCTATCATGAAGACATCACTCAGCTCAGTAATAAAAACACAATGTGGCACTGGTGAGGAAACAAATAGAACTAGACTAGAGAACCTAGAAATATACCCCTTGCCTTTGTAGAAATGGTAGTTAAAAAAGGTAGTATCACGAATCAGTGGGGAATAATAATTTAGTAGATGAAATTGAGAAAATGTGCTTCATTATAAAGAAATTAAAAGTTTGATGCTTACCTCAAATCATACACCATAATAAACTCCAAATAAAGATCTAAATATAAAAGGGAAACTATAAAAGGACACTTCTGTGTTGGAAAAGATTTCTTAAATGAGTTCTTAAAAAGTATGGGTGATGAGGAGGAAAAAGAATAGACTTATCATTAGAATGAAAGTTTTATGTTCAATAAGGACATAAGAGACAACGCTTTGGAGAATAGTTGCAAATCTAAAATAAGACAGACAAGAGTTTAATATCTAGAATGCACAAATGACCTGACATAGATCAGTAAAAAAAAACCAATAACAGATTGTGAAGAGTAGATAGTCCATAGAAAGGGACAACTAAATGGCTAATAAATGTATGAAGAGATGTACAAGCTCAAGAGTAATAAAAAGGTGCATTAAAAATAACAATAAGATACCTAAGTTAAGTTAGATATTATCAAGGGCTGTCAAGGATAAAAGAAAACTGGACTCATGCACGACTGGTGGGAACATAAACAGTACAGCCATTTTGACGAGTTATCTGGCAGTACTTGGTGAAATTAAGTACTATGCCCTAAACCCAGTATTTCCAGATACACACACTAGAATAATTTTTGCACATGTACATAAGGAGATATGGATAAAGTGTTCATCACAGAATTATTTATGTAGTTAGGATTTAGAAGGAACCTTCACAGATGTCTATCACAGGATAAATAGGTAAATTGTGGCATGTATATGAGATATAAGTGACAAAACAACAGTCAGAAGTAATAAACTAGATTTAAAAATAACATGGATAAAAGCATAGTTTAAAAAGGCAGAGTGTCAGAGGGACAGGTTCAAGAGGACTGAGT
This sequence comes from Rhinopithecus bieti, assembly GCF_001698545.2. Classification (NCBI taxonomy): domain Eukaryota; kingdom Metazoa; phylum Chordata; class Mammalia; order Primates; family Cercopithecidae; genus Rhinopithecus; species Rhinopithecus bieti. Next base: position 275,551 of record NW_016805531.1, on the reverse strand, counting down.
AGAGGCATTTGATACTTGTCTCCTCCACAAAGAACCAAAAATAGCAAGCAGATAATCATACTTTGAATGGATCGTCTAAGAAAGAAAACTAGAATTCAACATAGAAGTGACAGGAAACAACTAAGGCAAAGAAGGAGAGGGAATCAAGGCAGAGCTAGGATTGGCTGGTAGCCTAAAGAGGCTGCTCAATGTGGAGAAAGGGTAAGTGAGAGACTGCCCGTGGTCCACATATTCCTACGGAGGACTCCCACAGTCCTAGACAAAGGAGAGTCCCTTACCTTCACAGGCCCTGAGACTAACATAGGGAACTGCCTGGAGACCATACCACACAACACCCTTGCTCCAAAGAGGAAACTCATGCTAGGTCCCATGCATCCCTATGTGTTGTAGCTACAACATGGCTGGATACTGAGAGCCCAGTCTCCAGTAGCTGCATTCTGCCATGGGGCCCAACAGTCTCTGCATCTCCACATTCCTGGAGTCCCATTGACATGCCCTGCCTACAGCCACTGCCACTGCTAGCTACTGCTGCCAGGGCTGAAGTGGGAGCCATTGGCAATAATCCTGTTGTCCCCAGAAGCAGGGCTGTGGCATATTTATGAGTGCCATGAGGACAGGCTATCCTAGCCACAGCCATACCCTGAGGCCAAATCATGTGCTATCCAGCCACCTGCCTTCTGCTGCTACCACTGAAAGCAACCCTGCCATCCCCACAGTTGCTGTGACCCTCACCTGAGCATTCCATTGGGGGCCTGGGGATCACTCTGCCTCTGCCAACAATAGCCAGTACCCACTGAGGGACCTGAGGACAGGCCTGCCCAGCCCAGCTCCACCCTCTGGTCAGTGTCTGAGAATGTCATCTGGGGCCTGGGATCACCCTGCCTCATCCATCATCATTGACACCTGAGCACTCCTCCCAGGGTCCTAAGGATGGGACCACCCAACCTGCCACCACCACAGCTGGCACCCACCTGAATGCATCACCTGAGGGCCTGAGTACCTGTTGCAGCCACCTCCAACACCAGTGTGAACCACTTGGGAGCCAGGGAGTTGTTCTGTCACTACCACTGCCTTGTTCACATACCACCCACTGCCCAGGAGCTCAACAACCTGCCCACACACCAGGCCACCAATGCCACTGCTGGCACCCAAGCAAGGTACTGGAAGGCCCAAGAAGTGGCCCACCTGAAGCAACTAACACAAGTGCCAGTGTATGCTGTCCTGGGGCCCACGGACAGGAATGTCCAGTCTTCCATGGCCACCACTGGGGCCAGAGGAGCAGTCTACCTGGTGTCTCTGTTCCCAGTAAAATTTCACCAAGACCCCCACTAACAACCACACTCTAAGCCACTGAGAAAATCACCTACATACACCAGAGATGCTATTTATAGCCAAATAAATCATACAGAAACTACACTGCTGCACACACTCATAATCAAAGCCAAAGTGTCCTACCCAACAAACATTATAGATACATCATCAGGAAAAAGTCCTCCTCTAAGAGGAAGAAGTGACTATTACACAGATATCAATGTAAGGACACAGAAACACAAAAAAGCAAAGAGATATGACACCTGCAAAGGAACACAGTAATTCCCTAACAACAGATTCCAATGAAAAAGAAATTTATGAAATCCCAGAAAAAGAATTCAAAATGATATTAAAAGTATCAGTGAGATACAGGGGAACACAGATAAACAATATAAAGAATAAGAAAAACAATTCAGGATATGAATGAGAAATTTAGCCAAGAGATAGGTATCATAAAAGAGAACTAAACAAAAATTATTGAAGAATTCAATGAATGAAATAAAAAAATACAATATAAAGCTTCCACAATAGACTAGAACAAGCAGAAGAATTTCAGAACTTGAAGACAAGTCTTTTGAAATAACCCAGTCAATTTTTTTTTAAGAAATAAAAAAGAACGAACAAAGCATACATGACACATGGGACTCCATAAAACAACCAAACATTCAAAATTTCAGTGTCCCAGAAGGTGAAGAGTTAACCAAAGGGATGCAAAACCTATTTCACAAGATAATAGCTAAAAACTTCCCATCTAGAAAGAGATTTACACATACAGATTCAGAGAGCTGAGAGATCCCCAAGCAGATACAATTCAAAAAACCTCCATACATTATAGTCAAACTGTCAAAGTTTAAAACAATGAGATAATTCTAAAAGCAGCAAGAGAAAGCATCTGGTCACTTATAAGGGAACCTCCATCGACTAACAGTAGATTCTCAGCAGAAACCTCACAGGCCGGGAGAAAATTGGATGATATATAAGTGCTGGAAGAAAAAAAAAACCATCAGCCAAGGATACTATACCCAGCAAAGTTATCCTTCATAAATGAAGGAAAAATAAAGTCTTACCCAGACAAGCAAAAGCTGAGGGAATCCATCACCACTAGACTGGTCCTACAAGATGTGCTCTGAAGGGTCCTACATTTAGAAGTGAAAGGATATTATCTACCATCATGAAACACATAAGTATATAAAATCAACTGGTAAAGTAAACACACAAATAAGGAACAGCAAGGACTCAAAAGTTACCAATAAAGAAAACTACCAAACCACAATGACAAACAAGAAATAAGAAGAAAGGTACAAGGATATATAAAATGACCAGAAATCAATTAATAAAATGACAAGAATAAGTTCTTACATATTAATAACATTGAATTTGAACAGATTAAATGTTGCACTTAAAAGATATAGACGGCTGAATAGATTTTTTTTTTTTTTAAAACCATGACCTAATTATATGCTGCCTACAAAAAACTAATCTATCTATAAAAGCACATATAGTCTAAAAGTCAAAGGATGAAAAAATATCCACCCATGCAAATGGGTTAAAAAAGCAAGCAGGAGTAGCTTTATTTATATTAGATAAAAAAGACTTTAAGTCAAAATAGTAAAAGAGACAAAGAAGGTCATTATGTAATGACAAAGGGATCAATTCACAATAGGATAGGGTAATTTTAAACATATATATACCCAACACCTAAGCACTCACATATATAAGGCAAATATTATTAGCTCTAAAAGGAGAGATGAGATAGACTCCAATACAATAATAGTTGAGGACATCAACACATCACTCTCAGCATTAACCAGCTCATATAGACAGAAAATTAACAAAGAAACATGGATTTAAAGTGCACTATAGACCAAATGGACATAACAGACATATACAGAACATTTCATCCAACAGCTCCAGAATACACATTCTTCTCATCAGCACATGGAACATTCTTCAGGATAGACTATATGCTAGGACACAAAGCAAGTCTTAACAATTTTTGAAAAACAGAAATCATATCAAGTATTTTCTCAGACCACAATGAAATAAAACCAGATATCAATAACAAAAGGAACTTTAAAATTCCACAAATACATAAAATTAAACAACATGCTCCTCAATGACCACTGGGTCAAGAAAGAAACTAAGGAGAAAATTTTAAAAAGCTCTTAAAATAAATATCGAACGCAACATACCAAAACCTATGGGATATAGCAAAAGCACTGCTAAGAGGAAATTTTGTAGCAATAAATGCGTACATCAAAGAAGAAAGATTTCAATAAACAATCCAATGATGTACCTCTAAGAACTATAAGAGCAAGAACAAGTAAACCCAAAAGTTAATAGGAGAGAAATAAAGATTAGAGAACTAAACAAAATAGACCATAAAAAATACAAAGAATCAATAAAACAAAAAGTTTACTTTTTTAAAAGATAAACAAAATCAATACACTACTAGCTAGTCTAACCAAGAAAAAAAAAAAAAAAAAAAAGGAAGACAGAAGACACAAATAATATTAGAAAAGAAAATGAAGACATTACAACTGATACCCACAAAAACACAAAAGATTGTCAGAGATTATCACGAACAAACTGGGAAATACAGAGGAAATGGATAAATTCCTGTACATACACAATCTACCAAGATTGAATCAGGAAAAAATAGAAAACCTGAATAGACTGATAATGAGTAATAAATCAGTAATAAAAAGTCTCCCAACAACAAAAAAGTCCATGACTGAATGGCTTCATTGCTGAATTCTACCAAATTTACAAAAAAAAAGAACTAACACCATTTTTTTTTCAAATTATTTCAAAAAATTGAGGAGGGTATTCTTTTTTTTTTTGAGACCAAATCTCACTCTGTTGCCCCAGCTGGAGTGCAACGGCATCATCATCATATATGTGTGTGTGTGTGTGTGTGTGTGTGTGTGTGTGTATATACATCTCAGCTCACTGCAGCCTCTGCCTCCTGGGTTCAAGCAATCCTCCTGCCTCAGACTCCCATGTGGCTAGGATTACTGGCGCATGCTGCCTCACCCAGCTAATTTGAATTTTTAACAGAGATGGGGTTTCACCATGTTGGCCAGGTTGGTCTCAAACTCCTAACCTCAGGTGATCCACCCACCTCGGCCTCCCAAAGTGTTGGGAATATAGGTGGGAGCCACCATGTCTGGCTGAGGAAGGTATTCTTTTTAACTCATTCTATGAGGCCAGCATCATCCTGATATTACAACCAGAAGAGGATACAACAAAACAAGAAAACTATAGGCCAATATCCCTGATAAACATAGACACAAAAATCCTCAAGAAAATACTAGCAAACCAAACCCAGCAGCACATTCAAAAGATATTTTGAAAAAGAAATCAACCAAGCAATCCTATTTACAATAGGCACAAAAATCAAATAAAATACATAGGGATAAATTTAACCAAGTAGGAGAAAGACCTTTTCAAGGAAAACTACAAAACACTGATGAAAGAAATGGATATAACTTATTGAAAGACATCCATTCTTACGGATTAAAGAATACCATTAAAATGACCATACTACACAAAGCACCTACAGATTCAATGCGGTCCTTATCAAAATGCCACTGTCATTTTCACAGAAATAGAAAAAACAATCCTAACATTCACTTGAAACCAAAAAGAGCTCAAATAGCCAAAGCATCCTGAGCAAAACCAAAAACCACCAAAGCTAGAGGCATTATACTACCTGACCTCAAAAATATTACAAGACTATAGCAACCAAAGCAGCACAGCATTGGTAAAAAATAGACACAAAGACCAATGAAACAAAATAGGGAACCCAGAAATAAATCCACATGTTGGGGAAAGAATACCCTGTTAAATAAGTGGTGCTGGGAAAACTGGATATCCATACGCAGAAGAATGACACTGGACCTCTATCTCTCACCATACACAAATATCTATTCAACGTGGATTAAAGACTTAAAACATACCACATACAATTATAAAAGTACTAGAAGAAAACATAGGGGAAATGCTTCAGGACATTGGCATAGGCAAAGATTTTATGGTTAAGTCTTTGAAAGCACAGGCAACAAAAACAAAAATACACAAATGGGAATATATATATATGTATATATATATACGTATATATATATATATATATATTTTTTTTTTTTTTTTGAGGGGG
>NW_016805531.1:267553-269673 GCF_001698545.2 Rhinopithecus bieti | reverse complement strand
CCGTGTTAGCCAGGATGGTCTCGATCTCCTGATCTCGTGATCCGCCCGTCTCGGCCTCCCAAAGTGCTGGGATTACAGGCTTGAGCCACCACGCCCGGCCAACAAATGGGATTATATTAAATTAAGGAGCTTCTGCACGACAAGGAAACAATCAACACAGTGAAAAGACAACTTGTTGAATGGGAGAAAATATATGCAAACTACTCATCTAACAAGGGACTAATATCCAGAATATACAAGGAACTCAACTAATCAGAAAAAAAAAAAAACCATTAAAAAGTAGTCAAAGGATTTATGAACAGACATTTCTCAAAAGTCATTCAAATGGCCAACAGGTACATGAAATAATGTACAACATCACTAAACATCAAAGACATGGAAATCAAAACCACAATGACATATCATCTTACACCAGTTAAAATGGTTATTATCAAAAAGACAAAAATAACAGATGCTGGGAAGGACAGAGAAAAAGGAACTCTTACATACTGTTGATAGGAATGTGAGTTAGTACAGTCATTATGGAAAACAGTATGGTGATTTCTCAAAGAACTAAAAAGAGAACTATCATATGATCCAGCAATCCCACTACTGAATAATTATCAAAAGGAAAAAAATCAGTATATTGAAGGGATACTTGCACCCTGTGTTTATTATAGAATGATTCACAACAGCAAATATATGAAAAGAACCTGTGTTCATCAACAGACCAACGAATAAAGAAAGAAAATGTGGTGTGTACACACACGAATACTATTCAGCCATAGAAAATAATGATATCCTTGTCAATTTGCCACAACATGGATGGAACCAGAGGTCATTATGTTAAGTGAAATAAGCCAGGCACAGAAAGACAAATATCACATGTTCTTACTCACATGTGAGGGCTAAAAAAATTTGATGTAATGGAGATAGAGATTCGAATGATAGATACCAGAGGCTGGGAAGGGTGTTTATGTGGGGTGGTTGAAGAAAGGTTGGTTAATGGGTATAAATACACAGAAGGAATAAATTCTAATGTTCCATAGTGGAGTAGTGTGACTATGTATTGTATATTTTAAAATAGCTAGAAGATAGGACTGGAAACATTCCCAGCACATAGGAATGATAAATTCTCAAGGTGAAGGATACCCTAAATAGCCAGAGTTGATCACTACACAACCTATGTAAAAAAAATTACATATGCCTCATAAATATGTACAAGTATTATTTATCAATAAAATTTGTCATTTATAAAAATTAAAGGCTGGGGGTGGTGGTTCACGCCTGTAATCCCAGCACTTTGGGAGGCCGAGGCAGGTGGATCACCTGAGGTCAGGAGTTTGAGATCAGCCTGGCCAACATGGCGAAATCCCGTCTCTACTAAAAATGCAAAAATTAGCCAGGCATGGTAGCCAATACCTGTAATCCCAGCTACTCAGGAGGCTGAGGCAGAAGAATCACTTGAACCCGGGAGGTGGAGGTTGCAGTGAGCCAAGATTGCGCCATTGCACTCCAGCCTGCGTGACAGAGCAAGACTCTGTCTCAAAAAAAAAAAAAAGTTAAAAATAGGCATATGTATATTATTTTTTCAAAATATACATATAACTAAATACATGGAAAGTAAACCGAAAAGACATGCCAGTATGCCATGTGGCAAAGATTATGATTTTCTGTTCTATATACCTGAGATGAAAAAGAATCACTCAAGTAAAAAAAATGAACCCCAGAGAGATTAAGTTGCAGGATCTCAATTCTTAGTCAACTATATAATGCAGGTCGCCTATTTCCCAGGTCTTTCTACTCTACCACACTCCTCTTTCCCGGGAAGCTGAAAGTGGCATCTATTAAGATAACAACCTTGGGCATGGTGGCTCACGACTGTAATCCCAGCACTTTGGGAGGCCGAGGCAGGTGGATCACCTGAGGTCAGGAGTTTGAGACCAGCCTGACCACATGGTGAAACCCTGTCTACTAAAAATTCAAAAATTAGCCAGGCGTGATGGCGGATGCCTATAATACTAGCTATTTGGGAGGCTGAGACAGGAAAATTGCTTGAATCCAGGAGGCGGAGGTTGCAGTGAGCCGAGATTGCATCACTGCACTCCAACCTGGGTGACAGACTGAGACTCTTTTTCAAA
>NW_016805531.1:258901-266277 GCF_001698545.2 Rhinopithecus bieti | reverse complement strand
AAAAAAAAAAAAAAAAAAAAAGATAGCAACCTAATTCCTAGAATTCATTATTTTTTCCACAGAAGCACAATCTCACTCAACTGTTTCCTGATTTTCTATTGAGGAAAAATAGCCATTACTTCTCAGATATGATTGCCTGTAAATTCAGTTATTCTTGCTTCATGAGTGTTCAAATATGTAAAGCCAAGTATGTACTTTCAGATATTAGGCTGGTGCAAAAGTAACTGCAGTTTTTTCCATTACCTTCAATGGCAAAACCTGCAATTACTTTTGCACCAACCTAATAAAACATGGTAATTTCAGATGTATTGTTATTCTACTGTGAATTTGAGATTACTCAAAATACAATCTTTCAATATTATTTATATTTGAACTGGTTCATTTCTTCTAGACAAATCCAAACTTTTCTATAATTCATGATTTTTATATTAACATCTAGCTATAATGATATTCTGAGATATCATGAAAATTGATAAACCAAAAGGGCTTTGTTTACATATAGAAAACTCATTCTTCATCAATGAGGAAAAATTGACAGCTTCTGTGGGGATATACAAATGTTAGGTAAAGCCATGGATTTCAACCATTTTATAGTTAATAGGCGTCAAAGAAAAACTTTAAAGTTAAACGCTTATAAATACACAGTGTTAGGCCAGGCACAGTGGCTCACTCCTGTAATCCCAGCACTCTGGGAGGCTGAGGCAGGCAGATCACCTGAGGCTAGGAGTTCAAGACAAGCCTGGCCAACATGGTGAAACCCCGTCTTTACTAAAAATTAAAGAATTAGCTGGGTGTGGTGGCACGCACCTGTAATCCCAGCCACTTGGGAGGCTGAGGCAGGAGAATCGCTTGAACCCAGGAGGTGGAGGCTGCAGTGAGCCCAGATCGCACCACTGTACTCCAGCCTAGGCAACAAGAGCGACACTCCATCTGAAAAATAATAAAAAAAAATATAAATACACACACACACAGTGTTAGACAGTAAACACACTGGTTTTAAAATATTTTATAGGAAAAGACGTTTTATAGAAAGCTGTTTGTTATTAATGTCTGGAGTTACATACAGTTGGCTTTATTTCAAAATTTCCTAAGTTATTCTACTTAACATTCAGAAGATGGAAAAAAGAAACAACTTTCAGGTAAGGACAAATACTGCATGATCATTTATGCGAGGTATCTAAAATAGTCAAACTCACTGAAGCAAAGAATAAAATGGTTGCCAGGGGCTGGGGGTTGGGGAAATGGGGAGTTGCTAATCAATCAGTATAAAGTCAGTTATGCAAGATGAAAAAGTTCTAGAGGTCTGCTGCATAATGTGCCTGTAGTTAACAATACTCTATTGTACCCTTAAAAATCTCTAGTGTTCTTACTATCTCCACAACCACTAAATAAAGGACTTTTAAAAAAACCTTTAGGCCAAGTGCAGTGGCTCACGCCTATAATCCCAGCACTTTGGGAGGCAGAGGCAGGCAGATCACGAGGTCAGGAGATCGAGATCATCCTAGCCAACATGGAGAAACTCCGTCTCTACTAAAAATACAAAAATTAGCTGGGCGTGTGGTGCACATCTGTAGTCTCAGCTACTCGGGAGGCTGAGGCAGGAGAATCGTTTGAACCCGGGAGGACAGAGTTCAGTGAGCCAAGAATCATTCCACTGCACTCCAGCCTGGGGCCAACAATAGCAAAACTCTGTCTCAAAAAAAAAAAAAAAAAAAAAAAAAACCTTAATTTATAATGAGAAATTAAGGATGATTATTTAAATGAAATTACTGATAGTTCAATAGAAGAGCTGGAATATCTCCATCATTCCACTGAAAATGCTTATTAACATTACCAAAGACTTGCATCTTGCTAAATCCTAGGGCCCTTCTCTGCCCTATTTAACCTCTCAGCAGCATTCAGTTAATACTTCCTGTTTGAAATGCCCGTTTCTGTGATATCACTCTCATTTATTTCCAAGCTCCTAGTCCACTGTTTCTTTTACCAAAAAAAACGTTCCTAGTCTTCTCATTTCATTTAATGATACCACTGCCTACCAGTTACTCAGTAAGAATCCGAGAGCCATCCTGGATGTTTCTCTCCTTCATAACTCCCAATTTCAACTCATAAGCAAATCCTTGTTGGCCTCATCCTAATCTTACCCACTTGTCCCGTCCTAGTCCAAAAATCGCCATCATCTTTCATCCAGACTTCTGCAACGGGCTCCTACTGTCTTCTGGCCCACACTCCTGCCCCATACAGTAATTTTTCCACATAATAGCAAGTATCATCTTTTAAATTTCCAGTCTTCCCAGTGTGTTTAGAGTAAAATCTCTAAGACTACACATAATCTGGTCCCCACCCACTTCTAAAGTCTTAACATCATACCCTACCTCATTTGAATCTGAGATACCCATCCCTATGAAGATGCACTTAACCTCTGCCTGAACTGCTCTTCCTCTAGATCTGCACGTCCAGCTTTCCTCGTTCAAGTGTGAAATAAACTTTTGATAGAATATTTCTCTAAAATTAACTGTGTATCTGCCTCTTCCCATACAGCTAAGCTCTTTGAGCACAAGCATAATTTATTCCATATGGTACTCTTCAACTTTATAATGGTCCCTAGCACATGGTAGGCACAATAAATACCTGTCTCAACAGATTAAGCGGTTAGAGAAAGCATATAACCCTTTCAGTATTCTAGCATGTTTGAATTCCTTTCTTACCTACCTGTTGGTGGTAAAGACAGTAATAATGACAGTGACTAAGTTTTACCAACCAACCCTACCTTACCCAAAAAAGTACATTAGTTTATTATCTATACTTAGTCCCTGAATTTTTTGAGACAAGGTCTCACTGTCGCCCAGGCTGGACTGTAGTGGCATGATCATGGCTCACTGTAGTCTCAACCTCTGTGGGCTCAGGTGATCCTCCCACAATAGCTCTGGATAAGCTGGGACTGCAACCCATACCATCAGGCTGGCTAATTTTTCTATTTTTTTTGTAGAGATCGGGTTTCGCCATGTTGCTGGTTTCAAACTCCTGGGCTCAAGCGATCTGCCCGCCTTGGTCTCCCAAAATGCTGCGATTACAGAAGTGAGCCACCTTGCCTGGCCACAAAACTTATTTTTTGAGTTAGGTAACTCTTCAGGTGAAGACCACTAACCTACAAGGGTTCATAATCTGAAGCTTAAAATAAGTTTCTGGAAAGAAAGAAAAAAATTCCATTCATTACTCTAAAAATTGAGAGTTGGGAATATAAAACTATCAAGTATCACAAAATAATAACTCAAATGTCAGATGTATATTGCTTATGTAGTTTCTTGCTGGGCTAATACTATCAACATAATAACACCTACCACTGCTGTATGAAATGCAGCTGAAACAGAAGTAGCTAATCTGTTTTACTCCTCTTCTACTCCCACAACTTGGAAGGCCAAAGGATTTGCAATGACAATTTGCAGTGATATTAGTTTTAGACAGGGTTATACGGCTATTAGTCTGAAAGTTCTTTTAGACTTTCAAAAGCTGTTTGATTGTATTATCACTGTACTTTGAGATTAGGGTGGTCCATTCCACCAGGTGAACGTTACATCTGAGAACACTATTTTTGGATATATAATAAATTCACAAGTGGTTTCTTAGATGTTGCAGTCCTTAAATAGTTCATTTTAAAGCACCATAACAAGGCTTACAAAGCTTGGGAGAGAACATTTCTTACCCCATGTCTTTCCTTGGCTTAATTTCCTGCTTTAAAGTATTTAATTTTATACTGAAGGAATAATTCCTAAGAGACATTTGTTTGCAACATGAATTGTTCCAGGTCAGATAATTAAACAGCTCAGGAGAGACCAGCTCCTTCATGAATGCTTCAAAGCCTAATAAAAAGGTAATCTTAAACATGGAAAATACTAAATCCCTTTCAAACCAAACGAACAAGATTTTCAGTACTTTAGAGAAATATTCTTAAAACATTCAACAGCTATTTTAGAGAAGTATACATTTTTGAAGTACTTGATCAAGCATATATATTGTAGTTTAAAGTTACTGTGCTGATCTTGGGCATTGTAACTAATGTAACACAGTAAATACTTAAGAAGTAGATGAAGTACTTTTTATTAACAATAAGGGAATGTGCACTTCCAGGTAAGTAAAAAAATCCTTGAGTATTTAAGCCTTATAGCATCTTATGACACATCCTGCACATATAATCAGTTCTCAAGTATTAATTGGTGGAACTGACCATTTTAGGCAGACATCCTGTTACATTCCTAATCACCTACTACTTCCTTCCCAACCAGTGTTAGCTCAAGGAAATTGTTACCTTTTACATTAGCTTATGATGAACAAAAGGGAGAAAATTGTTAATGCAACCAATTATGTAACACATTGCAAAACCAAACAGTTTTCTATTTTCCATGTCATTGCTCCATTTCTTGAAATATAATTTTCTTCAGTGTTATTTAAAATAGATGCGCAAAAATTTATTACTGTAGTAAACAGTAGGGGATAGGCAAACATTTTTAACAGAAATTAGATACTCAGCACTTGGCATTAGTATGTTGCTAATAAGCATGCCAGAACTTTGACAACTTCATGGGATGACGCTCGAGATTACTTTTTCTACTCTCTAAACTCCCATAAAATGGATGTCCAATAAAACAACCTTTAGCAATTAATTTTAAAATGTCCTTACTTCAGAATTAAAAAATTACTCTAGATTATGTAAATTTGGACAGTCTTCCACATGAAACCTAGTCATAACATGCAAGTTACTGGTACAATGGTAAATTCTTTTCATGGCATATGACATTTGCCCGTTGTCAGAAATAAGTGATATTAAGTAAAATGGAAAACTGGAAAATTACTGTGATAAACTGGTGATGAATTCTGTACTCGCACAGTATGTTTCACTTATTACATATGTATACATATGCACACAAAAAAGTTTTGGCCAGCTATTCATGTGGAAATTCTGAGCAAAGCTTATATTTTGCCAACACAGAACAAAGTTGCCCCCAAATAGTAAGTATTTAAGAAATAATTTTTTCTTTTTTCATGTCACAGGGTTTTAAGTTAGACTTGGCATATACCTTTGATGCCATAATATTTTTTAACTACTACAGGTAATTTAGATATTATTATACGTGACACTAAAAAAGTAAAATTTTAGAGAACCACACACTGGTTTCTTCTGACACATTACCTAAGATAAATCTCCTTAAAATTCAAAAGCAAGTAAGTGACGCTAATTTTAGTGTTTTGAGAAACATGTAGAATCACTACTGACAGTTTAAATTTGTGGTGCTTAATATAACACAAATCCTCCAAATGGCATTTAAAATCAAGTTTTAATGGCCCAAGAAGTTACTATAAATTTAATAATCTCGAGTTAAAAAGAACCTCCAATTTGTCTTCGTTACAAAATTTCTGCCAAACTCCTACTTAAAAATGTACCAGGCCGAGTGCAGTGGCTCATGCCTGTAATCCCAACACTATGGGAGGCCAGGGTGGTGGATCACCTGGGTCAGGAGTCCGAGACCAGCCTGGCCAACATGGTGAAATCCCATCTCTACTAATAATACAAAAATTAGCTGGGCGTGGTGACAGGCGCCTGTAATCCCAGCTACTCTGGAGGCTGCGGCAGGAGAATCACTTGAACCCAGAAGGTGGAGGTGGCAGTGAGCTGAGATTGCACCATTGCACTCCAGCGTGGGTGACAAGAGCAAAACTATTTCCAAAGAAAGCAAAAACAAAAACAAAAAAACCATATCAAACAAATATAAACAGGATGCTGATTTGGGGGGTGGAACCTAAAACAATGAAAACAAAAAGAAATCCTCCAGAAAAGAAAAAAGGAGGAAAATTTTAATTTTGGTCACATGAATGAAGACCAAATGCCTTTTGTATTCTGAAACCTGATACTCCACCTCTTGTTTGTTCTTAAACACTTTACGAAAACAATAGTTAAAGTCCAAATAGATTCCTTTTTATTTTGCTTTATATATTTCGTTCAAAATTTTTATCTCCTTAAAATGTTAGAATATATTTACTCTAAAATGCCACAACGGTAAGAATGAAACTCCCAGTTTTACTTCTTGTATGCTCAAGCCTCACTTCAACATGTAAAATCCAAAGGAGAAATTTCAGGTTTAAAAGCTGACTAAAATAATATTTCAAAAAATCCTTAGTAAATTAATGATTACAGATCTCTGAGCTTCTTAAAAAGAGGTAAAGAGAATCCACTAGGCAAATAATTTTTTGTCTTATGGACTAACTGCTTCACCCATAGATTTAGACTGACACTGACACCACAGAAGTATACATACCTGTGTTTACTGAAGAATTACAAACTGATTAAAAAAGAAAATTTCTCACAAAATTTCTACCATCATGGATATTTTAAATATTAAGAATAAGAGTTTTTCAGTTTAAGACAAACCTAAGTCTTACATAAGGTAACAAACAGTACCACCCACAGCATAGCCCATTTAAAACAGGCCTCACATAAATATTAGGTTCTCAGTTTTCTTGAAAGATGTATCAGCCTGTATATATATACTCATCTTTAAAAAGAAATCAGTTATGTTACATTAAGATGTGGAGAAAAAGTATTTAATCAACAACTTTAATGTAAGAGCAAGAATGAGCAATGGAAATCCAGCTCTTGTAGTAGATAGCATCTACTTGTGGCAGCCAAAGACTTCTTTGCAGTAACTTTTAGCTAGGTTGAGGGATAAAAAGAAAAATGAGATGAACACATTACAATATGATGTAAACCACTGGTACGGTTTTCACAAAAGTGGAAAAGATTTAATCAGTGAATAAATGCTACAAATTTGCCAATCGATTTTTAACTTCCCCTAAATTTATATTTTGATAAGCAATCTCTAAGATTTCAACTCTACAATATTTGATGCACAAAACACAGAAAATGTTTTAAGGGAAGAATAAATTATTTTAAGTTAGTCAGACTGTTAAGATATATTTAAAAACCTGTATTCCAGAACAGAAGTCACAGATGACTAACAGAAAAAAAAGAACGCACCTATATCTGGGTAAACAAAGCTACGTAATACACAATTACAATAAATTATTATGGTATAACTTTGGATACTGTTATATATTTAGCCCAGTTTTCCACAGAAAAACAAGTGCATGCTTTCTCTCTAGAAAGTGGAAGATGCACTATTGTACAAAGCAAAGATAGCACAGGAGAACTGGGCACTGCAAGAATTGGAGGATAAAGGTTAAATCATTTCATTCAAATCCTTTGAATTCTAATTCCATCAACTCAAAGTTAAGAAGCGCTTTAGCTTTCAAGGGTTATCACATGCATACATATTTGAATACAGGCACAGAAACTCATCATTTTATTTGGATAACAAAGGGTCTCC
>NW_016805531.1:233869-258321 GCF_001698545.2 Rhinopithecus bieti | reverse complement strand
AGACACTATAAAATAATGTGAACTTTTAAAAAATGAAACAAATACATCCAAAACTCAATACATTCAAATGAGCTGAGTTCCTTTAAGGTAGTTTGTTACCTTGGAAGGCCACAGTTCATTCTCCTAAGTATACTGCACTGCTCAAAAAACCTTTAAAACTCTTTTGGGATTGCTTTCAAAGCCAGTTGTATACTTTCTGCATTACCTCAAAGTTAGGTGGAAGTTTTGGAAACTTTCACTTGGTGCCAAATAATGGTAACTAAAAATAATCAAGCTTCCTAATACTGTATTTTTTAAAACAACATATAATCATAAAGTTAATAGTGTCTGTGACAAATTAACTTTGAATGCAATTCTAAAAGAGTAAACCCAACAGGTTTTGGGCAATGGTAGATTGCTGGCATTAGGAAATAACCTTCCAGCATGATCACTATTCAGAGTAACATTCATTTAGCTGTCTATGTTCTGGCATATTTGTTTAAAGTGAACATTCTGAGAGTCAGTATTCTTTTGAAAAGGAATATCACTCTTTAAAAAAAAAAGAATTTTATTCCTTTAAAGCATCACTGTCATAACTATGCAAGTGTTTTGTTAGAAAGTAGTTCTCCTTACTGCATCAATAAAGACTACTTTTAAAACTTGAAAGCAAATAACCAGCTTATTTGCCCCAGGCTTTTAAAATCATTAACTGAAGATAAAATAATTTGAAATTTCGAAGGTACTAAAAAACAAAACAACAACTCCAAATGTAATAAAAACACATCAAGAACCAAACTACAATTTCTGAGCTGCACTGTTTATTTTGCTGCTTGAAACCTAAGTGACAGTATGCCACTATAATTACGGGGTTTCGTCTAAACCTTTACTACACTGCAGGTACAGAAATATACGGACACATTTTTAGAGAATTGACATTTTGCAAAATGCAGCAAACATTTTAATTTATACATGAGAAAAGGAAGTGTTCAAAAGGGTATGCATTTCAAGTTATTGCAGGTTATTTGTGAGAGAATTTCTGCAGGTAAAACATGTTTAAATTTAACCAACAGTAGCGTGTCAGTGTATTTAAAATCATGACAAAAATCTTCTCTCTGGTCATGTTGCCCATGACAAATTACTATGATGTTGTATGTTTAGGGCAAGATGTCAATACAGCATAAATCCCATGGTATTTTGGTTTTCTTCTGGAGATTAAAGCTGTTTTTCTTGGGATAAATGCAGCAGCAAAACACAAACCAGTTGATCAAAAAAGCACTTCTGCCATAACTCCAATAATTTTCAGGACACATCAACCGACAGTAGTTTTGCCATTCCCAGTTCTTTTAAGGATTACATCTCTGCACTGTTGCCTTAAGGACGTCTGTAAAAGCTTGTTCTCTGTTAAGCCAGTTTACTGACTACAGCCTGGTTGAGAGAATTTAGTTGGTTGGTCCATTTATCTAGTGCAGTATATCGTGCACCACCCCTCTTCTGATGATCCAGTTCAAGGAGTTGGTTGACTTGATCAATTCGGCCATGAATAGTGCTAGAAATAAATAAATAAGATGTGTCTACAAAAGACTTTCATCAAGCACAGTTTCTGGACTAATGTTTCATAAAATACAGTATCAACAAATGCAAAAAAAAAAAAAAAAAAGCAGCTGCCTACATTAAATGAGTTCAGTGTTAGTTTTAACTTCACTGTGTTATTCAAACTCCAGATAGAAACCAGATTTCAGATACTTTTCATCAGTTTCACTGAAAGAACCATGAGGCATAGATTTATCCAATTAATCAAAGGCAAAAATCACCTGTGAAGTTTTAAGCACTGTACTGTTTTAAGAAAGATGTAATTTCAAAATGTTATGTACCACATACCCTATACTTAAAACATACACAAATACTATTCATTAAATAATTCTTTGGCTGTATATAATAACAAATCCTTCTGAAAATCATTTAGAACTTTTATGAGATGTGTTTAATATGCCCATTCATCAAAAACCATCACACATACATATATGTCTCTTCTAATAGAAAACCATAACACGAGGGTGCTTTTTATGAATAATCAATAATCCAATTGCTACCTTTGTCACTATTATTCAAAACTTATGGTACCAAATATTTTGTGATAAAAAATAGTAAAGTACTTACTTATCCAATATGCACTGCACCAGCAAGCTCTCCACATCAGCTACATCTATGTTTAACTCCTAAGACAAAAGACTTGTTATATACTAATTCACATTTTTAAGACTTCATAATTTTACATAATCATTCTAATTTTAATTCATTTCTATCACTTAAGGGAAAATTAGTGAATATTTTTAAACATAATACATTATCACTTCAAAATATCTCTGAGAACACAGGTCTGATAAAGACTTAAAATTTTAACTTCTGAAGTATATTCCTACAAAAATTTTATTGTAGTTGAAGTTAACCCTTCATCAATTATATATTTTAGCTACTACTCTCCCCTACAAATTTTCTCTGAGGGTGAAAGTATGTTTAAAAAGAAATTTCGTGATTCCTAATTTCTTTGTTACAATGTTAAGGCTCTTTGCTGTTAACTCAATTTATGCCAAGAAAACAGAAAAAGTCACATTAAAAGTAAAGCCCAGTCCCAGCTACTCAGGAGGCTGAGGTAGGAGGCTTGCCTGAGGTCAGGAGTTCAAGACTATATAGTGTGCCACACTGTGTCTGTGAATAGACATTGTACTCCAGCCTGGGCTATACAGCAAGACCCTGTCTCTTAAAAAATAAATAAAAATAAATAAAAAATTAAAAGTAAAGCCCTTATGTTTAACTTAAAAAATGTATTATTATAATAAAATGTTATCAAGTTAGAGTGACTCTTAAATGGAAGACTGGTATACTGCATTTATAACTATAAATTATAAACACCATTAAAATCCATGAATGTAAGTACCTTAGAAATAAAAGGAATATGTATTCTTGTGTAAGGCTTAATTAATTTTATAAGCACTTGTGTTCTGATGTTTCGCAAAAGCTCTGAAAGACAAAAAATTAAAGTAACATTTTATTTAAGTTTGTATGATATCTTTATGAATCATTATGTACTCCTAATTATCTTCTCAAAATACATTTTCCTGACTGGCAAGGATATAAAGTGTTTAGATTTTAAAATACCTGGGTCAATGGATGCACAGTATGATCAGTTGCTGCCTATCCCATAACTTCTTGTTCCCACCTCCTTGATTTTGTTGATGTTGACACTCTACTAAAATACTGTCTTGCCTTCTCAATATTACACTACTTATCATGTCCTCAACAGTTAACATACTTTAAGAAGCTCTGATTTATATCAGCCAGCCAAGTTCCTTGTTTTAGACTCTCTCAAAACCTAGAGTACTATATTTCATATAATGCGTTTACAATTTCCTCCAGTTTTGTCTTAAAATTTTTAAAAATCAGGTTGAAATTCATGTACAAAGATTCTACATTTTTCTATATCTATAAACTGCCGTATCATTCTAGGTTCATGTAAGAACTTTTCAAATGTCTGTTGATTAAAAGAGAAAGGAAGATGGGGAACAAGAGAACATTACTTCTGATGCATCTGAAATCTAGTTCCAAATGGTCATTTAAAAACCTTCAAATAGCTCCATAATAGGTGGGAAAACTGGAGCTATAAAAGAGGTTCAAGAACAAAGAGATGATTGTAGTCTTTGGTAATTCAATGTAACTTGCTAAAAACCTCATTCACTTACTGGTATGAAACCTTCACAATGTTACCTTATCTTTCACAGTACATACATCTGAGCATTATCTACAGCAGGATATTTTCAAAACTTTTGTTATTTGTCAAAATAAACCCTAAAATTAACTTTGAACCTAAGCATCAATAATAAACATGCAACAGCATCTATATTAGATTTTTTTAAAAAGGGACAGTTACCTTAAACAAAATGGACATTATATAACAAACTTGACTATACTAATACGAAATTGGCTAATTTCTTTAAACAGCTTCATAATTTTAAGGAATATCCCATCCAATGACAGCATTTAGAAACATATCTATACTTTGCAAGAGACAGAAGAAAAACAGCTTAATGCCATGCAGCTTCATTAAGAAGCATTTGTTTGACAGTGGCAAAGAAAGTAATAGAATCCAGTTGGCAGAAAGAACATACCTTCGATGTGTTCTCTTATGAAAGGATCATCCATGATGTTGCTGTGATTTGTTTTCAGAATCTTTTCAAATTCAGTGATGTCATTATTCTGATAGGCACTAATAGAAAACAAAAGTGTAAATTATGTCAAACATGAAGAAGTTATGTATTAAATCAGATAATTCAAAGAGCCTGTTTCTCAATTTTCATATGCAAAAATCTAAATAATATTATACTTTCTGTCATGGAAATCAGAGTTAAACAAGCACATATATCCTTCTGCCAAAAAAATATAAATTTCCTTTTCATGCTTTCGGTTTTTTAAAAGAAAGATTAAATAAATCTTCTTTTGGGGTTATATACTATATTTATACATAGTTAATTAAAATCACTTCAATATCTTATTTTGTTAAAAGTTAGCAATAAAACATTTAATGACTATTTAATGTTCGATGTTTCCAAATGAAATTGTGCATTTAATTCCTAATTGTTCATAATGAAAGGAACCGGGTTTCATGTACACTACTACATGAATGGGTGTAGCTGTGTCTTTCAAATAAGAGAGTATATCCTCTGTGTAGGTTATTCAGAAAATGCAGCTTCCTAACTTTTATATTCTAGAAAGCTACCAGCAACTGTCAAAATTTTCAAAAGGAACATTTCTCAAGTCTCTCTAACCTTAAAATCCCACTGAGCTATAAAGCAGAGACATCAGTGGCAGATAATTAGTGCCAATTAGGTGTACACACAAAGTCAAGAGTGATGGAATCCCCTGCTGCAGAAGGCCAAAGGCTGATTTATAGTCATAATTCTCTGAGGTATCTAGTATCTCCTCTTGAAATAATTCTGTAAAGCTCTATGGGGATTGCTAAAGGTGCTGAGAAGGAAGAATCCAACCTTCTGGATATGGCACCACTGTCTGCTTTATATGTATCATCAGCTATTCTGCACGCCCTCTGCTAGTGCTTCCATCTGCTGGGTCCCAATGTAACTTCATGTTAGGGGACAGCTGATTCAAGTGCTTCAACAGGAATTATTTTCCTCTAGTCTCCTGGCAACTGACTAGGAAGATAAAATTAGGAAGCATTACTTTCTTACCTACCCCAAATACACTGCTGTAATGTACTATATAGGAGGACATATTCAAGAATTGAAAACACTTGCATAAACATTTATTTTATATTTGTATACATACATATTTTAACTGTAAGACATTCTTCCATTTCTTAAGCGGGGTTTAAAAAAAAAACATCTTATACAAAATTGTGGGACACCATGGGTCACATCATGTGGGTCAAAATTTACCATTAAAATAAGTTTTGAGTTCCAATACAGTGGCTTCACTGGAGTAGTTGGATATAATAAATATATAAATATCATTATATATTCTGATGTAAGTCAGATAAAGTTCTGATAAATCAGTCCTTTAACCAATTTTAATGTACTTAGCCAATTTAATTTATATAAAATATCAATGTCTAGGGCAAAGCTTTTCCTCCATATTTCTTTCTAAATTGCTGCTCAGCAATTTAACATTATAAACAACTTTGGTTCTTAATTAATGTGACCAAATGTGAATGAAATAAACTACCTGAAATAAAGATGAAGAAAACTTCATCTTTATGATGAAGAAAAGCATCATAATTAAAAGTAACCTAATTCAACAACCAAATTAAAATAAACAATAAAGAAACTGATTTAATGTGGTAACTTAAGGTTTTTAATTCCCAACTGTTCTTAGTCCCTCTAAAAAAAACCCTTTTATTTTTTTTTTTTTGCAGCCAAAATTAAGGTTTAAAAGTTAAATGAGGACATTTTACACAGGAACTTTAATATCATGAAATAAGTTATTTTCTCCAAGTACATACAATTTATATGTAGGTGACCCATAATTTGCAGTCTAATAGCATTTTCTGTTCAATGAAAAAGTACTATAAATAGAATGTCTGGTCACCTAAATTATTTACATATATCTGGAAAAAAAAAAAAAAAAGCCCTGCTTTATGTCCCTAACTACGTTTTTCCAGCTGTGGTAAAACTCAGCTGTACAACTTAAAATAAAAGATCTGAAGAAACTTGGTAAATTTCTTATACTTTTTAATGAATAAAACCCACAAAAACCCTGGGTTCCATTTATTCTATGCCAGGAGGAAAGTTTCTTTTACTAATTCCTTCTGCAAAAATGGGCCTTTTCTTCTAGGTTTTTTGTTTGGTCTTATCTTCCATAATTTTGTTGAATATTAATTGACTATGGTAGGTTCTTCAGTGGTTAACCATCATTACGAATCATTCAATAAATCTTGGGTTTCTTACCAGTACGACCCTTCTGCCACCCCACACTCCACCTCAGAAAATTATCCATTGTAAACATTTTAAAAAATACTTCCATCTTATCATTGAGAAAATATATGAGTAAAGAAATATGCTTATGCCGTCTTGTCTTACTGAAAATTCTTGACTCATCTTGGACTAGTTCATAATTTCATTTTGGATTAAGAGAGGTATAGGCAGTACCATTGTGAAATAACGTTTTAAGACATCCACAATCAATTTTCCACTGAAAGACGCAGGTGCATGTGTGTGTGCGCAGACAGACAGACACACACACAGATAATAGGAAAACTAAGTAGTGGATACTTTATAAAATCTTATGGCTACAAAAAACACCATATAAGTAACTTCAGAAAATAAAAATTCTACAAACTTTTCTAAGAAAATACAAAAGGGCAAATGTTGAATATCAACTGAGTTCTGAAAAGTTTTCTCTCTCGCTCCTTTATGAACTGCTTTAAGGAAATTTCTCTTAACTGAAATATAAAATCTTACCTTACTAAATTCGTCATTGCTAAAATTTCTGGATCATTTTTGTACGGCTTGGCCTAAACACAGTAAAGAAAAAAATTAACTAAATATATGTACAAAGAAATAACATTTTAAAAAAAGAAATAACATTCATTTCCAGATAGCTGATAAGAGAAATTAACAATTAAAACACACGTACCTCCTGTGAGTCAAATGGATTTATTCCCGATTTCATAAGCATATTTGCTAAGACCAAATATTTTAAGCAAGTGGTTCGTCTTGGACTTCCCGATTCATCATAATTCTTGAAGGCTTCAAAAAAATCAGTGTGTGCCTTTTCAAATTCACCTTCTCTCAAGTGCATTTTACCACCACATTCTGTGAAGAATAAGACACGAGAAAATAGGACATTTTCATTCTGTAATAACAAGATTGACCACCTCATAAAGGCCAAATGAAAACTATTTCAGTGCCTCTCAGTTTTTAAATTCTGTAACTTGAAGAGTACTGGCCCCGAGGTATACACTGAAGTTCTAAAAAGCAAGAGCTTAATTAAACACTTTGATATCTCCCCATGCCACTGCCCACCCTTTCCAAACCAAACTTGCCTCTGATAACTCCCATAATCAGTGGATGAGGGATGGCAGACTTGATGTGAAGTGACTGTTCATAGAGTGCTTTAAGTTTTTTGTTATTTTTCTGTGCTGTGTACATTTGAATTTCCAAAGCATAAATTTCTAATAACTGTGTACCTTTTTTCAGATCATCTTCTCCATCATCAGTCTAGGAAAGCAAATACTTAACTTTAGACAAGATAGAATTCAGACAGTAATTCTTATTTGCATTAGCCTGGAAATCTTACGTTTATAATACTATTTCCATGTGAAAAGGCAATACAAATTTTAATTGGAAGCTACAGTACTAAGAATACCACTTGTAATGGCCAAAAAGAAACTAACACATCCTTTCCACTTTTAGTTATAAGGAAAAGTAGCCAAAGGTTTTTTGTACAGTAGTCCTTCCTTATCCATAGCGAATATATTCTAAGACCTCCAGTGGATGTCTGAAACTATGTATAGTACTATGTTTTTTCCTATATAGTAAGTCCTCATTCAACGCTGTCAATAGGTTCTTGGAAACCATGACCTTAAGCAAAACAATGTACAATGAAATCATTTTTTCCCCTCATCAATGTGGTGTTGAACAAAAAGAACATTAAATCACAGTCTCTAAGAACCTATTAACAATGTTAAGTGAAAACTTACTGTACATACATACCTATGATTAAGTTTAATTTATAAATCAAGTACAGTAAGACATTAACAATAACTGATCATAAAATAGAACACATAATACACTGTAATAAAGGTTATGTGAATGTGATCTCTCTCTCTCTTTCTCAAAATATCTTATTTTCAGACCACAGGAAATAAGTTGACCACACGAAACTGAAATTGAGGAACGCAAACTGTGGATAAGGGTTGGGGGGACTGCTCTATGTATGAAATGTTTTAATGTTTATGTTTTTATCTAGGAGATTTATTATTGTCTTCCCCAAATCCTCACAACTGCTTTAGAACCACTTATTCAAGTAAAAAGCCCTTCCTAAGTCCCTTCCACATGCCAGGTGCTGGGTCTATCATGGGGACATAAAAGTTAAAAACCCCAAGGTTCTTGGTCTCAAAAAGTTCACACTCTAGCAGAAGATTAATCTGTCACAGTAGATAAATTACAATATAAATGACAATGACTAGGTGAAGCATAAATCAAGTGCCTAGGAGAATGAAATAGGGACTAACTTTCCTGGAGGACGTCACATGAATCACAAAAAGGTGATGACATTTGAGCATGCCTTTAAAGTTGACCAACAGCCCACGAAATGTGGGCCATGATAAATAGCAATATGATCAGCAGTAAGATATTCATAAATATCTCACACTGACATACACTAAGCCAAAATTTATTGTTTATTGGGTCTTCAAACTTAAAATTCTGTTTAATTATTCACTAATGAATCACAACCAGAGTAAAACATACAATATACAAAACAATTTATACATCTAGAGTATCCCTCATCTTTCCCTGAACATACTTCCACCAAAGTACTAAGTAATATAATGCTATTTACCATCCTGATAGCATTTTTCTTACGTTCTTAAAGCAAAACTTCTTCAAAGGGTTTTCTCAAATTCTTTATATACATACTGAAAGACCCTCCATCATTCAGAGATGGCTGCTCCAACATTTCCATTTCACAGGGAACTGAACCTCCAGTTGGTTATGAATCAGACTAAAGCATCCTAACAATGTGTAGACAAGAAATAATTCCTAAGTGACTAATCTGCTTTACAAAACTATTGAGTATCTGCAGGTGATTCATTTACAACAGTCTCTTGATCATTTCTCCCATTCACAGAAATGACACATATATCATTTAAATAATACTACATGGTGGCGGGGGTGGGAGGGGTTGGAAAAAAATAGTACATGGCACTGGAAGAGTTTAAAAATATTTAAATTTAAACTAGTATTAAATGATGTATTTGGTTAAGACAAAAAAGGGAATATAAAATGAAAGTCTGGTTAAAAAGTTATAGAGCCATTCTGTCCTGACCATATGGCTTTTCAAATATAAAGTAATTAATAACAGAAAATAAAGAACTCAGTACCTCTGTCACACTAGCCATACTTCAAATGCTTGATAGGTACACATAGCTGGTGGTACCATATTGGACAACAGATATAGAACATTCCCAGTATGACTTAAAGTTCTGTTGGACAATGCTGCTAGGATTCATATAAATCGGAATAAAAAATATCTTTATTACACATGCTTATAATATCCCAGCTCTGTTTTCATAGGGTATATAACTAAATATCAATATAATAGTTAAGTATTACAACAGGCCTGTTTGTTTATTGATACTTAGTACCTCATTACACAAAGAATAAAGATTGAGGGGCCAGGCATGGTGGCTCACGCTTGTAATCCCAGCACTTTGGGTGGCCGAGGTGGGTGGATTGCCTGAGCTCAGGAGTTCAAGACCAGCCTGGGCAACACAGCAAAACTCCACCTCTCCAAAAAAATACAAAAAATTAGCTGGGCATGGTGGTGTGCGCTTATAGTCCCAGCTACTTAGGAGGCTGAGGTGGGAAGACTGCTTCAGCCCAGGAGGCAGAGGTTGCAGTGAGCCAAGATTGCGCCACTGCACTCTCCAGCCTGGGTGACAGAGCCAGACCCTCTCTCAAAAAAAAAAGAAAAAAAAAAAAAGGTAATTTTATAACGTATTTTCTAAATTTTATTTTGGGATAATGCTTAAACAAAACATCCCTAAACAATATTTTGAATATAATTATTGATTATACTTTTATTATGAAGAAATATTCAGAAAAAAATAAGGGAAAGCTACCTGGCAGGACTGATGTAACTGGCGTAAAATTTTTTGAAGCTTTCCATATTCCTCTCGTTCTAAATATAATTTTCCAAGCTGCAAGAAAGCAAACTTATTAAAATCAAGATTTCAACAGAAGATGTGTATCTTCAGGAGACTTTATTAAAAACACCCACCCACTTTTCAAAAGAAAAGTGTAAGTAATTATAATTGTTACCTTTGTGTTTGTCTTAAACCACAGTCTATCATTCTTAGCATCTTTCAAAGCTTCCAGTGTTGTTTCATAGAATTCCTGCAGTAAATCCATCTGACATAAAAAATCAGAATTCTATAATTGTAAACAGCAAATTTGTACCTGTTAATAAAGTTAATTTGAACAAACTAAAAGTGCATCTTTGAACTTTAATACACATAAGATACACTATCTGTATCTTACTGAATGTCTTCTACAGTCCAAAAAATTAACAAACTGAAGCAAAATACAGACCAAATTTACAAGTGCCATGATCGGTTGTTTTATAAAACCCAGAAAATATTTCCCCATAAAAACATACTGCGGTAAGTTCTCATGCTGTAATAGTATACGTTTGTCCTTCCCAAACTAATAA
Source organism: Rhinopithecus bieti (assembly GCF_001698545.2). NCBI lineage: Eukaryota > Metazoa > Chordata > Mammalia > Primates > Cercopithecidae > Rhinopithecus > Rhinopithecus bieti. The sequence goes on along the minus strand of NW_016805531.1, from coordinate 247,398 downwards.
TTCATTCTGTATTTTATTTTACTTTTTAAAAAGCTAGTCAAGTGAAGCAGTAGGAGTGGAGAAGGAACAAAGTAATCTGTAACTGGTTGTGCTCAATTAGTTGTAAATACCACTCCACTCAGATCAGCCACACATTTCACATTAACAGCAGTAAATGAAATGCACATAGAACTAGTTGTATTGTTACTAAGAGTGTATATCTTATTCACTCAACCCTTATCTGGAGCCTACAACGTGGCAAACACTAAGCATGCTGGTGAAGAAAGAAATAAGCTCCTTCCCTCAAAATTCTTCTATAAATGTGACTAAGTAACTCAACTGCACAGTTTTTAAGTCACTGGTAAACCATGGAGGTGGGTGGAAAGAAAAGTCTAGTATAATTTTAACTATGTCTAATCACCACCAATTCACCAATCTGTGTGGCATTTTTTCATGGAAATCATTATTTGTTTTACATCTTGTTAAGTTCCCCTGCCCACCCTCTTCCCCCTACTTCTGGCTTTGCCTTTGTTTGAATATCTAATTCTCTGCTTAACTGGATCAAGAAGAGGACTGTAAGAGCAGGAAAATTTCACATTTTCAGAAAACACCATCTATTTATGCATGACTACTGATGGCATATTGAATAGAACAGAGTACCGCCCACCCAGTATCTGTTGTTACTTTCAAAAGACAAAAACCTTACATATAACAGCACACAGAGCATGCAGTCCTGAAATTTCAAAATCACTGGATTCCCTCCCCTTGCTCCAATTACTGGCATAATATTTATAAACAGTGTCTCAAATATGTTTTGATGACACTCGTTTTTAAGAGTTGGAAAACATTTCCCCACTTTAGGAAAGCTCCACGATATATAACTTAACTCTAGAATTAGTGTCGTTAAGTGTTAATATTCTAACAAAATATGTAAGTTTACCTTCCTCTATTTGCATTACATAAAATTTAAATATAAAGAGTAGAAAGTGCCTGAAAAAAATGACATCTAGTAGAAAAGACATTAAATGAGGCTGATTTTGATCTGAACATTCTTTGATTGTAAGTACAAAAAATATCAAATATTCTAAGAAATACTAAATGATATAGAGACTATATCTTGTACCCAAATATCACAGAGTACGAGGATGAAAAACTAAAACTGAGGACTACACTGCTTACAAGGATAAGACCAAATGACCCAATTAAAAATTATCTTGCAAAAAAATTTATAAAATAATCATTGGTTTTCTTAACAACCAAAATCTAGACTCATAATGAAAGCACTATCACTCCCAATACCTTCTTTAGTTTCTTTCATCAGTAGCTCTTCTTTCATTATCCACCCATCCTTTGCAGAAGCATTTACTGAGCACCTGTTGAGTAATGCCAAACACTAACTGATAAGAGCACAGGCACTTCTCAAAGATTTTAATATAACCAAATCCATACAATTAACCTGTAATTCAGTGTATTCAACACCTCGGAATGGCTAGCTGAAGTGCTAATGGAGTTTACTAGAAGGACCCGTGGTAGCAACTGTATAGGAGTCTAACAAAAGGCTGAAAAGTTGTTTACAGATTTTAGTATCTGAAGCAATTATTTAAAGAGATCAAGCTGGAGTTATTACCTTTTACTATTATATAATCAGTAATATAACCAGGAAAATAGTACTTATCATTTTTAAAGCACACTAATAACTAGCATAACTACTTAAATAAAAGCTCTAGATCTTTTCATTTGTAAAGAACAAAGCCCTTACTATAAATAATAAACACAATGATAGTGCCAAGAGGGGAAAATTGAGTCTAACCTGTTTAGAAGTAGAGATATAATCAAGAATAGAATTAATGGATTTTTCAGAATAATTTCTTGTGACTGCACTCCGAATATAGGTCAATAGCTGTTTATATCTATTCATCATTTCTGGAAAGTTTGTCTGTGAGAAAAGAAAAATGAATTATCAGATGCAAATTTAGGTACTAAAATATGTACACATGATTAAGGTTATAGAATATACTACTACATAATGAAATGTAGTTCATATAGTTCCTAATATAGTTTTGTAAAAGAGAAACTATGTATGACAGGAACATTATAAACATTATCCTGAATTTGAAATGATTAGATTACTCAAACCAAATGTATAAAGTTAGCTTATAAAACAAGTACAACTGCTAAACTTTCCAAATTTCAGAAGTTGTCATTGCACAACATATTTAAATCATAAAACCTACTAAAATATTCATAAGCCAAAACACACAAATAAAATCCAAGTTTTTTCTTTTTTTTTTGAGACGGAGTTTCACTTTTGTTGTCCAGGCTGGAGTGCAATGGCACGATCTTGGCTCGCCGCAACCTCTGCCTTCCAGGTTCAAGCGATTCTCCTGCCTCAGCCTCCCGAGTAGCTGGGATTACAGGCATGTGCCACCACCCTCGGCTAATTTTGTATTATTATTATTTGTTTTTTAGTAGGGACAGGGTTTCTCCATATTGGTCAGGCTGGTCTTGAACTCCCAATCTCAGGTGATCTGCCCACCTCGGCCTCCCAAAGTGCTGGGATTACAGGTGTGAGCCACCGCACTCGACCAAAATCCAAGTTTTCAAATGCCTTGGGTACCTGCTATGCAGGTTATTAGCTATATTCTCCCCTGTAATTTTATCCCTTCCTCAGGAAGCTCTGCAATAAGAGTTACTTGTTTCTTTTCTCCCTATAACTGGCTGGCTATATATGAAAATGTGAAATTAAACAATCTTTTCAAGCATCAATACTAATTTCATGTCAAGAAAAGTCTCCCCATCTAAGGTTCTACTCAATAGTAGATATAGTTAATGTTGTTATTCCTTGTATTTGTACTATTGAGGTTGTTCCAGGAAACAAGAATGGTCTAAAAAATAAAGGTGTACTGAGACTTATTCTGGGAGAGGTGTACCATTCCTAAGTATATCCTCTAAGTCAATTTATGTGTCTAACCTTATAACCTGCATCCACAATCCTCACAATTTGCAACTGCTATTAATCTTTTTTTCCTGAGTTCTATTCTATTTTTTTAATCAAAGACATGAAGCACTGGCAGATACAAATGCTTCTTTCCTTGACTAATTAAACATATGTATTTATTAGGGTGAGGAATAAACTAATAATGTTATAATTATCTTGCTTACGACAACATATTCTGCCCGGAGGCACAGCATGAAGAACAAGAAAACCTGAGAACAATCCCCGAAACCTTCTAAGCAAGAACTGAATTACAATAAAGAAAACAGTAGAGGTGGATGAGACAAAAAAAGGATAGAACTATGGAAATACATATAGATTTATAACCATTTTTGTTTCCAAGTTTCATGTGGGGTTAAATGATAGGTAACATCCTGTCAATGAGCTGCTAAATCCACATTACAGTACATATCTTGTAGCAAAAGGGAAATCAGAGAAATACGACTATCCTAACTTTGAAGTTGTACCTTGCCACTGAAATAGGAGTTTTGCAAAAAGTTACAGTTTTTGGTTGGGCTTGGTGGCTCACTCCTGTAATCCCAGCACTTTGAGAGGCTACGAGCATCGCTTAAGTCCAGGAGTTTGAGACCAGCCTGAGTAACATGGTGAAACACCGTCTTTACAAAAAACACAAAAATTAGTCAGGTGTGGTGGCATGCGCCTGCAGTCCCAGTTACTTGGAGGCTGAGGCAGGAGGACAGCTTGAGCCTGGGAGGCAGAGGTTGCAGTGATACAGTGATACAGTGAACCAAGATTGCACCACTGCACTCCAGCCTGAGCAACAGAGTAAGACTTCATCTCAAAAAAAAAAAAAGTTGCAGTTTTGAATTTATCTCCTTATAATAATTTATAGCTCATTCAAAAAACAATTACATTATAATTAAAGACTGAAGGAAGAGTAGGTAAATTGGTCCCAGAGCAGTTGATAGTGAACTCTTCCAACTTTTTACTATCTAAAATCACTACACACAACATAGGTCCTACTCTGAGTCCAATCAGAAAACGAGAGGGGCAGGTACAGAAGTTGAAATCACTCTTGTGAATCGTAACTTATTCACAGATGCTGCTATAGCAAACAAAAGGTAGGTAAGGTGGACAAAATAACATAAAATGCAAAAAACCCTCTCCCTTCCTTCCCACTCTGCTCAAGGTAAAATGGCAAAACCAAGTCTTAAGGGTAACACAGTGTTCAAATGGATTCAAAATGAAACCACTGCTAGTAAGTTAAAATAGCGAATTTCTATAGGGAGTCTTGGTATTATCTCAAATCACAGAACCTACGAGTTAAACATTCAGTCCCTAATGTCACAGATTGTTTAATCACAAATTTCTGTTCCTTGAAACGCTTGGTGCTTCTTCCACAGCCTTCTAAGTTATTAATCTGAATACAGTAAATGTTTGTGTTTAATATTCTTGCAAACAAAAAATGGAAAGAAAGCACAGGGGCTCTGGGCAACATAGAAATGTTTTGAGAGTGTCAGAGCAGTAGGAGTAGAAAGGGTAAATATAATGCAGATAATTTTCATTCTTTAACTAGATTTAAATGCAATATACAATATACTTAATAACATTTAATGTGTTTTGAATGATTCTGATATATTTTGGGGAAAAAATGAACAAAAACATTTTGTGAACAGCTTCCGTAGGAGATGCCATGGAGTGCCCCTCCTATTAAAGGTGAGATAAACGATACCAGAGTGAGAGTACCTCAAAAAGAGGAGGTACAAGATTAGTAGAAGTTACTTGGATACAAGTACTAGTCAGATGGGATAGAGAAGCTAATGGGGAGGAGGAGGAAACAAATCATATGGGAAATACAAAAATAGGGGAAAAGGGAAGTGGCAACATATCAGCTATTCTTCTATTTGCCATAGTTTCTGAACCTTCCAACTGCTTCACTCCCTGCTAATCTGAGCTTCAACTTTATCTTTCTCTTAAAAGTTCTTCTTCTCCTTTAGTGATCTAAGATTCATGTTTGTACCCAGTCCTATCATCTTATAACCATTATAGGTTCTAAGAATATAACAACAAACAAAACAAAGTTCTGCTCTCATGGAGCTTACAACTTACTTGGGGTGAGGGGTGGTGTGAAGAGGGGCAAAAAATAATAGATCACATGGTGACATATGCAAAGAAGAAAAACAGCAAAGAAGAAGTTTAAGTGATGATGGGAAGAATGTTATTTTATATCGGGTGGTCATGGGAAGGCCATCCTGATAAGCAGTGCCATTTGAGCAGAGACCTGAATCAAATGAAGAAAAAACCTGTATGGTTACAACAGAGAAGAGCTTCTGAGGTAGAAGAAACAGCAGGTGCAAATCTTCACACAGGATTGTGCTTGGGATGACTTCAGGAACAGCAAGAAGGCCAGTGATGGAGCAAATAAAACAGCAGCAAAGGATGAGCTTACATAGGGACTTGTAGGTCATGGTAAGAATTCTGGATTTTACTGAGGGAGATGGGGACCACTAGAAGATATGGAGCAAAAGAATGGCATAATCTGATTTACATTTTAAAAGGATCACTCTGCTACTTGTGGAGAACTGTAGCAGGGTAATGATGAAAGTAAGGAGAACAGTTAAGAGGCTATCGCAATAATCCAGGTAAGAAATCATGGTGCCTTGGACCAGAGTAGTAGAGGTAGAAACGGTAAGTAGCAGTCATACTGGATATAAAGCCATGTGGATTTGCCAATGGATTATTTGTGGGGTAAGAGACAATGAGAAGAGATAAGCATAATGCTAATGTTTTGGCCCTAGTCAATGGAAGAGAAACCCTTTATAATAAACAGGAGAATTTTAAAACTCCAAAGTAAACACTAATCCTTTGTGGAAAAGTCAATCTATTAATAATGGTGGCTCACGCCTGTAATCCCAGCACTTTGGGAGGCCGAGGCAGACAGATCACGAGGTCAGGAGATCGAGACCATCCTGCTTAACATGGTGAAACCCCGTCTCTACTAAAAATACAAAAAACCAGCTGAGAATGGTGGCACACGCCTGTAGTCCCAGCTACTCAGGAGGCTAAGGCAGGAGAATCGCTTGAACTCAGGAGGCAGAGGTTGCAGTGAACCAAGATCGCACCACTGCACTTCAGTCTGGGTGACAGAACGGGGGGAAAAAAAGCAGCCCAATACTGTAAATGCATCTAAAAGAGTAAGTTTTCTTAAATAGAAAACTTCTGTATCCTATGAGGAATCTTTTTTTTTTTTTTACTTAGTATTTACTATAGCTCTAACTGCAAAGCAGACTAAATATAAAAATACATCCAAAGTAGTACTCGAGAAAAGTAGATATAATAGTACTTCGTCGTAATGAGGTTTTTACCTAAAAAATTTATTTCATTAGTTTAATTCCCCTCAAAACAAATCTTACCAACTTGAAGTTAATCTTAATCATTTGTTTCAGTGCTTTAAATCCCCATTCTCCTTTTTCACCTTCAAGTTCCAAAACCTAAAAGAGGAAGACATTTTAGTTTATCTTAATATTAACATTATTTTCTAAGGATGTCCAATGTGTAAGTATTGAATTAATTTTATACTATATACATAAAAAACATTTCCCCAAGGATACCACCATTTCTCAATGTCATTTTTAAGTCTCTAAAAAAAACAAGTTGTAAGATGCTTACATAAGGATAAGCAAGCTTAAAGTTCCTTCATCAGGAAAATTAAGAGCTACTTCTTGATTACTACACAGTTCCTGAAATATTTTTCCCCCGAATAACCAACCTATGGTAAAAATAATCCGTAAGTGTAACAGTAAGTCAAGAAATCAAGCTATTTATAATAACGAAACCACAACTGTGTGATTTACCCCTAAAAGAAACAAGACTGCAGTGATAATACCTATTGACCATCATGTTGGTGGTTCTTCTGCCAGAACCATCCTAGCTTTTCAGGACAATGGCCCTGCTCCACAGACAGCTTGATTGCAAAAAACATCAGGATAACCCTTTTGAAACATTTGCTTGTGCTGCCTAACGCTAACTGATAGGATAATTAAGTATTCAAAACACATTTCTGAGATAAAATCACCTGGGACTTATTTGTTCTAGCATATCATTAAAAAAAATTAACACATAGAATCAAATGGAAAAGAATATAAACCTTTTGAAAACTGCTTAATGCTGCTTTTGGGTCATCTTCTTTTAATGCTTTGGAATTATAGTACTGATTTTCCAAATCCACATTTGGCTCGGAGTTACTATCTTCAGAGTATTCCTGTGTTGGAAAGAAAGAAATATTAAAAGAAAAAAAAAAACAAAACTCCACACATAGCAATGTAAAACGTGAATGCTGTTAAGACAGAAAAACCACGTATTTTTACAAAACAAAACAACCTTGAATACATACATAAAATGCCAACTGATATTCAACTGTTATATAAAACCAGGGGTTGAAGAAAGGAGGAGGGTGTATAGCAGAATATAATCATTTCTTTCTTCCAGATGAAAGTTAAAATTTCTATAGAATCAACATAAAAGAAGAATGCAAAGACCTAATATTGGTTAATGACCCCAATTCTGTAGTGGTTAAGCTTTCGTTGGTCATGAAATCTGAGGGAAACCTAATGCAGATGTGTTCTAATTATTAATCTTTGGTTCTATAATTTTTTTCTATTCCCCAAGTCTAAATTTCATTATTGTAACATGGTTTAAAACTAGCTAGGATGGTAATCTACACATGGCAAAGCCATCTAGCACTAAATATAATTATGTTAATAAGAATATTTGCTTTATGTGCACTATACAACAGCTGTTTATACTAACGTTAATCGGCTTTATAACAAATCAAAATAAATAAAACAAAATGGATTTATATAATTTTATGAGACTTTCCATTACATGAGTTCTATTCTTAGTGGAAAAAAACAAAGCAGAAGGGAAAACTGGAATAAAACAACTATTTTGTAGTGTAAACAAGAGTTTTACACAGTTCCAGGACATTCAGTCTAATAACGAGGATTACAAAATACACATGGATTGGTGTAATGGAAATAATTATCTTATGGTCATAAGATAAAGATTATTTCCTTCTCAGCTACAAGTCATTACAAAGGGCAAGTTTATATCAAATTAAGAATAGTACCTGGAAACAAACACAAAAAGACAAGAATAGTTTTATAGTTATTTCTAAATCCAAATACAAGTAACAAATTTCTTTATGAGATATTTATGAAAAATTATGTTACAGTCTCATAAAAGCATAGGAGAGAAGAAAGGTATGCTGTGTATAAGTTATTCGAAAGCTCAAAAATACATTAACACAAGATGAATTTTTCAGTAATCAAGAGTGGCTTTGTAATGTGCGCCCTCTGGAGGATAATTCCTTCCTCGTGTGAAGACATGAGTCTGTCAGCCTTACAGATTTAAGACCTGGAATTCCGTTGTGTTTAACATATGAAAATCACTTGATGAAACTAGGTAGTAAGTAAGTTTCATAATTACTCATTTACTTCTTAACCCTTGTAATCTAGGCTTGACAACAAAGAAACTGATCAAGCTAAAAAAAAGAGAAATTAGTAAAGAATGAACAAGCCAACCATATACAGAATGATGCTGTGACAGTGATGGCTTCAAAACTGGGTTTTGAAAGATAAATGGAAGTTTGCCCGCTAGATGAAATGAGAGAGGATAAAGAGAATAGTACATGTAGTAACAACATAAACAATGGAAGGTAACTATTTGTTGGAACATAAAAATCCTTATTGACTCTACCTTCAAAATAAACCTCAAATCTATCCACTCCCAAACCCCCTGCTTGCTACCATCCTACCCTACCCAACTACTTTCATCTCTCCACAAACTTTAACAGCGTTCTCATTCTCCTTTTTAAGTTCTAATATCCTCATGGCTAAGCAGGTGAAATAATTCTCACAAAACGTAAATTATCTTATTCCTCTCCTCAAAAATGGGTCCCATTCCTCTTAAAATCCACAGCGAAATCATCAAAACTTGACTCCGGTGTCCAGCCTTATATCCTATCAAGTTCTCCCTCATTCACTTTGCTGCAGCCATCCTGGCCTTAACTCAACGGCCTTAACTCAACAAGTGCCAAATTCTCTCACTTTTATGTGTTATTCCTGTCTCTTTCCACCTCTACCTCTACCTCTCTTCATCTGGCTAACTACTGCATATCATTTCAGATCTCAGCCTAAGGGTATTCTTTAGGGAAGACTTGGAGTAAAGAATCACAGCTATAAAACCTACTCTATGCCTTTGGAAATCAGCTCTTTTCTAATTGTTTTACTAAGTTGGAACAAATACAAATGGATTTACCATATATGATTTATCATACAATAACTAAAATAAAAACTTCACTTAACACTGTTGAATAAGATAGAGGAATAGCTCGCTGAACCAGAGAATTATTTTTTTTTTATTTTCCAGCCTTGAACCTGGAAGTAAAATGAAAAGTATTTCTGATTTACATTGATCATAAAGTAAAAATTCAGAGTCCATTTATTTTTGGTTTCTTGGCTCAAAACAAATTAGAAAAAACAATTAGGTCAGGTTTTGAGAAGAGGAAAGTAGAAGCTGAAAGGTATACATGACAACAGTAGGACTAGCGTTTTGGAGCTTCCTAGCAAATGAGAAACAACAGTATTTTAGAAAGGGAAGAGATTAACTTCAGTTTTCTAGAAATTACTGAACCAATTATAACACTGTTAAAAACAGGATCCTTGACATTTCCTGTCATATCTCACACAGTGTCTTGTCATTCAATCATGGAATACTTATAATAAGACTAGTTACCTGTAACTTCTGGGACCTGATAGATTTCAGATAGAGATTTCTAAACTTTAGATGTTACAACTCCAAAAAAACAAAAAACAAAAAAACAAAACAAAACAATGACTGAGACAAGATTTGATTTAGCCCTCTACATTTTGTGACTATATTCCTTTGGTTTTTCATATCATATGGATTAAGAAATGGCATGTATAATGTTTTTGCATAATTGCAATTCAACTCTTCCCCTCAAGGTACTCATGGTCTATTAAGGAAGAGATATGCAAACAAAACTGTATTATAATAAATAATAGACACACATACTAAGTCCACTGGCATCTCAAAAAGGAGTAATCAACTACTTCTGAGTTAGAGGAAGGAAAAAGATACCCGAGTCAGGTATAAAAGTATGAATAGGAATCACCAGCAATGAGAAAGGGCAGCTGAAATAAAGCAATTAATGTGCAAATGCAAGGAAGCTTGAAATAGTATGAATAGTTTGGGCTGAAGCACAGGATGTTATGTAAGGGGTTGATGAAAGATGAACTGGTATTGAACAGAGGAAGAGGACAACAGAAATCTTGCAAGGAGATTAGATCCAATAAAGAGCCTCTAAAAGATTTTACAAGGAAATAACCAGATTTGTGTTTCTGGAAGAGTACTCTGGTAGCAATGAGGTAGTCCATTGGATAATCTTAAAAGTCTGTCCAGGAGCTGTGAAGGCCTGATCCCAAGAAGTAGAATGAGGAGAAAAGGCAGGGGACACAATAAATGATGGAATAAACACAGAAGATGTAAAACAATGTTAGGGAGGTAAAATAAAAGTGCCCATATGGGCACAAGATAAAGGAAAATAAAGTGATCCATAATTACTATCAAAGGCTTGGTAACACATGATGCCATCACTCAGAATAGGAAATCTAGAAGTACTGAGTAAGTATTGCTAAACTGAAATAGTTACGTCAAATGAAAAAGAGATAATAATTTGTAAAAGTTTAAATGTTTTTTAACAGAAGAGAAAGTGAAATTTTAATTAGTATATAAAGAATGCTTTAAAACAAATGAAGAGTTTAATACATGAAAATAAACAAGCACTTGTTTTACAAGAACAGTTGGAAAAGGGATTAAAAATAAAAAAAAATCTAAAATTCAATAATAGTTTCAACCTACTCATGTCCTGATAATTCCCCCAAGCAATTTGTGATCCATCCACACAACCAAAATCTACTCTTTCTCAAACATGTCACACAATTTTAAATCTCTGCTTTGGCATAAACTGCTCTTTTTGCTAGAATTCTAAACCACTTTCCCTCCTAATAATCTTTCTGCTTTTCTCCTAAGATACTTCCCTGCCCTAATACTGCTGGGAAATGTGTTCATTAACTCATCTTAGCATCACTCTTCTTAGCAAACTAAATTTTTTTTCTTAGTCATGCTTCCATATGACATGCATCTCTCTACCATAGAGCTCTGTATGTTAAAATAGGCCAAATTGTGAACTTCTCAGAAGCAGGAACTTTCTTATTCATCTGTGTATTCTGAGAGCCTGGGATATTACAAAACGCTTAGTGTTTGGTTAATTAAAATAAAAGGTGGGTAAACATTTCAAAATAACACAACATACAGCAGCCAGGGTCAATTTTGACTATATCAGGTATGTAGCTACTGCTGAACAGGATCAGTTCCATAGTTCATTTACTTACTCTTGTATCTATTGCCAATAGAAGTCCTAAGAAATGTACTTTAGGAAAACAACAGTCACCATTAAGAATGCTTTCTGAGCCTTGTCTAACAGCTGACAAGATGCTGGGCACACTAAGAGGTGTGGGCAGTGTTTCATTATCCTTAAAAACCAGATATGATTCGAATCCTAGGTAGCCATTTATGGTTTAGCTACTGATAAAGTTATCTATTTAAAAAAATTCACACAAATTAATGGGTGCTGATTTGTTAACTATGAAGTTAGAATTAAAAAAACAAAACAAAACAAAAAACTGTCTGCTGGGCACGATGGCTAACACCTGTAATCCCAGCACTTTGGGAGGCTAAGCGGGGGTGGATCACCTGAGGTCCGGGGTTCAAGACCAGCCTGACCAACATGGAGAAACCCTGTCTCTACTAAAAATACAAAAAAAATTAGCCGGGCATGGGGGCGCATGCCTGTAATCTCAGCTACTCAGGAGGCTGAGGCAGGAGAATCGGGAGGCAGAGGTTGTGGTGAGCCAAGATAGTGACACTGCACTCCAGAGTGGGCAACAAGAGCGAAACTGTTTCAAACAAAAAAAAGAAAAAAAAAGTTGTTCTAAATTTTCAGTGTTCAAATTATATTTCCCAGGTAGAGCTACCATAAAGTCACATTTGTGTTTTAGCATCCTAAAAGAGCTACTATAAAACCTGGGCTCTAGTTCTGACTCTCCCACAAATTTGTCCTGTAAATTTAGGTAATCACTCATTCTCTATGCTTTAGTTCCTCTTGTGTCAAATTTGGGGGTTGAACCCTGTAGGAAGTTTCTAATTCCCACTAAGGTCCATATGTTCATTTCGGGATATAATGTACAAGTACAAATTCACTTTGTTGGATAGTTGTAGTTTACAGATTTAAGTTGTCATTTTTTATTAAATTTATGTATGCTTATTAAATAATCGTTTATTACTTAAATGTATGTAACTTTATTTTATTCTTAGCATGTAAAAGTTGTCTCCCATTGTTTTAGCTATCCTTGTTGGAACCTCTCCAATTTCATTATACAAGGTACACTAACGAGGTAATACAACAGGCCTTTTTGAAAAGTTGCCAATTTAAGTTCCAAATCAATATTTTTCTTTGAAGTAGTAGCTTTAAGGTGCAGTAAAATTATTCCAATGATACTGACATGTATTACAACAAGTAATGCTTCTGAAATCCTCAAGAAAACCAACTTCACCAGAGTCGTGTGTTTGTATCCTGAAACAGCAGCATACAATTTAATGGCTCAACTTATTTATCAAACCTGATTCTTAATTTTCAACTACATCTACAAAAATGAAAAAATCTGGCTAGCTTATTTTTTAAAAATAAGCTGCACATTGTTTTTTCAAAATATTGAAAACAGGCCAAATTCTTATCAATACAGAACTGTTTAAATAAAGGATGGTACATCCATACAATCAATGCAGCCATAAAAAAAAGTCAGCTCCTTGCATACTTAATACAGAATAATCTCTCAGATAAATTAAAAAGCACAGAGCAAGATTTATAATATGCTATATCAACGTTAAAAAAATAAAAAAAGAGAGGATGAATAAGAATCTATATTTGGTTATCTACTGAGAATGGGAACCAGATGAAGAACAGAATGGAGGAAAAAACTTTGATGCACATATTTTTACATTTTCTGGTTTTGAACCATGTGCACGTATTATCTATTTTAAAAAGAGTGACAGAGTCACTCTCTGGCCTCTAAAGTAACATTTTGCTCATCATTTACACCCTGCAACCTGCCCACCCCCAGCAATAAAAGCAATATAGGTTCCCTGTGAAAAGTCTGCCAGACAAAAACAAATTTAAAAAAATTAAAACTGGATGGGCGCGATGCCTCACACCTGTAATCCCAACACTTTGGGAGGCTGAGGTGGGTGAATCATCTGAGGTCGGGAGTTCGAGACCAACCTGGCCAGAAAGGTGAAACATGTCTCTACTAAAAATACAAAAATTAGCCAGGCGTACTGGCTTGTGCCTGTAATCCCAGCCATTTGGGAGGCTGAGGCAGAGAATTGCACTACTGCACTCCATCCAGCCTGGGCAACAGAGTAAGACTCTGTCTCCAAAAAAAAAAAAAAAAAA
>NW_016805531.1:193476-232703 GCF_001698545.2 Rhinopithecus bieti | reverse complement strand
AAAAAAAAAAAAAAAAAAAAATTTGTTTTATTTTAGATCCTTCTTGGGCAGAAATCATTATTTACTTCCTTGGGTAAAAACAGTACAGTTTTAGAAACAGAGTTAATTTTTCAGGTGGTATCCTAACTACCTATTTCTACCAGATTGGGGAAGAACAAAGTGATTTAGGGTGTTAAAATGTATCAATGGACGACCAATAAAGATATGCTGAGTATCACTGTGGTCAGCAATACTCATGGCTCTCAGTTAACACTTTAACTAAAACGAGGTGATAATCAATTTTCCAAAAAAAATAATTTTTTATAAAAATAAATCTTGAGAAAGCAAGTCAATTCTGCAGATTTTTTAAAATACTAATAAACAGAAAAAAAAAATCCCAGACAAAATAAGTATTTTAAAAAAAGAAAAACTCTTTTGGCAAAAGGTAAGCATGAAATGGTAACCTCCTTCATTAATCTTTTTTTTAAAAAAATATATGATTTAAGGAAATGAAAACAAATTACTAAATAAATTTTATGCCACCAAAAGTTTTAACTGTTAGTAAATTAATCATAAATAATTTTACAACTAGACACCTGATGAGAGACAGACGGGAAGAGTTATTTAATAGAATGCTAGGGGAAGAAAAACAAAAAATCCAACAGAAAACTCCAACATTTCATTTCATTATGTAGTAGTGCAAAATCTTACTTTAAGAAATAAAAAAGTTAAGACACAGCTGGTTGTGGTGACTAACACCTGTAATCCCAGCACTTTGGAAGGCCGAGGGGGGCAGATCACTTGAGGTCAGGAATTCGAGACCAGCCTGACCAACACGGTAAAACCCCGCCTCTAAAAAAAAACACAAAAAATTAGCCAGGTATGGTGGCAGGCGCCTGTAATCTCAGCTACTAAGGAGGCTGAGGCAAAATTGCTCGAACCTGGGAGGCAGAGGTTGCAGTGAGCTGAGATTGTGCCACTGTTCTTTAGCCTGGGCAACACAGTGAGACTCCGTTTCAAAAAAAAAAAGTTAAAGCAATTATATATTCAACTTCATTATACTGCTCATGTAGTGTAGGCCCTAAAAGGCTGGGAAAACATGGCCAAGTTAAAACATTCTATGTTTAATAAAAAATCTTGCAAAAGTTAATCAAGTACTTCACAAGACAAAAAGATTCTCACTGCTATTACATTACATTCTCAAAGATGATCAATTTAATCACAGCGCTAATAAGTTATGTATCCGACAGACTATTGTTTAGGAAGGAGATAAGCAGAAACATCTACAAACACAAACTAATAATACAAATGCAATTTCTCAAGAGATGACATACAGCTGGGCACGGTGGCAAGTGCCAGTAGTCTCAGCTACTTAAGAGGCTGAGGCGGGATGATTGGTTGGGCCCAGGAGTTTGGGCCCAGCCTGGGTAACACAGCAAAATCCCATCTCTAAAAATATACACATGTGTAAATAAATAAAGAAGACATACAAATGGCCGACATATACATAAAAAAAAAAAAGCTCAATATCACTACTATCAAAGAAATGCAAATCAAAACCACAATTAGAATGGTTATTCATCAGAAAGACCAAAAATAATAGAATGCTGGCAAGAAAGTGGAGAAAACAGAACTCTTCTACACTGTTGATGGAGATGTAAATTAGTATAGCCATTATGGAGATTTCTCAAGAACTAGAAGTAGAACTACCATAAGATCCCGCAATCCACCCCTGGGTTTATCCAAAGGAAAGAAAATAGGTCTATTAAAGGGATACCTGCATTCCATGTTCATTGCAGCATTACTCATAACAGCAAAGACAGGGAATCAATCTAAGTAGTAATGGATAAATGGATGAAGAAAATGCGGTATATATACATAAAGGAATATTATTTGGCTATAAAAAAGAATGAAATTCTGTCAATTTGCAGGAACGTGGATCTGGAGATTTAGGTTAAGTGAAATAAGCCAGGCGCAGAAAGACAATTATCACATGTTCTCACTCAGATGTGGAAGCAAAAGAAGTTGATTTCATGGTGGTAGAGAGTAGAATGATAGGAAGGGTGTGGGGGAAAGAGGAGTGGGGAAGTAAGAGAAGTTGGTTAATGTGTACAAACCAACAGTTAGATAGAAGGAATAAGTTCTAATGTTTGATAGCGGGGGAGGGTGACTATGGTTAAAACGTATTTCATATTTCAAAATATCTAGAAGAGATGACTTTAAATATTCCCAAGACACAGAAATGATAAAAACACAAGGTGATGGATATCCTAAATACCGACTTGATCATTACATATCCTGTGCATGTAACAAAACCCCCCATAACTATGTACAAAATACTATGAATCAATTAAAAAAATACAAGCACATTTAAAAGAAACATTTTGATAACAATAACAAAACACCTGTAACATGAATAAACAGGTAGTAACTAGAAATGGACAGATACATATTAATGAACAGAAGTCACTGCCTACAACTGGCTTGCACAAACTAAAATGTAAGGTAGAAACCATAACTATTAGCGAAACCACATTTAACTTTAAAAATTATAAAAATCTCTACTATGACTTTCAGATAATAGCGAGAATTTCCGTTCTCCCTTTTGCAAAGTGTGCCTTATTTTAAAATGCAAAAAACTGAAAATACACACGAAGTTATAGACTAATTCAAAACAATGTATTAATATTTTGACAATCTCTGGCACTTAAAATGAATCAGACGTCCCAAAACATCTATTTTGTAACTTTATGATAATGCAGCATCACCATAAAAGAACCATATGAAATACCCCCAAAATAAAGAAACAAAGCAAAGTTGACGTTAATTCTGGGTCAAGATAATTTTCAGAGTTTCCACACGATGTTTTTGAATAGCAAACGTTATTCAAACTTGTAAATCCATTAATAAATGAAGCTCTGAATCTTTAAAAATCTCCATGCAGTCAGATAAATTCGTTTATTTCTATGCTGTTGCTGTTTTAAAGTTTGTATACTGGAAAATTTCTAAGGGAAAAGCTATGGGTTCAATTACCTTACACCCGTCCCCCAAAAACACAACATGCAAAACCTCCTCGCCAGCTTTTCTTTATAAAGAACTGAAAAAGTAGTTCAACTACCTTTTTTTCAGTTATCCTTGCTCTGAACCCTCTACTACACACTTACCTCGGACCAAAACTGGCCCTGGACAAGACTATTTAAGCTACGTCTCCAGGCGACTCACAAGTTGCGTTTCGCGGTCAGGCCTGGGAGCAGTAAGGACCCCCCAGTTTTCAGACTTCTCCTAGCATTTCGCACATGTGAACGCTCAGTTCAAGTGTGAAGAAGTGGGGGCCCGAACGCTGGGCCCGAAAGGGCAAAGCCAGGGCCTACACCGCAGCATGGTCACCGGGGCGGCTCGCGCCGTGGGGAGGCATGAGGCACAGAGAACCGAACGCCTGGGGCCAGGGGCATCCGTGTAAACCGAAGAGGCGCTCAGACTCGGAGCGCAAGGCCCGGGACCCCCTTCGCTGCCTGCTTTGACCTCCCTTCCCCCATGCTGGAGGAGCAGGGCCCGGGCCCGGTGCGGGAACGGGGAGGAGGTAAACCAGTCCTGTCACTGCACTGAGACAGGCTGGAAACGGCACATGCTCTACGGGCAGAGGCCGCGGCCGGTCCAGACCGGACCCCGAAAACTAGACACATCTCCACCCCCAGAATTCCATTCCCTGCGCCTCACCAGGTCGTAGTCCTCCTCATCATCGCACATGAAATCATCCTCCATGTCAGACATCTTGGCCGGGAGGGGGAGGAGAAATTGGAGACAACCTCCTCCCACAATCCTCCGCGGCTCAGAGGCGTCAGTCTCAGCTTCTTTCCGCCTTCCCGTCCCTCTTAGAGGAGCTGTTTCCTGCCGGAACCAATTATCTCGACCTCTAGATGATTCGCTACGTCTCCAAAAGAGACTGCACCGCCCCCCTTTTCCTCCGAAGCGGTTGGTGCCTTAGCAACTAAACCTAGCAACTGGGACATCGTCAGGTGCTGCGGGTCTCAGCCAAAGGGCGTCAGAAACTGCTCTCGTAGCGAGCAGTTTCCAGCCTCCTGGGTAAGGGAGCAGTCTCCTCCCTTGCTTGGGACTCCGGAAGCATGTCATTCCGGTGAAAGTAAGGGACAGCTTAGGACCAGAAGCCTTTCGCGGAGAAAAGGCTGGCATGCCCGTTCTATATGACAGGTATTATTTCTGCTATCATTGTATGTGTGCATTTAGCCCACACATTGCGGTGGGTGTTCCTAAGATATTTGGAGTACTTTTCAGCAACACAGTTTACACTTAATGCTTGTTATATTTGTAGTTGACAAAACAATTCTATGGATATCCCAAATTAGGTATGCAGCTATCAGTTGAGTTGCCTTAAATCTTACTTAGTTGTTCAACGAATTATAAACTTACCTTTACAACCCTTGGGACCAAATTAAGGTAACAACGACTGTTTTTTTAAAAAAAATACGTTACTGTGAAACCGAGGGCACCATGTTATGAGGAGATGGGAGCTGCGGTGACTCGCGGGATAGGAATTTCAAGAGAACCGAGCGGAACGGGAAATCGGCAACAAGAAGCCCTCTCCGGCTCCCAGGCACCCCTATACCTACAGCCTCCTGTCAGAGCGGATTAGTTTCTATCCAGAAATTAAGGGAGAGATTGCTCGTAAAGATGACAAGCTGCTGTCATTTCTAAAATATGTTTATGTTGATTCCAAAGATCCTCTGTCTTCCGTGCAGGTGAAAACTACTGAAACACGTCAGGAGCCAAAGGAATTCAGATTGCCAAAAGGCCATCACTTTGATATGATAAATATTAAGAGCATTCCCAAAGGCAAAATTTCCATTGTAGAAACATTGACACTTTTCAGTAATCATAAACTCTATCCAGAAACATGAACTGCTGAGAAAAGAGTGCAAGAATATCATTTAGAACAGAAAGAAGTGAATTCCCTTCTTAAATATTTTGTTATTTTTGAAGTCAAAATCTTCCCTCCTGAAGACCAGAAAGCAATACAATCAAAATGAAGAAAATTACAAAAATTTCCTATGTGTACTCCTCATCCCTCATCCTGTATATTTTCTCATTTTTGCATATTAAATTACGTTAATTACCAAGTATTTAATGCTCTCATTGTGAGAGCATACTCTTAATATTTATTGAGCTCCCTGAATTTTCAAGATTGCCATGGACTGTATTTTGTTTTCTTTTAATTTGGTTTAGGCATATTTCATATGTACATGTTACCATGACTATCAACACATCTGTACCTTTATTTTAAGTAAAAGAGTTAATTTGTTATTTTAGACACATCGTACCAACTTTTAAATTGGTCGTAAGACCCCTTGGGAAGTGTCCTGAATCTCTCATTTAAGTTTTCCTTTCCAAGTTAGGTGTTTAGTTCATTCTTCATATGTGATAGTGAAAGTAAAAGCTTTCCTGACTCTTAAGACTGACATTTTCTTGTTAGGGAAAGAGACTCAATAGTAAGGTAGACTAATAGTATTTCCCAAATAAAGGCACAGAGGAGAAAATAACGAATCAATAGAATCTAACTAAAATTACTACCCCAGGGAATAAGAAGTATTGAGGATTTATTTTATTTTGAATTGGTTTTAAGTATGGAATAATTGCCTTTGCAGTTATAAAAAGTAATTAGTGGTGTTTACAAAATGTTGGGAATTTCTGCTTTGACAAATAGGTAAGTCCCATGGCCTTCAGAGAGGGAGGCAATAGTGGAAACTTTTGAAAAAGTAATTTCTCTGGATTTAACATGAAACTAGAAAATTTAAAGAATAATTAAATAAAAAAACCATGGTAAATGAAATTTGGGGATTTTATACATAGTTTCGGATGTTAATACTGGTTGAGAGAAGAGAGAAAAAATAGCAAGTAGAAGCAGAGAACAGGATCATTGGAAGGGACCTGAGAAATTGCTGCTTCATCCATTTTAGCAAACTTACTAGTACGGCATGTACCAGTACTAGGATCTTGAGTAAGAGTGTGTGAGTTTAGCTCTGCCTGATACATTACTACTTGTGGGATCTTTGGGCGACTATATCCTTTTTGAGATTGAATTTCTTCTATAAAATGAGCATAATGCTGCCTTACTTAAATTTAAGAGTTATCATGAAGATAAATGAAATAGTAAAGGACTACAAAAGACCAAGGAAATATGATTTTTTGTTTGTAGTGGAGAAACAAACGCCTGGGGAGGATATATGACCTAAGGTTTCTGTAGTTTATGACCTAACCAGGCCCAGAACTTAGTTTTTCAAATCCTAGTAGTGTGTTCTTTCTGATGTGCCAAAAAGCAGCACACCTCAGAGAAGGGAGTAAGTGTGAATTATGGGTACATTGGGGTTATCAGTTTGCTTCTGAGGGAAGATAGGCACCACTACTTCCCAGAGATGCCCCTGGAAATGATATAGAAGATGCTAAAGAATTCAACATGATGACAGAATGAGGCATTTGTAGTAATGCTGATAACAGAAAAATGGACTAAGTGGAAAATTTGTAAGCATGTCTTTGAATATAGATTTGTTATGTGAACAAACTACCTAGTTTATTTTTAGTTCAATACAATAATTGTTTTAAGAAAACAAATAACTACTCAATATAAAATGCATTTTAAAACTCCTGTAAATCAGTCAAAACTTTATTCCATTTGTCATAATGGTCACTAGTTGAGTCACTAATACTAGTACACTCTATTTCTGAGCCATCTTTATTCATTTCTACATTGTGTGGTTAGGCAGCTGTTATATGGTGTCACATGATAAAGGATTTCTTCCCATACCATTAAAAAAATACATTACTATTACACAAAATCATTGGCAGAATTCAAAATAAAGAAAAAATGAAATAAAGGGGAAAAACCGCTTTTCAAATAGGTAGCATTTCCATGTAAACTTCCAGTTCTGTCCACATGAATCCACAAATGTTATGTAGTTAAGCATAGATATAGATTTGGATTCTTTTTGCATCTATATAGCAGCATAGGTCGATGTTTGGTTGGTTGTTTATATTTAGAGACAAGATCTTGCTCTGTCACCCAGACTGGAGTGCGGTGGCACCATCATAGCTTACTGCAGCCTTGAACTCCTTGGTTTAAGTGATCTTCCCATCTTAGCCTCCTCAGTGGCTGGGACTTCAGGTACATGCCACCATTCCTGACAAATTTAAAATATTTTTTTTGTAGAGACAGGGGTCTCACTATATTGCCCAGGCTGGTCTTGCAATCCTCCCACCTCAACCTTCCAAAGTACTGGTATTACAGGTGTGAACCACATTGCCCAGTCTTAAAATATATGCCTAATACTAATTATTTTAGTGGCTGTGTAATAATCCCTCGTTGAATGTACCAGTGCACCATAATTCATGCCATTATTATACATTCAGAGTATTGCAGAAATAACACTATTTTAAGCAATTCTGCAGTGAATATCTTTGAAATTTTATTATTTAAAAAATAATTCTGGCTGGCGCAGTGGCTCACACCTGTAATCCCGGCACTTTGGGAGGCCGAGGTGGATGGACCACCTGAGGTCAGGAGTTCGAGACCAACCTGGCCAACGTGGTAAAACCCTGTCTCTATGAAAATACAAATAAAANAAATATATGCCTAATACTAATTATTTTAGTGGCTGTGTAATAATCCCTCGTTGAATGTACCAGTGCACCATAATTCATGCCATTATTATACATTCAGAGTATTGCAGAAATAACACTATTTTAAGCAATTCTGCAGTGAATATCTTTGAAATTTTATTATTTAAAAAATAATTCTGGCTGGCGCAGTGGCTCACACCTGTAATCCCGGCACTTTGGGAGGCCGAGGTGGATGGACCACCTGAGGTCAGGAGTTCGAGACCAACCTGGCCAACGTGGTAAAACCCTGTCTCTATGAAAAATACAAATAAAATTAGCCAGGCATGGTGGCGGGCACCTGTAATCCCAGCTACTCAGGAGGCTGAGGCAGGAGAATCTCTTGAACCAGGGAGGTGGAGGTTGCAGTGAGCCGAGATTGCACCATTGCACTCCAGCCTGGGCAACGGAGCAAGACTCTGTCTCAAAAATAAATAAATAAATAAATAAATAAATAAATAAATAAATAAAATAAACAAACAAACCGAAAGAAAGAATTCCAAGTTCCAAGAAGAGAAATTACAGGCTTGATTCTTTTTTAGTAATTACTTGAATTGAGATCTTTTTGATCATAGTTCTTTTAAGTTGTATTTGCAACAATAATGTGTTCTCACCTATAAATACAAATATTTTTCCCTAACAATCTTTTCTTCTCAATGTTTTATTATGATAAATTTCAAGCATACGTAAAATTGTAATAATAATAGTACAGTGGACGTGTATATACCCACTATCAGCCATGATTGTATGTATGTGTGTGTTCCCTGTATCAGTTGAAAGGAGGATTCAGATATCATGACACGTCACCCCTAAATGCAGCTATGTGTATTTCCTAAAAATAAGAACATTCTCCTATATAATCACATCATTGTTACATATAAGATTAATAATATTTGCCAGGCATGGTGGCTTGTGCCTATAATCCCAGCACTTTGGGAGGCTGAGGCAGGTAGATCACCTGAGGTTAGGAGTTTGAGACCAGCCTGGCCAACATGGAGAAATCCCGTCTCTACTAAAAATACAAAAATTATCCAGGCATGGTGGCGCATGCCTGTAATCCCAGATACTCAGGAGCCTTAGGCAGGAGAATCGCTTGCACCTGGGAGGCGGAAGTTGCAGTGAGCCAAGATTGTGCCACTACACTCCAGCCTGGGCGACAGAGTGAGTTTTTCTCAAAAAAGAAAAAAAAAAAGATTAATAATAATTCCCTATCATTCAAAATCCAGTTTATATTCAAAATTACCATATTAAGTGTAGAACTTAGAATTGGAAGAGCCTTTAATGATATCACTTTACAGTCTAAGGCTTCCCAAATCCCACAGTAGAGATTCTGATTCAGTAGTTCTGAGTGGAGCTCAGAAACCTATACTTGTAACTTTACAACAAAACAAAACTCCCTAAACTTGGGGAGACTGTACATCCTGTTTTCCTGGGACAGATCTGGCTTAGCACTGTTGACCCATCATAATAGTAATAACACCCAGGCCGGGCGTGGTGGCTCACACCTGCAATCCTAGCACTTTGGGAGGCTGAGGTGGGTGGATCACGAGGTCAAGAGATTGAGACCAGCCTGGCCAACATGATGAAACGTCTCTACTAAAAATACAACAATTAGGTGGGCTTGGTGGCGCGCGCCTGTAGTCCTAGCTACCTGAGGCTGAGGCAGGAGAATCGCTTGAACCAGGGAGGCGGAGGTTGCAGTGAGCTGAGATTGTGACATTGCACTCCAGCCTGGTGACAGAGCAAGACTCCATCTCAGAAAAAAAATAGTTAAGAGCACCCATCACTTTCAGAAGTTGGACAATAAATCACATGGTTATTCTACTTGTAATTGTTCAAAAGAGAAAATAGGATCCCGAGGTAGTTAAGAGGTTTATTTGCTCAGAGTAATCAAAGTTTCATAGTTTTACTTTGTACACAAGATAGCAGTTGCAAAATGGATAATATGCTTAACAAATGAATACTGATCACATACATGTAACTGCATATTGATTTACATGTAAATATATTACATAATTTGCTGCTTTTAAATGTAATGCCTTATTCCTACAATGGGAAAATAAGTATGCAAATAAGGTGGTAAGTAGGAAGACTGGGTGAATGGCAGCTAAATTTTGAATAGAATTTCCTTGGCCATGACCAAATTTTTTAAGTCCAGTCTGGAAATTTAGTAACAGCAGTTGAAAAGGTCTTCATTGTGCAGAACATGCTGCTTGAGTACACAGGTGCTAATAAGTGCTTGTTGGATAAATAAACATGTTAATAGATTAATCTTTTTGTATCACACATCAAAATCTTTTCTGTCCTTAAAATCCATGTAAATGTGACCTCATTCACATAGCCTATCCTGAATACTTTATACAGTTAAGATAGTCTCTTTTATTTTTTTCTTGACATTAATTTTATTCAATGGTGAATAATAGAAAATTGTAATTTCAACAGAGTGCATTTGTGTGACATGGTGCCCTTGTTGAAAGTGGATCCTATGTTTTTAAAACATATTTTCATAAACTGGCATTATTGAGGTATTATTCAGTAGCTTGATTTACCTCAATAAGGCAAATTAAGCTACACATACTTAAAGTATACAACTTACTTATTTATTTTATTTTATTTTTTGAGATGGAGTCTTGCTCTGTTGCCCAGGCTAGAGTGCAGTGGCACGAGCTCGGCTTACTACAACCTCTGCCTCCTGGGTTCAAGCGATTCTCCTGCCTCAGCCTCCCTAGTGGCTGGGATTACAGGCGCCCACCACCATGCCCAGGTAGTTTTTGTGTTTTTAGTAGTGACGAGGTTTAGCCATGTTGGCCAGGCTGGTCTTGAATTCCTGACCTCAGGTGATCCACCCACCTTGGCCTCCCAAAGTGCTGGGACTACAGGCATGAGCCACCACTCCCAGCCTTACAGTATAGAATTTAATGAACTTTGACATATGTATACACCTGTGAAACTATCATGACACAAGATAATGAACATATTATCACTGCAAAAGTTTCCTCATAGATTCCTTGCAGAAATTTCTCTCCTCCCCCTTAACTTTTCCCAGGTAACTGCTGATCTACTTTTTGTCACTATAGATTAGTTTACATTTTCATGAATTTTATATAAATGGAATCATGCAATATGTACTCTCATTTTCCTGATTTCTTTCACACATAGTGTAATTATGTTGAGATTTGAGATTTGTCCAGGTTGTTGCATGTATCAGTTGGTTGTTTCTTTTTATTGCTGAATATTCATTACATGGATATATTACAATTCATCTTACCCACTTATCTATTGATATGTTTTTTTCAGTTTGTGGCTAGTATAAATGAACCTGCTAAGAACATTTGTGTACAAGTTTTTGTGTGGACATATGTTTTGTTTCTCTTGGGTAGTTTATGGTAGACAGACTCTATGGTGGCTAACCCATTCTATTTCCTTGAATAATTATTTGCCTTTTGGGTGTGAGTGGGATCTGTGACTTGCTTTTAAGTAAGATACAGCAAAGGTGATAAACATGATTATATGTACATGGTTACATTATACAAGATTGTTAAGTCAATCCTGATAGGAAAGATGATCTCCTTTGCTGGCTTTGAGGAAGGCAAGTGCCCATGTTGGGAAGGACGACACAACAGGGAGCTGATGGTGGCATCTGGCTAGTAGCCAGCCAGAAAAAAAAAAAAAGTGGTTTTAGTTTGACAACCCACAAGCAACTGAATGCTGCTAACAGCCATGTGCTCTTGAAAGTGAATCCTTCCCCAGTTGAGCCTCAGATAAGCCTTTGTGAGACCCTAAAACAGAGGACAGAAAATTGTGAGACAATAAATGTATATTTATTTATACTACTACATTTGTAGTAATATTGTTATGCAGAAATAGATGTGAATACAGGTAAATATCTTGTAGTGAAATGATTGGGTCATATGGTAGGTATATATTTAACTTTTTAAGAAACGCTCAAACTGTTTTCCTGAGTGATTTTACCATTTTGCATATCCAACAGCAGTGCATAAGAGTTCTGGTTGCTCTACCACATCCCTGCCAACATTTAGTGTGGTCAATCTTTTTAACTTTAGCTACTCTAGCAGGAATGTAGCAGTATACTATTGTAGTTTTAATTTGCATTTACTTAATGACTAATGTTGAACATTTTTTGTGTGCTTATTTGTCATCCACATATCTTCTTTGGTGAAATCTTTTTTAAATATATTTTGCCTATTTTTAAAATTGGGTTGTTTATCTTACAACTGTTGAGTTGTAAGAGTTTTTTATGCTTTTTGTGTTGTATTTATCTTTGTCATACTCAAGGGCACTGAGATTTTCACTTACTTTTTTTTCTGGAAGCTTTATATAGTTTTACCTCTTACATTTAGGTCTATGATCCATTTCAAATTTAATTTTCATATATAGTGTGAATGAATGTGGAGGTTCATTATTTTGCATATGGATATCAAATTGTTCCAGCATCATTTGTTGAAAAGATATGCTTTTTCTATTGAGTTGTCTTGGCATCTTTGTCAAAATCCAATGACAGTTTAATTGCCAGCATAATTTGATCCTTTAAAATATATTTTCATAATTGTATGCTATCTTGTATTACAATTATTTCCATTCATTCATTATTAAACAGAAAACTCCTTGAGGACACAACTATCTTTCTTACTTCTGAATCCTCTGAAACGCAGCATATGCCTTGCTTATAGAAGATTCTCAGTGAAAATGTGATGTGTTTAAGTGCACTTTAGCATTCATGACTCTTCACTGGCCTTGGCTGAGTCATACCAAACGGGTTTATGATTTGGCATCCTTTCAGACCAATCATCTTTTAAATTTTTTTTGCTGTATTAATTTGGGGAAACTGAACACTGTGTTAGAAGAGCAGAAAAAGAGGACTCCTTTTGTATTAATAAAGGTCTGGAAAGAAAACTCATGGCATACTCAGGGAAGTTAACAGAAAAGTGTTTAATGAAGGGACTATTTATAGAGATAGAGGCAGGATTAAGGGAACCAACAACTACTTACACTAAGCCTTCAGAATGCTCCAGACTGCAATTATATCTTTCATCTCTATAGTTAACATAGGAGGAATATGCTGATAGAGTATGATTAAGCATTGAAGGGGTTCAGAATATGCCACCCCAAAGTATGCTACTTTGGCCTAAGTATTATTTTGAGCTGAAGCCAATTGACAACCAATAGATGCAGTTATGTCAGTCACTGGAGAGCCTTAGCAAACGTATTCCAAAAAAAAAAAAAAGAAAAAATTGCTTAAGTTAATAATCATAATCAGCTCCGCATTGAGGTGGGCAACATTGGATGGTTATGATAAGGTGAGGAAAGAATTGTCTAATTTGAAGATTCTTGGTACTATATTTAGTTTCTGGGTTAAGAAATAAAAAGGAAGGCTGGGTGTGGTGGCTCACGCCTGTAATCCCAGCACTTTGGGAGGCCGAGGCAGGTGGATCACCTGAGATCAGGAGTTCGAGATCAGCCTGGCCAACGTGTTATAACCCCATCTCTACTAATCATACAAAAATTAGCCGGGCGTGGTGGTGCATGCCTGTAATCCCAGATGCTCCAGAGGCTGAGGCAGGAGAATCGCTTGAACCCGGCAGGCAGAGGTTGCAGTGAGCCGAGATTGTACCATTGCACTCAGCCTGAGTGACAAGAGCAAAACTCCATCTCAAAAAAAAAAAAAAAAAAAAAAGAAATAAAAAGGAAAAGACAAAATATAGTTTTAAATTGGGGTAACTTGGTCAGGCTAATGTACACTGTAAGCTTGAAATGTAAACTTCTAATTTCAGAATCTAAATTTTTTTTATTCAATTTCATTTTAATCATGGAATACATACTAGATGCAGAGTTTGCATCAATTTTTGTAACATATTCATTTATTTGCTTAACTAATTTTAATTTGCCATAAAGCAGGAGCTTTTTGTTTATGTTTATTGTTGTGTCCCCAGTGCCTGGAATTGTGCTTAGAACATAGTAGCACAGGGAAACTTTGGTTGAATGAATGAATGAATTAATGATAGAATAATGGATGAAACATAGAATATGAATTCTAGTGGAGGTGACAGATAATATGTATAAAAATCAATATATAATGTAATTTCAGATAGCCTTAAAGACAGCACACCCGATTTAGGTGATAGAGAATAACTGGAGAGAATGTTGGGATGGTTTTTAAAATCTTCATAATAACCCTATGAAGTAGTTGTTTTTATCTCCCTTTAGAGAAGAAGAATTTCAAACTTACCTAGGGTCGCAAAGTAGCTGAACCACACAAATCCAGTTTCATTAATTGATTCTTTCATTAAACATTCCTTGAGTGCCTGCTCAACACTGAGCCTGAGTCTGTAAAATCAGAGTAAAACAGTTTTTGCCTTGAGGGAGCTTATAATCTAGCTCTGTGCTGTCTAATATAGCAGCCACTTGTTTCTCATCAGAATTCAGATATGCTGTAATTGAGATATCCTGGAATTTGGAGACTTATTATAAAAAAGTAAAATTTCTGAATAATTTAAAATATTATATTTAAAATGATATTTTGGTATATTAGATAAAATATTAAATTCAACATTTCTTTTTACTGTTTTGAAAGTGGCTTCTAGAAAATTTAAAATGACATGTTTGACCTGCATTGTAGATTCTGATTCAGTAGGTCTGGGCCCAAGATAATGTGTTTCTAAAAACTTTCAAGTGATGCTGATGCTGCTGTTCTGAGGACCACACTTTGAGTAGCAAAATTTAGACTAGGCAGAAAACACAAGTAATTAGAGGACTGATGTGATGCTTTGTATGACTGGGCAAGCAGAAGGTGCTTAGAGGCTTCATTTTGTTTTGCCTTGTTTTTCACTCTGCAAAACAATCTATGTTCAGTTAAAGCATTTTTGCACAACTTTTATTTCCTCCATAACTACATAAATACAGATTTCTCTGATTCATGAGTTTATTTTTTGCCATTTAATGATTGTATACACTAGAGAGCAGTATCTATTCTATATACATAAGAATAAGGAGCCAGGTGCGGTAGCTCACGCCTGTAATCCCAGCACTTTGGGAGGCTGAGGCGGATGGATGGCCTCAGGTCAGGAGTTTGGGACCAGCCTGGTCAACATGGTGAAACCCCACCTCCACTAAAAATACAAAAATTAGCTGGGCGTGGTGGCAGGCGCCTGTAATCCCAGCTAGTCGGGAGGCTGAGGCAGGAGAATCACTTGAACCCGGAAGGCGGAGGTTGCAGTGAGCGAGATCGCGCCATTGCACTCCAGCCTAGGCGAAAAGAGCAAGACTTTGTCTCAAAAAAAAAAAAAGAAGAAGAAGAAGGAATGGAATGTAGCATCATTATAAAGAAGACATAAAGAAGTATTACGTATTATTTACTATGATGAGAAAATATCCAAAATAGGTCACTGAAGTAGTCTCCCAATTGTGAACAATAGTTTTTATTATAAGTCAAAATAGGAAATATTTTCCAGGGATTGCACAAACAGATTAAACCACAGAAATAACATTATTCCAGATAAATGGTCAATCCCTCTATGGTCTTAGACACTTAGTTTTGGATAGAGATAGGCCCAGGGAACATAGAAAACTTCCTGAAGGAAGTGATTTCTAAGCTGAGAAACATCAATAGGCATTAGCCAGGTCTGTAAGACTCTTAACACCCATGCTTTGACTCATATTTTGGATCAAGTTTTTGTTTTATGTCATTTTAGTGTTTGTTTTGTTTTTGTTTAGTTTGCTATAATATTTTATCTGAATGGAGACTAATATCCTTTGAGGATAAACAATTTCAAGTTTATTAATTAGGTATCTGTTTAAGACTCCATTATAATATACCATTTATTAGTTTATAATTCAGATTCTAAACCTATTGTAACTGTGCCTACTTGCAAAAAGCAAAGAACCAAGAGATTCAGGATTTGTGAAAATAAAAGTACTGTAAGATATAAATGTTTAAATATTTTCTTTTCTTTTTTTTTTTTTTTTGGAGACGGAGTTTCGCTCTTAGTTGCCCAGGCTGGAGTGCAATGGCGTGATCTCGGCTTACTCAACCTCCCTCTCCCAGGTTCAAGCGATTCTCCAGCCTCAGCCTCCCGAATTGCTGGGATTACAGGTGCCCGCCACCATACCTGGCTATATTTTTGTATTTTTAGTAGAGATGGGGTTTCACCATGTTGACCAGGCTGGTCTCAAACTCCTGACCTCAGGTGATCTGCCCGCCTCGGCCTCCCAAAGTGCTGGGATTACAGGCGTGAGCCCTGCGCCCAGCCAAATGTTTAAATGTTTTCACTATTAGATATGTCTAATAAGAACTAAAGGAATATCTTCTTGAAATTGAAAAGGAAATAATATTTTTCTATCCCATAAGGATTGTCGGAAAGGTTTAAAGAGAAAATAATATATGCAAAGTGCTTACTTAGCAAGATGCCTAGCATTAAGAAGGTAGTATAAGAAAGTAATGTTAGTTTTGTTTTTGGTGTCTATTTGGGGTTATCTAGTAGTTTGGACAGGTTATTTTAATAACAATACTTTATGAAAATTATAAGGTACACATTTTAATTTTTGACAAGGATTCTAATAATTTCAATAATTTAAGCACAGTTTACTGGGGTCTTAACAAAGGTCACACATTCAGAAGTGGTATGGCCTTTAGGCTAGGAGTCTAGAGACCTAAGTTTTAATTCTAGCTCTGTTATCTTGTTGTATTTTGGACCAATCATTTCAAAAAAGGATGTTTTACTAGTTGCTCTGTAAGGTGCTTTCTAGTCTGCATCAGTTTTGTTGAGACTGCAATAGCAATGTATCCAAGATCCAAACTAATGATTTGCCATCTGGTTTCATTTAGCAAAGTTAATGTTCGGTCATCAAATACACATTCAATAGGAAGTATTCTTTTATGAAACAGTTCCTACAGTCATTTTTTTAACCCTGTATAAAATGAGTTTATTTTGGACTATTAAAAAATTTCAAAACTTTAAAATTTATTATTTTTCAACTAATGCAAAATATTACATTAGAAATATCTGAATAAAAATGATTCTGGGCCGGGCGCAGTGGCTTACGCCTTTAATCCCAGATTTTGGAAGGCCGAGGTGGGCGGATCATCTGAGGTCAGGAGTTTGAGACCAGCCTGGCCAACATGGTGAAACCCCATCTTTACTAAAAATACAAAAATCAGCCGGGTGTGGTGGTGGGTGTCTGTAATCCTAGCTACTCAGGAGGCTGAGACAGGAGAATCGTTTGAACCTGGGAGGTGGAGGTTGGAGGTTGCAGTGAGCAGAGATCGTGCCACTGCAGTCCAGCCTGGGCAACAAAGAGTGAAACTCCATCTCAAAAAAAAAAAAAAAAAAAAAGATTCTGTTCTTTTCTGTATTTACTGATGTTCTTAAACATCTTACATTTTTTAAAATTTAGGTTACCTCCCTCTTGAAACTATTTACAAGTGACAGTGATGACTCCTGTTACTCAAAATTAAACCAAAATGAACATCAAACTGGGATTTATTGGGGCTCAGAAACAAGAAGATACAATTCATTCATTTGAAAATGATAAAGAGGGACTGAAATAGTAGTGAGAAAGCTGCCCTGAGACCAGAGTAACTTTGTTTCTTTGAAGTACCATTTACAGTAATAACCCAAAGGGGTGCCAAGGGGCTGCCACTCTTTGGCTACACTTTATTGTTCCTTCATACTTGGTCTCCATGTGTCCTTCCGTATACAGAAGAGGGAAGGACACATGGAGACAAAGTATGCATATACATACAGAAATTCTGGAGCAGCAGCTTACTGATGTATACAACTTACAGAATCTCTCTGAGTTATGCTACTACCAGTAGTATGTTGGGCATGTTGGCCCAAACTTCCTTAATCAGGAAACTTTGGATAGGTGTATTGCTAGCGGCCTTCACTTGGGTTTAATCTCAACATTTCTGTGGTGCAAAGTGCACTAGATTGAGAGTTAATAGATCTGAATTTTAATTCCAATTTTGCTCCCAATGATCACTGTGACCTAAGGGACATCACTTCATCCTTCATCGTTCATTCACTTTATCTTATCTATTCATTAACAACTAATCTGCCTGCCTGCCTCCAGTTGCTTTCTAGTGGTAGTGATGATGGAGGTGGTGAGACACACAATAAATACGTAAGCAAATAGGAGAACTGTGAAGGAAGGAAAAGTAAATGATATACTAGGGATAGTGCACTTTTAAAAATAGGGCATCTAGGATTTCTCTAGGTAAGTGAAAAATGAAGAGGTTTAACTGGATGCTAAGGGGTCTTGCACATTAAAAGGCATGTGTTTCCGTCTTTTCAGAACTGTGTTCTAGGAAGGCCTACGAATGCCTCTAACTATAAATGCAAATCTATTTAAATCAAGTGATACATCAATTTTTCGTTGCTTGATTTGGAAATAATCCGCAAAAGAAGCAATAGCTAAACATTTTAGTGTTGTTTGGGGAGTAGCTGCTGGACAATAAAGACCAAAATAAAGACCAAAACATAACTTACAAACAAAACAAAACAAAAAAACACAGCCCAAGACAGATCAGAAACTAGGTGTATGCAGGGCGCCAGGTTATGACACTGTTCTCAGACATCCACATGGCGCAAAAAGAAAACCTCACTAGGCAGCTTCGCACGTGCTCGGCGTAGGGGCTCCTGCGAGGTCCTAGTCCCTCCCTCGGAGCTAAGAGCGGAACGGAGGCTGTACCTGACTGCTGCTTGGAGGAAACCCTGGCTGAGTCCAGGGAGGAGGAGCCAGAGGCGGGGCGATTGGAAGCAACCACCTCTGCGAAGCTGCAGGATTTCCGCAGGGCGGGGGCTCGTTATCTCCCGGAAGAAAACGGCTCATGTCACAGAAGTCTCGTGATTGCTCTGGGAGCTTTGCTTAACCACTTGGAACTACAGAAGAAAGAAGGATCTAGCGAAATATGGCCGCAGAGAGCCCTGCTATGCGTCGGGTCCAGGTGGCAGAACATCCCAGGTTGGGGAGAGGAGACGCCGGGCTTTGGGATCTCCTGGGTTGGCTAGGTGTAGTTCCGGTCCACAGCATTTGGCTGCTCCCTTGGGGCGCTGCTTTTGGTCCCGGGGAGCAGGTAGAACCCTTGGGATTCTATAAGGACACGTGGCTGGGCTTGCAAAAAAGATCACAATGCACATACTACCAGGGGTTGTATGTTTTTTGCTTCATCCATGCTGATTCTTGTTTTCCTTTTCTTGCTGTAATTAGTGCGTTCTTTCTACTGGGCTTCAGCAGAAATGCCCAAATCCACACTGTTACATGCCAGTTGATACTGCTTTTTAAAAGTCTTCTTTCTAAATATTCATTGAAAACAAACACCAAAACCCTCTTGGTCTCTGCATCCTCTTTAAAAAACAAAAAACAAACAAAAAAACACGAGAATCTCTGAACTGCCACTTAGGGAATTAATTTGATGGCAGTCCCTAGCTACAGAGTAATCGTTTAGTGATGTCTCGGGGAGGATCTTTTCAGTTACAGGTACTTTGTAGAAATACTTTATTCTGACTAATGAGGCTGAAGTCTCATAAAATGAAGTTTCTCACCTGCTACTTTAGCCAAGAACTTTTCTGACTCTGCCTTTGCTGTTTTTGTTTTTTGTTTTTGTTTTGAGACGGAGTTTCGCTCTTGTTGCACAGGCTGGAGTGCAATGGCGCTATCTTGGCTCACCGCAACCTCCGCCTCCCGGATTCGACTGATTCAACTGCCTCAGCCTCCCGAGTAGCTGGGATTACAGGCATGCACCAGCACACCCGGCTACTTTTGTATTTTCAGTAGAGACAGGGTTTCTCTATGTTGGTCAGGCTGGTCTCGAGCTCCCGACTTCAGGTGATCCGCCCGCCCCGGTCTCTCAAAGTTTGGGGATTACGGGCATGAGCCATCGCGCCTGGCGTCTGCTTTTGCTGTTTTTAGCCTTTTTTATGTTAACTTTTTTCTTTGACATCAAGTCCTTAAGCTCTTCCTACTTCGTTTATTACCACCATGTGTCAATTGATGATAATATATTTTACTACAACTTGAAAATGTTCTTTGATCCTTAAACCAGCAAACAGGGTGTCTTTAGTTATCAGAAAGAAACATAATTTCTTATTATAGAGTCCAGCACAGCTTTGGACTACTTCCCAATGTCTTTGAATGTTTTAATATACTCTAGAGGTTCTTGTGTAGCACTGTTGCCCTTATATATTTGAATGAATTAAAACGCAGTGTTAAAGGCATGCTTCCAATAAGATTAATGAGAAATTTGCTACATGAAAATAACCTGATCCCTTGTAGTTTTTTTTTTGTTGTTGCTTTTTTTTTTTCTTTTTTTTTGAGACAGAGTCTTGCTCTGTTGCCCAGGCTGGAGTACAGTGGCGCGATCTCTGCTCACTGCAACCTCCGCCTCCTAGGTTCAAGCCATTCTCCTGCCTCAGTCTCCCGAGTAGCTGGGATTACAGGTGCCGCTACCACGCCTGGCTATTTTTTCTGTTTTTGGTAGAGACGGGGTTTTGCCATGTTGGCCAGGCTGGTCTTGAACTCCTGACCTCAGGTGATCCGCCCGTCTTGGCCTCCCAAAGTGCTGGGATTACAGGCATGAGCCACGATGCCCAGCCTGTAGTTTAGTCTTTTACATAAAACATATTCATGTGTAAATTCCTCATGTGTTTCCATTTTATGTGATTTTAATACTAAAGATCAACATTTGTATCTATATTTACTCTGTTTGGGGGAGGATGGTGTAACAATATTGGTACATGTACTCAAAGTGAAGAATTGCTTACTGAATTTCCTTAGTGTTCCTTCTTGCTTTTCATGACTTTCATATTATTAATTCATGCAACAAATATAAATATTGTTAATATTTCTCTGTATTATCCACAGAAGAGATCATAATAGGTAAGCTCTGCCATTTTCCTGTTGTTCATTTGTGCACAAAATGCAATTATTAGCTTCATGCAATGTTTTGTTTGCAGGAATCTTTTGCAGCCACTTACTCATTTTAGGAGGGATGTATTTTGTTAAATCTAAATAGTATAATCTATAAATTCACCTAACCGGTCAAATATTGCAATATGCTGAGAAGGAAAAAAAAATGAATAAATGGTCAGCCTGCCTCCTTGTGGAACTCTTGTTCTTTTTCAGGATGCCTCTTCAACCTCACAAGGCATGTGATCCTTTGAGTAAAGGCACTGGTCAACCGTATTATACATTTTAGTAAAACTTAATTTCCTTTTATTATTTTATGTAAAATCAAATAGAAATTGAAGTTCTAATATTTTCTTTCTGTGTCCCACTCTTGTGTGGTACCTGTACTGTAATACTCTAAATTTCTCTGTTCTGGCTTTCTTTGCATTCTTAGCAAGCTATATCTCTTTACTTTCTCTTTTGGATTAAGTTTCTAAACTTGTTGGATTATTGTTATTTTTGTAGCAGTTTTATTGACATTCACGTATCACATAACTAATTCATTTAAAGTTTGCAATTAAATGAGTTTAGTATATTCATAGAGCTGTGCAACCATCACCATAATCAAATTTAGAATGTTTTCTTCTCAGAAAGAACCCCGCCATCTCTTGTATTATCACACCCCAGAACTCCATTCCCTTTCCCCTCACCTGGCCTTAAACAACTACTAATCTCTTTTCTGTATTTATAGATTTAGTCACTTTGGACATTTCAAATGAATGGAATCATAGAAAATGTTTGTTTTTTTGGTGACTGGCTTCTTCCATGTGGCATAATGTTCTGAAGATTCATGTATCAGTACGTCATTTAACATGTATCAGTACATCATTCCTTTTTATCATCAAATAATATTCTAGTTTATGGATACTCATTTTGTTTATATATTCAACAATTGATGGACATTTGGGTTGCCTCCACCTTTTGGCTGTTATGAATAATGCTTGCTGCTGTATGAACACATTCTTTGGTCTCTATTCTACCAGTTGAGCTAGCAGGGTGACACTGAATACATTCTTAATATTAAAAATTTGGATTAATTAAAAGTATATTCAGTAAAGCCTGAAAATCCCTGTTTCTTTCCTGATTGTTTCTGATTTCTACCCTAGAC
Source organism: Rhinopithecus bieti (assembly GCF_001698545.2). Lineage (NCBI taxonomy): Eukaryota > Metazoa > Chordata > Mammalia > Primates > Cercopithecidae > Rhinopithecus > Rhinopithecus bieti. The sequence continues at coordinate 210,988 of NW_016805531.1, read as the reverse complement.
TGCCAATTTCTACTTCCCTTCTTAGAAGTTATCCATTTGGTTTGTATCCTTATAATATCATTGTGTCCTTATATCATTGTTACTATATTTTATAAAAATGATATATTCACTTAAGTCCAATAATTATATGATATTTGTTGTTTTTTGCTTACTTTTTTCATTTAATCTTTCTCAGATATCCTGGTATATCAGTTCATACAGATATATTTCATTATTTTTATTTATTTTATTTTATTTTTTGAGACAGAGTCTCGCTCTGTCTGCTGGAGTGCAGTGGCGTGATCTTGACTCACTGCAACCTCCACCTCTTGGGTTCAAGAGATTCTCCTGTCTCAGCCTTCCAAGTAGTTGGGATCACAGGCATGTGCCACCATGCCTGGCTAATTTTTGTATTTTTAGTAGAGACAGGATTTCACCATATTGGCCAGGCTGGTCTTGAACTCCTGACCTCAAGTGATCCACCCACCTTGGCCTCCCTGGGATTACAGATTGAGCCACTGTGCCCTGGACTATTTCACTGTTTTTAAGGGCTGAGAGTATTTTGTAGTATGAATACTATTATTTATTTAACCACTCAACATTTAGTACACTTAGATTTCTAGTTTTTCTCTCTTGTAAACAATGCTGCAATAAACATCCTTGTGTGTGTATATATGTATGCACACAGAGAGCCTCCAGTGTGGACTGAAGGTGCTCTAACTTTGAGTAGGGAAGAGGAAGTTTGGGTTTTAGGCCCCACAGAGTCTGTGTGTATGTATATATACATATACATATATATACATACACACACGAAATATATATGTGTATATATATTCTCTGAGCATTTGTCTGAATTTTTTAAAGCTTGTTCATAAAAATGGAAGCAGAGCCAAAGGTAATAAGCATTAAAAATTTTGATAGCTATTGTCAAATGTCCCTGCAAAAAAGATGTTATTGGATTGTCTATTTCTTGTTTTTTTTTTGTTTGTTTGTTTCTTTTGTTTTTAAGATAGAGTCTCGCTCTGTTGCCCCAGCTGGAGTGCAGTGGCATGATCTCGGCTCACCACAACCATTGCTTCCTGGGTTCAAGCAATTCTCCTGCCTTAGCCTCCCAAGTAGCTGGGATATAGGTGTGTGCCACCACGCCTGGCTAATTTTTATATTTTTAGTAGAGATGGGGTTTTACTATGTTGGCCAGGCTGGTCTCGAGCTCCTGACCTGGTGATCTGCCTGCCTTGGCCTCCCAAAGTGCTGGGATTACAGGTGTGAGCCATGGCACTTGGCCTATTTCTTGTTATTTTTAGAAACTCTTTTTATATGCATGTATTTTGTATGTATATGTATTTTCAATAGAAATCATTTATTCTATATATATTATTAATAGAGTTTCTAGTTTAACTTTATGACACCTTTTGTTGTGTAGACATTTTATAATTTATGCAGAGTCATATGTTGAATAATAATGATGATAGCATTTTGTCTTCACCCTTGTTTTAATGTGTCATCCAAATGACCACCACGGTGGCGCGAGGTAGTAGAAAGGAGAGCTTTATTGGCAATATCAGTTTGTAGACCAGGAAGAGAGAGTCTCCAGTGTGGACTGAAGGTGCTGTAACTTCGAGTAGGGAAGAGGAAGTTTGGGTTTTAGGCTCCACAGCGTCTGTCTTATAAAATAGAATCATACATATTTGGCAGGTTTTGGGGAAAAGCCATACATATTTATGAGGGGAGCCAAGCACATAGGCAGTGGGTAAACATATATGTAACATACATCCCATGTTCACTTTGTGGCAGGTTTTACCGTTAAAATGAGATGGAATTTGGCTCTTTACATCAAAAGGTGAACTATAGGGCACAAAGACAACTAGTGCACAGCCTCTATAGGCTGGCCGAAACTGGCTTAAGGTCTGCAGTTGTTTATCAGAAAAGAATGTTTGTAAGGCTGGTCCTCTGTCTGATCAGAGTTGTAGTGGTCTGGATCATGAGTCAGACTTAGGAGGTGTCCAATATTGCTAGGGGATTTAGCCAGAGTGTCGTTTTACTTGTAGCCATGAGAATTTAAGAAGTTGTCATGCCTCAACCTGTAACTTTTGTTACCTTAACTTTAGGGTCCCCCTTACTTGATAAAGGGGCATCTACTTCAGTTTCTCAGATCACAAATGGAAATGCTTCTAATATTTTGCCATCAAATAAGATGTTTGCTGTTTCTGGTAAACATCGTTTATTAAATTAAGGACATGCCCTTTTCTAGTAGGTGAGAAAAGAACAATAGCTCTGAGCCATCTGAGCTATGTGAGATGTGCAAAAATTTATCAGGCCCAGAGAGACATGAATATGGCACTTTAGTCGCATCCCTCGCCCTCCTTGCACCCATGTGCCAGGGGGCAGTCATTTAAAGGCCTTTTCTTCCTAACTAGCTGCTTCCCCTGTTATCTTCATGTTCCTGTAATCTGTGATGCAAAGAACAACGTACAGCCGATCAATAGGTTATGCTATTTTAATGTAAATTCTTGGTAAACAAATTAGGAACCACCCCATTTTTTTCCTTTAAAAACCACTAGTAACTACTGCTAATCAGAGGGTATATTCATGTTAACTTGAATCTGTGCTCCTGGGTTGCAGTCTTCAAACTTGGCCCAAATAAACTCTGTGTTAAGTTTGCCTCACTTTTTTTGTCTTTAGATCAATGCATGACAGAGGTTTAAAAATAATTTTATTTTATTTTAAAAAATAGGGAATAGTTATGAAAATACATTTGTTTCTTCTTTGGGTTTTTTGAGAGGATCGTGAAGTCATAGAATTTTCCTCTTTTTATTCTGTTAGCATAGTGTATTTAATCAACAGATTTCTGGTGCTGATTACCTTCACATTCCTGGAATGAACTCTGCTTGGTCACATAGGTTATTTTAGGTAATTACTGCATTACATTTATCAACATTTTATTTAGAGTTTTTCTATCTATTTTCACAAGTGAGATTAGCCTGTAGTTTGCTTTTGAGGGCCATTCTTGTCAAGTTTAAGCATCTGGGTTAGACTAGCCTACTAAAATAAGATGGGAAACTTTCCACAGCTTCTATTATTTAGAATTATTTATAAAAGAAAGACTTTTTTTTCTTGAAGATAACTAACTTTTACCACTTTTTGGGCTTTGTTTCTGAACTTTCTATTTTTTATTTTTACTACCCTCTTGTGTCATTTTTAGATTTGTTTTTCTGCACGCCTTTGGTTTAACATTTTTATCCTTTTTTTTTAAAACAAATTTTAATGTTGTTGTTTTTCTGTATTGAGTTATTTAAGTATCAAAGTTTTTTTCTTTTATTGTTTTTTTATTGAAAAAGAACCTTTTGTTTTTTCATTGGCTGTTTTCCCTAGTTCAATTAATTTTGTTTTTCTTAATTGTCTTTTTTTCTTAATTTTTTTTGCTGTTCTGTGTTATGTCTTTACTTTTTTTCATTATTCTTTTTCTTTTTGTTTTAATATTTATTTTAAATATTATACACCTTGTTTTTTACCGCATTTACCTAACTTAGATACAGCAAAGTTTTCTTATTGAAAAGTACATCATCCTTCTAGAGTTTTCAAACATTATTGCCTTTACTTTCATATTTGACAAAGTTCATGAACCATCTCCAGATAGTTTTAAGGACACTAACACTTGTAAGCAGACATGGCTTCCTATGTTTTTTGGTAATCAATTTTACAACATTATTAATTAGTGGCCACGTGGGTTGGGAGTTTGCGCTTTTCCAAGATGTCACGGTGGAATCACAGGGTGTGGTGGACTTTGACCTACCAGCCACGGATCTTTGCCTGCGGTGTCAGCCCATGCATCACACTTTGCTTGTGGCTGGTTTGGTTATTCCACTGGGTGTCGGATATTTTCTGACAGCTTTATGGAATGGATTGAATGGGGCTACCTCAACATTTTGTGTGTTGGATCTTCACCAAAGTAAGGAACTTCAGGACTCTCGTGGGCATGGTGGTTATGCCGTATCCCATCCCTTTGGGAGGCCAAGCGTGGGTGGATCATTGAGGCAGAGTTCAATTACGCCTGGCCACAGGGGACCTTGTTCTACTAAACATGTAACAATTAGGCTAGGTGTGGTGGCGCCGCCTATATCCCAGCTACTCTTGGAGGCTGAGGCATGGAATTGTTGACCCAGGAGGCGGAGGTTGCAGTGAGGTGGCGTATGTGCCACTGCACTCCAGCTGCGGTGACAGGCAAGCTCGTCTCAAAAAAAAGAAAAGGAAATTATATATTTATTTATATAATATAGAGAGAGAGAGAGAGAGAGAGAGAGAAATAAAATGTATAAATATGTCTGTATATATGTATAAATAAAAATATATATGTACATGTATATATGTATATGTGTGTGTGTGTGTGTGTGTATGTGTGTATATATATATGAATTTAGTACTCTTACAATCCCACAGTGGAGTCCAGCTTTCTCCTCTTCAATGGACTTCGAGCATACTTTAGCTGGTTAACACCACAATGGACACGCTTGCTATAAGCTGCGCCCTTAGGAACTGGGCATTTTCGGCCACCATGGTGCACAGGAATCCTATATATAACGTAACCTTGCTTGACCTTGTAGCCCAGTCAGTGCACTGTTTTGGGCTGGGTGGGATGTGGAGCCCTGTGGTAGAGCAGAGAGCTGTCAGTACTGCTAGCAGGGACTCTCAGAAGATAGTGCATGATATCAGACTGTTGCTTCTTCCATAGCTCCTGAATGTACTTGTATGCAGCTCTCTTGGCTTACCTGATGGCTCTTGCCAGACAGAAAGGAAAGCGCCTTTCTCCCCCATGATTTATTTTCTTATATGAATAGAAGGCTAGAAAATTTTCTGAGTGCCATTATGGTTGTGTCTCATGGGTTTTGATACGTAGACCTCTCATTATTTTCAAAATAGCTATAGCTGTGGCCTTAATTTCCACTTTCCTTCAACTTCTTGCTCATTAATTTGCTCTTCAACCCTTTTCATTCTTCTATTCAACCTACTATTTTTATTTTCACCATCATAACCTTGTTTTCTAAGATCTCTAATATAATTATAGTTTTATTTTTGTTTAATTTTTGATCTTGGAGAAATTTATTGTGATGAAAGAACAAAACAGAGATTCAAATTCACCCTCCTTTCCCAATGATAATTACCATACTTTGAAATTCCACCTATAACATATATTAAATTCTCAAATATAACAGTAATAATAGTAATAACTATAATTATTTTATACTTATAAAACCCTCAAACAAACCTTTGCAGTGAGTTCTAGTATTAGCCTCAGTTTGTAGGTGAGGAAATTTGAGGCGTAGAGCAACTCATACAAATTAACATAATTAATGTTATAACCAATTGTTCTTAAATTAGTATTAAAAATTAACATTTTCTATAATGCCATGCCTCGATATCGTGATATTGAAGAGAAAACAAGCACAGACAGGATGGGGGACTTGCCCAAGGTCACAATGGAAGACTGAAAATACATGTCATAGCTCCTGAAATTTTAATTCATTCATTTCTGCAGTTTGCCACATGGTCTGAGAGAATTAGTCCTTTTAGTAAAGTCCATTTCATTCATGACAGTCATAGCTTTGTTTCTCAAGTTCTGTTACTAATACTGCTATTCTTTTTTCTTTGTTTCTTTTTCTTTCTTTTTTTTTTTTTTTTTTAAGATTTTAAGTCAAAAGAGCATTCAGAGCACCAGAGTCAGCAATTCGTGCTGCAGTACTTTGCCCAATTCCCCTTTTAACAATATGATCTTTGTAGGAGCTCTTGTTTTCATATTGAAATGCTCATTGTGTTTTTTGGGGGGCATACTTTCAGTGACTGCATTAAGACACAAGGTCTTGTTGGTAGCTCACCTAGAGGTAAAATACAGCTACTTACCCCAATTACAGCCCACCATTCATTATTAGAGGATTAGGTATGAAGTTTAGAAAAACACTGTTCACTTCAGTTCTTTCTGTTCTTAGAGAAAAACGCTTTCCTTGTTTGCCTCCATGCATTTGAATTTCAAAGGTAGTAATGTTGTATAGTAAGCCTCTTGGTGATGAAGCAGTTACAAGCCATGAACGGACTGCCTTCCCAAGGAAGTCTAGGGAAATGACAAAGTTTTATAATTCAAAATAATTTCATTAAGACACATTTTAGGAGACTTATTCTAACTCTGCTGTTAGCACTTCTTGTTATTTGTGTTTGTAGTCCTTATAAAAACAAATTAATAAGGATTCAAGTTCAGGAGAACTTGAATTTCATCTGTATATGATTTTCACAGGCAGAAACATTAACCCCTATTAAGGCTAGCAGGATTACCTAAACCGGAAAAGTGGGAGTTATACTTAATCGCTCTCTTTCCCACATTTAATTGTACCAATTCCTTTGGATTTGACATTTTAAATATCACCTTAATTTCACCCTTCTCTACCTATAGCTTTAAAGTATTTTCAGCATTTCTCTCTAGATATATTACAATGAACTGCTATTAGATCTCTTTATTTCTACAATCCAAATTCCACACACTACCCAGTGAGCTTTTTCAAATGCAAAATTGATGATTTACTTCATTTTAAAATGTCTGTTCACATCCATTGCCTGTATATTGAAAGCCAGGTTTCTCAATATGGCATAATAAGGCCCTTTAAGATCTGAGGCTTGATACCCTCCAACCTCCTCCCCTCCTGTTCTCTTCTGATGTTCTTAGAACCCTGTTTGTAGTTTCCGAATGCAGTATGCTTGGGCCTTTTCATGCCAATTTCCTAGAATGCTTCACCCTACCCCACCTGTCTGACATCATCCTTTAAAATTTATTTCAAACATTACATCTTTGGGAATCCTTTAACGTACCTTCCCTCTTTTTGATTTATCTTACCACTCATATTCTCTCATAGCAGGGACTAAATGATGTTTCTCTGTGCTCCCAAAGGACTATGTTTGGCCAACTTGTCACTCTGTATTGTTCCCCTGTATTGTGACTTTTGGCTTACCTATTTTCCTCTTTTGCTAGACCCTTCCTCTTCCTCTTCCTCTTCATCTCCTCTTCTTTCTTTTGAGACAGAGTCTCACTCTGTTGCCCAGATTGAAGTGCAGTGGCACAATTATGGCTCACTGCAGCCTTGACTTCCTGGCCTCAGGTGATTCTCCTACCTCAGCCTCCCGAGTAGCTAGGACTACAGGCATGCATGTGCCATGGTGCCCAGCTAATATTTTGTATTTTTTGTAGAGATGGGGTTTTGCCATGTTGCCCAGGCTGGTCTGGAATTCCTGAGCTCAAGTAATCTGCCTTGCCCTCCCAAAGTGCTGGGATTAAGTACATGAGCCACCGCACCTAGCCAACTTTTAAATTTCTTAAGGCCAAGGATTCTTACTCATCTCCTTTCAAAGAGTACTTAGTAAAGCATCAGTAAATGTTTCTTTTTTTTTAAAAAGACTTTTTTTTTTTTTTTTTTTTAAACAGAGTCTTAATCTGTTGCCCAGGCTGGAGTGCAGTGGTGCTGTGGCACGTTCTCGGCTCACTGCAGCCTCCACCTCCTGGGTTCAAGCGATTCTTGTGCCTCAGCCTCCTGAGTAGCTGGGATTATAGGCGCCCACCACCAGGCCTGGCTAATTTTTGTATTAAAAAAAAAAGTTTTTTATTTTGAAATACTTTTAGACTTATAGAAAAGTCAAATAATAGTTGAAAAATTACTGTATATTCCTCTCCCAAATTCCCCAAACTTAGCATTTTACAACATTTACTTTATCATTCTCTGTTTTAATTTTTTTAATTTTTAATTTTTATGGGCATATAATATAGATGTATATATTTATGGGGTACATGAGATATTTTGATACAGGCATACAATGTATAATAATCCCTTCAGGGTAAATAGGGTATTCATCACCTCCAACATTTATAATTTCTTTGTGTTATAAACATTCCAGTTATCTTTTAGTTATTGTAAAATGTAAAATAAATTTTTGTTGACTGTAATAACTGTTATGCTATCAAATACTAGATCTTATTCATTCTATCTAACTATATTTTTTTATCTATTAACCATCCCCACTCCCTCACCTCTGCTACCCTTCGCAACCTCTGGTAGCCATCATTCTACTCTCTTTCTCCATGAGTTCAGTTGTTTTAATTTTTAGCTCCTGCAGGTGAGTGATAATGTATGAAGTTTGTATTTCTGTGCATGACTTGTTTCACTTAACATAATGTCCCCCAGATCCATCCATGTTGTTGCAAATGACAGGATCTCATTCTTTTTTATGGCTGAGTAGCACTCCATTGTGTGTATATACATTTCTTTATCCATTTATTTGTTGCTGGACACTTAGGTTGTCTCCAAATCTTGGCTATTGTAAATGGTGCTACAATAAACATAGAGTGCGGGTATCTTTTTGATACACCGATTTCCTTTTGGATAGATACCTAGCAGTGGGATTGCTGGATCACAAGGTAGTTCTATTTTTAGTTTTTTGAAGAACCTCTCAACTGTTCTCGATAGTGGTTGTACTAATTCACATTTCTACCAACAGTGTATGAGGGTTCTCTTTTCTCCACATCCTTACCAGCATTTGTTATTACCTGTTTTTTGGATAAAAGTCATTTTTTTAATGCAGTGAGATGATATCTTACTGCAGTTTTAATTTGCATTTCTCTGATGATCAGTGATGTTAATCACTTTTTCATATGCCTGGTTGCCATTTTATGTCTTGAAAATGTTTATTCAGATCTTTTGCCCATTTTTGAATTGAATTATTACATTTTTTCCTATTACATTGTTTAAGCTCATTATGTTTTCTGGTAATTAATCCCTGTCAGATAGTTTGCAAATATTTTTTCTCATTCTGTAGGTTGTGTCTTCATTGCATTGATTTTTTCCTTTGCTGTACAGAAGCTTTTTAACTTGATGTGATCTGATTTGTCCACTTTTGCTTTGGTAGCCTTTACTTTTAGGGCATTAGACAAAAAATCTTTGCTCAAACCAATGTCCTGGACGTTTCCCCAATGTTTTCTTGTCTATCTTTTCAAAATACCAACTTCTCCTTTTGTTTATCTTTTGTATTTTTTGCTTTAATTTCATTTATTTCTGCTCTCATCTTTATTATTTCTTCTACTAATTTCAGATTTGGCTTTCTCTTGTTTTTCTATGTTAAGATGCATCATTAGGTCATTTATTCGGTGTTTTTCTACTTTTTTGATGTGAGCATTTATTTCTATAAACTTTCCTCTTAGCATTCCATCACTGTAACCCAAAGGTTTTTCTGTGTTGTGTTTCCATTTTTATTTGTTTCAAGAAATTTTTAAATTTTCTTCTTAACTTCTTCATTGACCTACTGGTCATTCAGGAACATATTGTTTAATTGTGTTTGTATAGTTTCTAAAGTTCCTCCTATTGATTTCTAGTTTTATTCCATTGTTGTCAGAAAAGATACATGATATGATTTCATTTTTTTGAATCTTTAAAGGCTAGTTTTGGCTGGGTGTAGTGGCTCATGCCAGTAATCCCAGCACTTTGGGAGGCCAAGGCGGGCAGATCACTTGAGGTCGGGAGTTTGAGACCAACCTGACCAACATGGAGAAACCCTGACTTTACTAAAAATACAAAATTATCTGGGTGTGGTGGCGCATGCCTGTAATCCAAGCTGCTTGGGAGGCTGAGGCAGGAGAATGGCTTGAACCCGGGAGGCAGAGGTTGCGGTGAGCCAAGATCACACCGTTGCACTCCAGCCTGGGTAACAAGAGTGAAACTGTGTCTCAAAAAAAAAAAAAGACTAGTTTTGTGGCCTAAGATATGGTCTGTTTTTGAGACTCAACCATGTGCCCAGGAGAGGAATGTGTATTCTGTCGCCGCTGGGTGAAATGTTCTGTAAATAACTATTAGGTCTATTTGGTATAGTGCAGATTAAATCTCATGTTTCTTTGTTGATTTTCTCTCTGGATGATCTGTCCAATGCTGAAAGTGGAGTGTTGAAGTCTCCAGCTATTATTGTTTTGGGGCCTCTCTTTTTAGCTCTGATAATATTTGTTTTATATATTTGGATGCTCCAGTATAAGGTGCATATATATTTACAACTGTTACTTCTTGCTGAATTGACCCCTTTATCATTATATAATGACCTTCTTTTCCTCTTCTTATGGTTTTTATTTTGAAATCTATTTTGTATGATATAAGTATAGCTACTTCTGCTCTTTTTTGGTTTCCACTGGCACGGAATATCTTTTTTCATCCCTTTTCTTTTTCAGTCTGTGTGTGTCTTTAGAGGTGAAGTATGTTTCTTGTAGGCAACAGATCATTGGATTTTGTTTTGTTTTTAATCCATTCAGCCATTCTATGTCCTTTGACTGGAGAGCTGAGTCCATTTACGTTCAATGTTATGGTTGATAAGTAAGGACTTTTCTGCCATTTTATTGTTGTGTTCTTGTTGTTTTGTAGTCTTCTCTTCCTTCTTTCCTGTCTTGCTTTTGTGAAGGTGATTTTCTCTGGTTTTAATTTCTAGGTTTTTATTTTTTGTGTATCTGTTTTGTGTTTTTTATTTGAGGTTACCATAAGGCTTGCAAATAACATCTTATCACCCATTTTTTTAAACTGATATTAACACCGATTACACAAAGAAACAAGCAAGAAAAGAGACAACAAAAAAAAACACTTCAAATTCATCTACCTTCTTTTTTAACTTTTTGTTGTTTTTATTCGTATCTTGTTGTCTATGTCTTGCGAATTTATTGTAGTTATTATTTTGGATGGGTTTATGTTTTAGTCTTTCTACTCAAGATATGAGTAGTATACACACCACAGTCACAGTGTTACACTCTTCTGTGTTTGTGTCGTTTGTGTCTTTCTTATTACCAGTGAATTTTCTATCGTCAGATGATTTCTTTTTTTTTTTTTTTTTGAGACGGAGTCTTGCTCTGCCGCCCAGGCTGGAGTACAGTGGCCGGATCTCAGCTCACTGCAAGCTCCGCCTCCCGGGTTCACGCCATTCTCCTGTCTCAGCCTCCCGAGTAGCTGGGACTACAGGCCCCGCCTCGTCGCCCGGCTAGTTTTTTGTATTTTTTAGTAGAGACGGGGTTTCACCGTATTAGCCAGGATGGTCTCGATCTCCTGACCTCATGATCCGCCCGTCTCGGCCTCCCAAAGTGCTGGGATTACAGGCTTGAGCCACCGCGCCCGGCTGATGATTTCTTTTTTGAAAAAAATTAACTTTTACTGTTGATATGTGAGTACATGTGCACATTTGTTATATGAGAATATTGTGTGATGCTGGGGTTTGGGGCCTGTATCCTGTCATTCAGGTAATAAGCATAGTACCTGATAGTTTTTCAACCCGTACCCTGTTCCTCCTCTCCTCCCTCTAGTAGTCTGGAGTGTCTTTTGTTTCCATGTTTATGTCCATGTGTACTCAATGTTTAGCTCTTACTTATAAGTAAGAACATGCGATATTTTGTTTTCTGTTCGTGTGTTTATTTGCTTAGGATAATGACTTCCCACTGCATCCATTTTACTGCAGAGAATTCGGTATTACTCTTTTTTATGGCTATGTAGTATTACAGGGTGTTTATGTGCTACATTTTTTTTTATCCAGTCTACCATTGATAGGCACCTGGGTTTGATTCCATGTCTTTCTTACTGTGAATAGCACAGCAGTGAACACATGAGTACATTTGTCTTTTTGGTAGAATGATTTATTTTCCTTTGGATGTATACCCAGTAATGGGATTGCTGGGTCAAATGATAGGTCTGTTTTAAGTTCTTTGAAGAAACTCCAGACACTTTCTAATTTATATTTCCATCAGCAGATTATAAATGTCCCCTTTTCGTTGCAGCCTCATCAACATCTGTTAGTTTTTGACACATTTTGGTAATAGCCATTCTGACTAGTGTGAGACGGGTATCTCATTGTGGTTTTGGTTTTGATTTGCATTTCTTCAGATGATTTCTTATTGCTTATTAACATCCTTTTCTCTCAGTTTGAAGTTTCTTTAGCATTTCTTGTAGGATGTGTCTGCTGTCAGTGACAGCAGTTTTTGTCTGTCTCAGAAAGTCTTTGTTTCTTTTTTATGTTTGAAGTGTATTTTTGCTGGATATACTATTCTAGGATAAACATTTTTTTTCTTTCAGCACTTTAAGTATGTCTTGCCATTCTCTCCTAGCCTGTACGGTCTCCACTGAGAAGTGTGCTGACAGATGTAATGGAGCTCCTTTACATGTTACTGGTTTCTCTTCTCTTCCTGCTTTTAGGATCTTTCTTTATCCTTGACCTTTGGGAGTTTGATTATTAAATGTCTGGAGGTAGTCTTATTTGGGTTAAATCTGCTTGGTATTCCATAACCTTCTTGTACTTGAATATTGATATATTTCTCTAGGTTTATAAAGTTCTCTTTTATTATCCCTTTGAATAAACGTCCTACCCCAGTCTCTCTCACTGTCTATGTTTTTCAGGCCGATAAATCTTAGACTTGCCCTTTAGAGGCTATTTTCTGTAACTTGTTGGCATGTTATATTCTTTTTTATTCTTTTTTCTTTTGTGTCCTCTCACTGTGTATTTTCAAATACCCTGCCTTCAAGTTCACCAATTCTTTCTTCTACTTGATCAATTCTGCTATTGAGTGACTCTGATGCATTCTTCAGTATTTCAATTGAGTGTTTCACTCTAGAATTTGTTTGATTCCTTTAAATTATTTTGATCTCTTTGTTAGAAGTATCTGATAGGATTCTGAATTTTTTCTCTGTATTATCCTGATTTTTTTTTTTGAGACAGTGTCTCACTCTGTCGCCAGGCTGGAGTGCAGTGGTACAATCTCAGCTCACTGCAACCTCTGCTTCCTGGGTTCAAGCAATTGTCCTGCCTCAGCCTCCCGAGTAGCTGGGACTACAGGTGTGCACTACCACACCCAGCTAATTTTTGTACTTTTAGTAGAGACGGGGTTTCACCATGTTGGCCAGAATGGTCTTGATCTCTTGACCTCATGATCCGTCCACCTTGGCCTCCCAAAGTGCTGGGATTACCGGTGTGAGCCACTGCACCTGGTCTGTTACCCTGAATTTTGTTGAGCTTCTTCAAAACAGCTATTTTGAATTATCTGTGTGAAAGGTCACTTATCTCTGTCACTCTGGGAATAGCCACTGGTGCCTCATTTAGTTCATTTGGTGATGTCATATTTTCCTCAATGGTCTTGATGCTTGTGGATGTTCACTGATGTCTGGACATTGAAGACTCAAGTATTTATGGTAGTCTTTGCAGTCTGGATTTATTTGTACCTTTTTGGGCAGGCTTTCTAGGTATTTGAAGGGAATTGAGTGTTATGATCTAAGTCTTTGGTCACTGCAGCTATATCTTTATTAGGGGGTGCCCCACACCCAGTAACACTGTGTCTCTTGCCTTCTCGTAGAGGTACTGCCTTGGTGGTGTTGGGTAAGATCTGGGAGAATTCCCTGGATTACCAGGCAGAGTCTGTTATTCTTTACCATAATTTTCCCCCAAACAGATTTTCTTTCTCCATGCTGAGTTTCTTGGAGTTGGGGGATGGGAAACACAAGTACCCTGTGGCCACTGTCACTGGGTCTACACTGGGTCAGACCCAGAGTTCACACAGCACTGGGTCTTGCCTGAGGCCTGCAGAAACCATGTCAGGGTTACCACTGATGCTCCCTCAAGGCCCAAGCAGGTGGCAAATCCAGCCAGACTTGTGGCCTTCTCTTTAGGGTGATGAGCTCCCGCTCAGCCCAGGATTGGTCCAGAAATGCTGTCTAGGAGTCAGGGCATAGAGTAAGGAACCTTAGGAATCTACTTGGTGCTCTATTCCACTGTGGCTGAGCTGGCACCCAAGCTGCAAGACAAAGTCCTTCCTACTCTTCCTTCCTCTTTCCTCAAGCAGAAGTATTTCCCTGTGGCCACCTCCCCCTTGTCTGTAGTGAATAATGCCTGGTTATTGCTGATGTTTACTGACTGGCTACCACTGTTTACCCAAGAACTCTTTTGTCAGCTTGTAGTGCATGCTGCTGGGCCTGGGATGCTCCCTTCAGGGTAGTGAGCTCCTCTCTGGTCCAGCACAGGTCCAAAAATGCCATCCAGGGTCAAGTCCTAGATTGGGGACCCCAGGAGTCCTTGGGTGGTCTATATCACAGTAACCAGACTGGTACCCATGCTTCAGGAGAAAGTTCCCTTTAATCTTCCTTCTTTCCTCAAGTAGAACAAATCTCTTCCCATGGCCATCACACTGGGAATGCACAGGGTCATCCAAGTCCTATGACAAATACTACCTGGCAACCACTGATGTTCTTTCAAGGTCTGATAGCTCTGTAGTCAGCAGGCAATGAATTCTCCCAGGACTAGTTCCTTCTCTTCAAGGTAGTAGATTCCCCCTGGCCCAGGATGTGTAGAAATGTTGTCAGGGTTTTCAGTGCCTTACAAAGACTTAGAGTGACTTTCAGATTTGTTTAGGAACCTGTTGTGCTTTAGCCCATGGTGGTTGGGCTAGCCAGAACTTACTTTCAGGCGGCTGGGATGGTCAATTTCCCTCTAGCTAAGGCTGGTCTAAATGCTCCTTCCAGGGGCACTGGCTGATTTCTGCACTGTGTTATTTTCTACTGATACAGGACAGCACTGAATTTCAAAGCAAAGCCCCATAATCACTGTACTCCTCCATGTGCACAGATTCTCTCTCCATGCTACATGGCCACCACCATTGCTGGAGGATAAGAGAGGGGTGGTGTCAATGATTCAAGACGATCTTTCCGACCGTCTTCAGTGTCAAATTCCTTGACATGATTTTAAAGCCAGATATTGTGATTATTCACCTGATTTTGGGTTCTTATGAAAGTGCTTTCTTCTGTGGTAGATAGTTGTTCAGCTTGTTATTTCTGCAGGAAGATGATCCCTAGAGGGTTCTACTTGGCTATCTTGCTCCTATCCCCTTATAATATTTTTCCTGAGCAGTTTGAGATTAAGTTGAGGACCTCATGCCTGTTAGAAGACAAAATCTCAACTAATTTAAATACTCTAATTAGCTTTTATTATTATTTTCAATTCATGAATTGGGCAGCATCTAAAAATAGAGAGGTGCTATGCTAGGCATGGCAGAACAGTTGGGTTTTACAAAATAGCTTGAAGAAGAACAAGTGAAACAGCAATAATAAAAAGCAGATTGGTTAATATCAGGTTACTTCAGGTTCCTTTTCTTGTAAGGGTTAAAACAGAGGGGACTTCCTTACCATGCTGGCTAAAACTGGCCTGTTTAGGAATTTGGCTACCATGTATCTCCTGCTTTTTTATAGATCAGGTAAACAACTTAGTTTTGGTTTGGTGATGGGGAACTTTAGCACGAATGACTCCATTTTGGCCTAGTGGAGGAACTCAGCCCAAAATAACGGTCTTCCATAAATTTTATTTAACATGCTCTTTTAACCTTAAATACTTGAATGCATATTTCCTAAAAACAAGGATATTCTTTTATATAATCAGAGCATAATGATTAAAATTAGGAAATTAACATCGATAGAACAGTGTTATCTAATTGACAGATATGATGTGTTAGCAGTTATCCTACTAATGTCCTTTATAGCAAAATACAGCATACATGGGTGGATACATTCCAAGACCCCTCAGTGGATGCCTGAAACCACAGATAGTACTGAATCCTATATATACTATTTGCTTTTTTCCTATATATAAATACCTATGATAAAGTTTAATTTATAAATTAGGCATAGCAAGAGATTAACAATGATAACTAAAAATAAAACAGAACAATTTTAACAGTATACCATCAACACTACTCATAGGCTTTGGAGTCATTATTAAGTAAAATTATGGTTACTTGAACACAAGCACTGCGATATAGAGACAATACAGACGTCAAGCTGATAATGAGATGACTACCAAGTGACTAGTGGGTGCGTAGCGTATATAGTGTGGATATCCTGTACAAAGGGAAGACTCATGTCCTGGAGAGGACAGAATGGGACAGTGTGAGATTTTATCATGCTACTCAGAATGGTGTGGAATTTAAAACTTAGGAATTGTTTATTTCTGTATTTTTCCATTTAATATTTTCAAACCATGGTTGACAGCAGATAACTGAAGTCACAGAAAACAAAACCACAAATAAGGGTGGACTGCTATATTTTTTCCTGTTCTAAGACCCAATCTAGGATGTATACTATACTTACTTGTTGCCTCTTTAATGTTTTTTTGTTTGTTTGTTTGTTTGTTTTGAGATGGAGTCTTGCTCTGTCGCCCAGGCTGGAGTGCAGTGGCGCAATCTTGGCTCACTGCAAGCTCCGCCTCCTGGGTTCACGCCATTCTCCTGCCTCAGCCTCCCAAGGAGCTGGGACTACAGGTGCTTGCCACCACGTCCGGCTAATTTTTTTTGTAGTTTTCGTAGAGACGGGGTTTCACTGCGTTAGCCAGGATGGTCTTGATCTCCTGACCTCGTGATCCACCCGCCTCAGCCTCCCAAAGTGCTGGGATTACAGGCATGAGCCACCGTGCCCGGCCTAATCTTTTTTATTGTGGAACACTTCCTCAGCCTTTCTATGTGTTTTATGAGCAGCTGTTTTACAGAGTATTCCTCAGTTTGAGTTTTAGGGAAAATTGTGAAAAACTTTGAAATGGACCAAAAGATTATCAGGTATCTTCAAAGGAAAACTAGAAGTTGTCTAGTATACTTTTCAAGTTATCTGATTTCTATGTGAGTTCTGAGACTTTGATTGTATTCATGGATTCATGGTATTTTACAACTCTGTAGGTCATATAAAACTGTTAGCAATGCAAATTATGTATTATTTTCCATAGAAATTGCAAATCCTGTCTGGTGGAATGCAATTGATTGCCCCCTGGCTATTAATGTTTTCCAGTTTTTTTGTATACATTTCTGTTTTTTTTTCCCCCTAATATCACATTTGTTATTTTATGAAAGAGGGAAATGTGATTATCACTGATATTTTAAATGCATGTTTTTTAAAAATTATACTTTAAGTTCTAGGGTACATGTGCACAATGTGCAGGTTTGTTACATATGTATACATGTGCCATGTTAGTGTGCTGCACCCATTAACTGGTCATTTACATTAGGTATATCTCCTAGTGCTATCCCTCCCCCTTCCCCCAATCCCACAGCAGGCCCTGGTATGGGATGTTCCCCTTCCTGTGTCCATGTGTTCTCATTGTTCAATTCCCACCTATGAGTGATAACATGTGGTGTTTGGTTTTTTGTCCTGGTGATAGTTTGCTGAAAATGATGGTTTCCAGCTGCATC
This sequence comes from Rhinopithecus bieti, assembly GCF_001698545.2. Classification (NCBI taxonomy): domain Eukaryota; kingdom Metazoa; phylum Chordata; class Mammalia; order Primates; family Cercopithecidae; genus Rhinopithecus; species Rhinopithecus bieti. Next base: position 193,755 of record NW_016805531.1, on the reverse strand, counting down.
CATGTCCCTACAAAGGACATGAACTCATCCTTTTTTATGTCTGCACAGTATTCCATGGTGTATATGTGCCACATTTTCTTAATCCAGTCTATCATTGATCGACATTTGGGTTGGTTCCAAGTCTTTGCTATTGTGAATAGTGCTGCAATAAACATACATGTGCATGTGTCTTTATAGCAGTATGATTTATAATCCTTTGGGTATATACCCAGTAATGCGATGGCTGGGTCAAATGGTATTTTTAATTCTAGATCCTTGAGGAATCGCCACACTGTCTTC
>NW_016805531.1:175213-191663 GCF_001698545.2 Rhinopithecus bieti | reverse complement strand
GTGTTAAAGTCTCCCATTATTATTGTGTGGGAGTCTAAGTCTCTTTGTAAGTCTCTAAGGACTTGCTTTATGAATCTGGGTGCTCCTGTATTGGGTGCATATATATTTAGGATAGTTAGCTCTTCTTGTTGAATGGTCCATCCCTTTACCATTATGTAATGGCCTTCTTTGTTTCTTTTGATCTTTGTTGGTTTAAAGTCTGTTTTATCAGAGACTAGCATTGCAACCCCTGCCTTTTTTTGTTTTCCATTTGCTTGGTAGATCTTCCTCCATCCCTTTATTTTGAGCCTATGTGTATCTCTGCATGTGAGATGGGTCTCCTGAGTACAGCAAACTGATGGGTCTTGACTCTTTATCCAATTTGCCAGTCTGTGTCTTTTAATTGGGGCATTTAGCCCAGTTACAATTAAGGTTAATATTGTTATGTGCGAATTTGATCCTGTCATTATGATGTTAGCTGGTTATTTTGCTCGTTAGTTGATGCAGTTTCTTCCTAGCATTGATGGTCTTTACATTTTGGCATGTTTTCTCAGTGGCTGGTACCTGTTGTTCCTTTCCATGTTTTGTGCTTCCTCCCAGAGCTCTTGTAGGGCAGGCCTGGTGGTGACAAAATCTCTCAGCATTTGCTTGTCTGTAAAGGATTTTATTTCTCCTTCACTTATGAAACTTAGGTTGGCTGGATATGAAATTCTGGGTTGAAAATTCTTTTCTTTAAGAATGTTGAATATTGGCCCCCACTCTCTTCTGGCTTGTAGAGTTTCTGCGGAGAGATCTGCTGTTAGTCAGATGGGCTTCCCTTTGTGGGTAACCCGACCTTTCTCTCTGGCTGCCCTTAACATATTTTCTTCATTTCAACTTTGGTGAATCTGACAATTATGTGTCTTGGAGTTGCTCTTCTTGAGGAGTTTCAGTTGTGGTGTTCTCTGTATTTCCTGAATTTGAATGTTGGCCTGCCTTGCTAGGTTGGGCAAGTTCTCCTGGATAATATCCTGTGGACTGTTTTCCAGCTTGGTTTCATTCTCCCCATCACTTTCAGGTACACCAATCAGACGTAGATTTGGTCTTTTCACATAGTCCCATATTTCTTGGAGGCTTTCTTTGTTTCTTTTTACTCCTTTTTCTCTAAACTTCTCTTCTTGCTTCATTTCATCTTCAGTCACTGATATCCTTTCTTCCAGTTGATCAAATTGGCCACTGAAGCTTGTGCATTCTTCGCATAGTTCTCGGGCCATGGTTTTCAGCTCCATCAGGTCGTTTCTGGACTTCTCTACACCTGTCATTCTCGTTAGCCATTTGTCTAATCTTTTTTCAAGGCTTTTAGCTTCTTTGCAATGGGTTCTAACTTCCTCCTTTAGCTCAGAGAAGTTTGATCGTCTGAAACCTTCATCTCTCAACTCGTCAAAGTCATTCTCCATCCAGCTTTGTTCCATTGCTGGCGAGGAGCTGCATTTCTTCCGAGGCAGGGAGGCGCTCTGATTTTTAGAATTTTCAGCTTTTCTGCTCTGTTTTTTCCCCCATCTTTGTGGTTTTATCTACCTTTGGTCTTTGATGATGGTGATGTACAGATGGCGTTTTGTTGTGGATGTCCTTTCTGTTTGTTAGTTTTCCTTCTAACGGTCAGGACCCTCAGCTGCAGGTCTCTTGGAGTTTGCTGGAGGTCCACTCCAGACCCTGTTTGCCTGGGTATTGGCAACGGAGGCTGCAGAACAGCGAACATTGCTGAAAAGCAAATGGTGCTGCCTGGTCGTTTCTCTGGAAGCTTCGTCTTAGATGGGACCTGGTCGTGTGAGGTGTCAGTCTGCCCCTACTGGGCGGTGCCTCCCAGTTAGGCTACCCTGGGGTCAGGAACCCACTTGAGGAGGCAGTCTGTCCATTCTCAGATCTGAAACTCCATGCTGGTAGAACCACTACTGTCTTCAAAGCTGTCAGACAAGGACATTTAAGTCTGCAGAGTTTCTGCTGCATTTTGTTCCTTTTGTATATATTTCTAAATGCATATTGGCCATTCCTTATTTTACTGTATAGGGGTGAGACTTTGGATTCTTTTTTCTGATTGGTTATAACATCTTACCAGTTCTGTTATTAGTTACTGAGATAAATAAAATCTTTAACATATGTTCATTTTTTATGTCATGATGGATACTTGTCGAAAGACAAAATCACAACAATTTTAGTTTTGTTAAAGCAAATTAAATATGGCCTGAGAAAGCCTCTCTGCTTCTATATTTGTGTCCTTGTGGATGAACTGCAACCTAACTTAATAGGTAGACAAGATTGAAAACCTAACTTAAGAGTATGCTCCTGTAACAATAGTTGAGTCTTGGCCAGTCCCACCAGCCTTACTTCAACCAGTCATACATTGCTGAGTGTTCAAACTGTGTTTGAGTAAGGCAAACATGGAACTGTAAGGAATCCAGTTGTTTCTGTACCTCACTTCTGATTTCTGTATGTCACTTCCCTTTTTTTGTCTATAAATTCCCTTTTTTTGGTCTATAAAATTCTGACCATGAGGCATCCCTGGAGTCTCTCTGAATCTACTGTGATTCTGGGGGCTGTCTAATTCATGAATTGTTCATTGCTCAGTTAAACCCCTTTAAATTTAACTAGACTGAAGTTTTTATTTTAACAGTTTAAATACCTTACTTGGTGTTATTTGGAATTCTAGAATTGGGCAGCACTCAATTCTGTAAGATAGAATAAGTGTTCCAATGGACTGAACAGAGGAGATTGGTTTTATAGACAAAGAACTGAAGAAAGCAGAAACAAAGAACAAAAAATGGATTGGTCATTTTAAAGTTAATTTCCTATTAAGGCAAGAATAGGGAAAAAAACAATACAAAAATAACTGGTTGGTCAACATCAGGCTACTTAGGTTACTTTTTGTTGTTAAAGGCAGAGGGAATTTTATTATTATGCTGACTAAGACTGGTCTGTTTGGGAAATTTGGCTATTATCTCCCTCTCTCTCTCTCCTGATATCTTGGAAAGTCAGATAACAACTTACTTTTGGTTTGCTGATGTGGAACTTTAGTTCCAGTACTACATTTTGGTTTGGTCTGTTGGGTCTAGTGCAACAGCTTAGTCTAAAACAATGGCCTCCTATAATTTTCATTTAGCATGCTTTAAAGAAATTTCTCTCTTAATGTAGCTTGTCTAATATTTCTTCATGATTAGATTCAGTTTATGCATTTTTAAGAGGAATACAACGAAATTGATTTTGTTTCTTTAGTACACCATATCAAAAGGCGTATGATGTATATGTCCCATTACCAATTCTGTTAACCTTAATCACTTAAGGAGGTGCCTGCTGGTTTTTCCAGTATAGTTTCTGTTTTCTCTTCTGTAATTTATAAGTATCCTTTTGGTGAAAGACTTTGAGAATATGTTGGTATCCTGTTTCTGACCAAATTTGCATTTACTGATTTTAGCATCCATTGTTGATTCTTGCCTGAATTGCTTATTACTACAGTGATTTCTAAGTGGTGATTTTCCGTTTTTTTTTTTCCCCATACGTTTTCATTTATTAATTGGCATTATACTGTAAGGAAATGCTTTTCCTTTTCTTCCTTTTCTATCACTATGCACTCAGGTTTTTATTTTATTCTGTGGATTCTAATGTTTCCGTTATTATTGTATTTATTTTGATGCTCCGTTGTTTCATGTTCAGATTTGGGCGGTGGGAACCTCTTCAGGTGGACTTCTGTGTCATTGCGAAATGCCACTATCATTGAGCACTTCCTTACTTTCTGGCACAGCAAGATGTTTCAGGTTTATATTGTATTGTCTCTTACCCAGTTCTGGAATCAGCCATTTCTTTAAGGAACTGTAATTTATTTTGAAATAAAGATCTGGGCACTAGAGATGCTCATTGCTAATATGATAGTAATTATCCTAGGCCATCTCAGCAGATAAAGCACTTTGCTTTTTTCTTTTAATGTAATATTTCTGGAAATCGCTAGATCAACATTTCTAGAAATGATTTTCTTTTTAATAGTTTCATTGCACTTCATTTTGGAAACAAGTCAGAATTTATTCAAACATTCTCCTATGTAAGAGTGTTTAGATTGTTTCTAGTATTTTGCGATTATAAACTATTCTGCAATGAATATTTTATATATATATGTTATATTGTTGGAGGTGTATCTTCAGGGCAAATTCTTAGACAGTGAATTGCTAGGTAAAAATCAACACCTATGTATTTTTGTTAGACAATGCCCAGTTCCCCTCTGAAAGTGTTGTACCAAATTTGTATTGCCAAAACAGTGTATAATAGAAGAGTGCCTGTTTACTCAGAACCTCAACATCAGAATACATTGTTACTTTTTAATTTTCACCATCTGATAGTATCTCAGTGTAGTTTTAGTTTGTATTTCTAACTAAAACTTAAGGCTGAACAACATCTTTTAATATGTTTAAGGCCCTTCTTTTTTGTTTTTTTAGAGACAGGTCACCCTATGTGGCCTAAACTAGTCTCCAACTCCTGGCCTCAAGCAATCTTTCTGCCTTGGCATCCCAAAATACTGGGATTACAGGTGTGGGCCACTGTGCCTGGCCTAGGGTCATTATGAAACTGTCTTTTGCTATGAATTTTCTGTTTATATCTTTTTTGTTTTTTTTCTTTGATGGAATCTCGCTCTGTTGCCCAGGCTGGAGTGCAGTGGTTCAATCTTGGCTCACTGCAACCTCTGCCTCCTGGATTCAAGCAACTCTCCTGCTTCAGCCTCCCAAGTAGCTGGGACTACAGGCATGGACTACCACTCCTGGCTAATTTTTATATTTTTAGTAGAGATGGGGTTTCACCATGTTAGCCAGGCTCGTCTCGAACTCCTGACCTCTGGCAATCCACCCGCGTTGGCGTCCCAAAGTACTGGGATTACAAGTGTGAGCCACCATGCCTGACCTGTTTATACCTTCTACACAGTTTTCTATCAAGGTTTTGGTCTTTTTTCACATGGTTTTTAAGAGGCTTTTTTTTTTTTTTTCTCAAATGTAAGGGATATTAGCTCTTTATCTACAATATATGTTATTTTCTATTAGTTATTTTTTAAATTCTGTAGTGTTTTTGCCATAAAAGTTTTGAAAAAATTTTATATAGTCAACTCTATCAAATTTAAAAAATTTGCCTCTGTGTTTTGAGTCATGGTTAGAAAACCTTTCCCTTAAGCCTGAGTTATATTGAAATTCACTTGTTTTCTTCTTGTTTTCTGTAGTTTCTTTTTTACATTTAGACTCCTGATCCATTTGGAGAGTATTATTGTGTATGATTAAGATATGGATCTAATTTTACCTTTTCCCAGAAGTCTAACCAATTGTACTAGCACTCTATTTTATTTTATTTTATTTTTTGAGATGGAGTCTCGCTGTCTTGTCCAGGCTGGAGTGCAGTGGCGCAGTCTCAGCTCACAGCAACCTGTGCCTCCTGGGTTAAAGCGAGTCTTGTGCCTTAGCCTCCCACGTAGCTGGGATTACAGGCACCCGGCTGATTTTTTGTATTTTTAGTAGAGACGGGGTTTCACCGTGTTAGCCAGGATGGTCTCAATCTGTTGAACTCGTGATCTGCCCACCTCGGCCTCTGAATGTGCTGGGATTACAGGTGTGATGTACTAGCACTCTATTGAAAATTTACCTTTGTGGGCCAGGTGCAGTGGCTCATGCCTGTAATCCCAGCACTTTGGGAGTCCGAGGTGGGGAGATCACGAGGTCAGGAATTCGAGACCAGCCTGGCCAATATGGTGAAACCCCCGTCTCTACTAAAAATACAAAATTATCCGGGTGTGGTGGCACACGCCTGTAGTCACAGCTACTTGGGAGGCTGAGGCAGAAGAATCGCTTGAACCAGGGAGGCGGCGGTTGGAGTGAGTTGAGATCCGTCACTGCACTGCAGCCTAGGTGACAAAGCGAGACTATGTCTCAAAAAAAGAAAAAAAAAAAATTACCTTTATGTCATGATTTGAGATGCCACCATCATCATATATTAAATTTTTATTTGAATCTGTTTCTAGACATGATATTCCACTGAAGTCTGCTAGTCTATTTATGTGCTGATATCTCACTGTTTTCATTATGGAGGTCTTTTAGTATGTTTTAATGTTTGGTAGGGTTACTCCTCTCTCAAAGCTTTTTTTTTGTTTGTTTTTTCTTTTTTTAGTGTTTTGCCCACTATTGTTACATATTTGTTTTTCTTTTCTTTTTCTTTTTTTAAGATGGAATTTCACTGTTATTGCCCAGGCTGGAGTGCAATGGCATAATCTTGGCTCACTGCAACCTCTGCTTTCCAGGTTTAAGCGATTTTCCTGCCTCAGCCTCCCGAGTAGCTAGGATTACAAGCCTGTGCCACCATGTCCAGCTCATTTTGTATTTTCACTAGATACGGGGTTTCTCCCTGTTGGTCAGGCTGGTGTTAAACTCCTGCCCTCAGGTGATCTGCCTGCCTTGGCCTCCCAAAATGCTGGGATTTCAGGCATGAGCCACCATGCCTGGCTACATATTTGTTTGTCATACGATCTTTTTTACTAACTTGTCTATCTCCATAAGAAAAGTTTATTGGTATTTTTCGGGAGATTTAGTTGAATTTGTAAATTAACTTTGGGAGAACATCTTTATGATGTTGTATCACCTTATCCAAAACAGGGATGTCTTTTCATTTCTTTTTTCTTTTTTTTGAGACGGAGTCTTGCACTGTCGCCTGCGCTGGAGGCTGGAGTGCAGTGGCACGATCTCGGCTCACTGCAACCTCCGCCTCCCAGGTTCAAGCGATTCTTCTGCCTCAGCCTCAGGAGTAGCTGGGATTACAGGCACGTGCCACCATGCCTGGCTAATTTTTTGTATTTTTAGTAGAGACTGGGTTTCACTATGTTGGCAAAGCTGGTCTGGAACTCTTGACCTGTGATCTGCCCGCCTCGGCCTCCCAAAGTGCTGGGATTACAGGCGTGAGCCACAGTGCCCAGCCCATTTATTTGTCTTTCAAGAATGTTTTAAAACTTTTCTCAAATAGGTTTTGTACTTTTATTAAGTTTGTTTCTAAGTGTTTAGTGTTTTTTGATGCTAACATTAATGATATTTTCTTTACCATTCTAGTCTCTAACTGGTTTTTGTTTTTGCATATGAAGTCTACTGATTACTGTATATTAATCTTAAACCCTGTTACCTTAGTGAATTCTTTTATTATTAAATTTGGTTTTTATCATTAATTCTCTGTGGTTTTCTAGAAGTTTATTACTGACATTATAAGGCTTTCTGGGGGAGCATGGCAGGTTGCCTAAGCTGGTCCAAAACTGGTTTGAGAGAGCAGGGAAAGGAGACTGACTTGGGGTTTTTATGATGGTTATAGGGTGGAGCCAGCGAGAGGATTTCTACATGTGGTTTGGCCCATGGCAAAAGGGGGGGGCTTTATTTTTATCCATTAGTTTAATGTGAGGTAGAAAGGGGAAAGAGGGAGAGTTAAGGTCTAAAAGCTGGTAGCAGTCAAACAAAAAATGGAATCAGATTATTATAGTTTCTGATATATTTGGATAGAGGTCTGCAGAGTCATTTCTTATTTTAAAAAATGTCTTCTGTTTAGTAGTGTTTTCCCTTTGTTACTTTTATTTTGTACATTTGTGCTTTATCCCCCATATTAATTCATTAGCTAATGGCTTATTTTGTTAACTTTTTTCTTAAAAACCCAGGCTTTGAATTTATTAACTTAGGTCTGCTGTTTTCTACTCCCCATATCATTACTTTCTGTTCTTATCTTTTTTGTGTCATTCTTTTTGTTTATTTTCTAGCCTATGGAGATGAGAATTTATTATCATTTTTTCATTTTTACTGCTAAAGTGTTTAGAACTATGGAGTTTTCTGACTGCTTTAAATGTATCCCATATATTTTTAATGAGTAGAGCTTTTAATGTTATTATTATTTTTAGATTCTTTCACTTTATTTCCCCTTTCACCCAAGAGTTGTTTAAAAGACACTTAAGAAATTTGCAGGTAGGAGGACATTTTGTCATTTTTCTTGTTAATAATTTCTAGTTCTATTGCATTGAGTGTTGTTTGTATTAATTCTACTTTATGGAATTTACTAATGTTTCATTGTAACCAAATATATGATCAGTATTTGTGAATGTTCCATGTACTCTTGAGAAGTTGTATTGCCTATTATGAGGGTACAATGTTTGATATGTGTATATATCCATAAAATTTACTTTATCAAGTTTATTGAGTCTTTTCTATGTGATTTGGCCTCCTTGATGTACTAAGGTGTCTTATAATCTCTTATTGCTAATGTATTTCTACCTGTGTTTCCTTAAATTGCCTTGTAGTTTTGCCTTATACAAGTGATTACTGTTTCATTTGGGATATTTCTTAACTGCTGTATCTTCATTTTGATTTGTGGCTCTCAGCATTAAGAAATATCCTTCTCGTAGGCTGAGACAGGAGGATCCCTGGAAGCCAGAAGTTTGAGACCATCCTAGGCAACATAGTGAGATTATGCCTCTACAAAAAATTAAAAAATATTTTACCTAGGCATGGCAGCATGCCTCTGTAGTTCTGCTGAGGCTGGGACTGCAGGATTGCCTGAGCCCAGGAGTTCTAGGCTGCAGTGAGCCATGATCATGCCACTGCCCATTGCACTTTAGCCTGGGCAACAGAGTGAGACCCTATCTCTCTCTCTCTAAAGAAAGGTATCCTTCTATGTACATTTAGTGCGTAACCTTAAATCCTACAATTTTGATCATGATTACTACTTGTTTTCTTATTGTTTTCATTTGCCTATAATACCTTTGGCCATTTCTTGATATTTAGTCTTTCAGAATCACCTTGTTTTAGTTATGTGTCTAGTATACAGCATAATACATTCAGTCCTGTTTTAGGAGCAAAATTGCAAATCTTTTTGTTTTAATAGTTGAGGCTCATTCACATTTATTAATGTGATTAATATGTTTGATTTCAGTTGTTGTATTATTTTATACAGGTTGAGTATCCCTTGTCCAAAATGCTTGAGACTAGAAGTTTTTCAGATTTCAGATTTATTGGATTTTGGAATATTTACATATATATAATGAGATATCTTGGAGATAGCACCCAAATGTAAGCATGAAATTTATTTGTTTCATATACATCTTATTCATATAGCATGAAAGTAGTTTTATACAATATTTAAAATAATTTTATTCATGAAACAGTTTGCGTTAAATACTTAGGTGTGGAATTTTCCACTTATGACATCATGGCTGTGCTTAAAAAGCTTCAAAGTTTGGAATGATTTGGAGTTTGAAATTTTGAATTAGGGATGCTCAACCTGTAATTGTATGCTATGGTACATTTTATGTTTTTCCTATCTACCAGATATTTTCTTTTCTCCTTTATTTTAAAATTTCTATGGTATTTAGGAAGATTTATATTTTGTTTTATTGGTTACCTTTGTACTTACATTTTAAAACACCCTTAGAAAACAGGGGACTATTTTCTTATTTAACTTCTACTATCTGCTTTGTCAGTTTTTAATTTTTTTCCAGTGGTGGTTGTTGAAAAGCACCAATTTTATGTCATTCTATCTCAAATCCAGACAAATAACCTCAGTTGCTTCAACAAACTTCTCTATAAAATAGAAGAAGCTGGGCAGAGAGCACCAAGATTTATCAATAGCATCATTAAAATTACCCAGTGCACTAACATTGCTTCCTATCCTGACACAAACACATCTACCATCTCTCATTGCTTATGATATATTCTTATTCACCTGCTACAGAGTGGAAATGATACTGAACCCAGGAACTAAGATATAATCATAACGACCATTTATTAAACACATGCTTCATGCCAGTGCTGGACTGGACACTGTTCCAAATGACCTTATTAATCTTCCCAACAAATCTATGGGATACATATTTCTATCCAGTTTAAAGGTGAATTAGATTAATGAATTTCATCATGTGTAGAGGAGAGTTTTAAGCCCAGGTCTACCTGACTGCACAGGACCTGTTCTTTCTATGCTTTTGTTTCTTTAATAATATCCTTGTATATGTCTGTACTATAATTTAAAAAAATCATTGCTTTGTCAGTTTTTTTTTTTTTTTTTTGTATCTTTTAACTTTTACCTCTTGCCTATTTAGTAATCAATGAGCTTATTCTACTTTCCTCTTTTTCTTTCCCACACCTCCTGTTTTTTAATAGGTGGACTTTTTCTTTCTGGTAGTGGTTTTAGATTAATCTTAGTTTTGGTGGCTCCCTTCTTTTCTCTTTATTTTACTCAATTTTCCCTCCCTCCCCCCTCTCTCCTTCCCTCCCTCCCTCCATTTCATTCTTTCTTTCTTTTTTTTCTTTTTTTCAAAGACAGGGTCTCATGTTGCCCAGGTTAGAGTGCAGTGGCTACTCGCAGACAGGATCTTGCCATTGATCAGTGCGGCAGTTTTGACCTGCTCCATTTCCCTCCTAGGTTGGTTTACTCCTCCTTAGGCAACCTGGTAATCCCTTGGCCCCCACAGGTCACCATATTGAAGCCCAACTTAGTGCAGACACCTGGACGGCGTAGCGCACTGCAGCCCAGAACTTCTAGGCTCAAGCGATCCTTCTGCCTTTGCCTCCAGAGTAGCTGAAACTACAGGAACACCCAGGGTGCCTGGCTTTTTTGCTCAATTTTTGTTTCCAGTAGTTCAATGTGGTCTTCTTTTCTCTCTTCTTTTTTCCCCCTATTATAGGTAACTTGAAGTTTGGCATTTTTGTCTTCTAGTTATACTGAAGACAGAGTTTTTGTATACTTTTGTTTGTTCTTGTTTTGTTTTTTGAGGATATATAGAGAAACTCAGATTTAGGCAGCCATGTCTACCAGGTAGTCCAGTAAATGTATTTTGAGTCATATGTTAGAGATTCTGTTATTGTCTTCCTGCTGAGATCTTTTGTTCTCTTCCACAGCCTCTGCTGAAGGAGTAAGCACAAGTGATCATATTTGTAACTAAAACAAGTGACCTTATTTGTACTAAATGACCTCACCCTTTGGCCACAGATATCTAGACCTGTATGAATACAGGACCTAAACTCTGCCAAGCTGATTATATCTTTCGAGAATTTGAACGAAGGGACACAGAAATGTAATCAGTTAGTATAGGACACTGGAGCTGTTAAGTCTTGTAGAGTCAAGGCCACAGTGTCATGAAAACTGAAGGTATGGAGGAGCAGAAACTAAGAGGTTCACAGAGGCAGGTGGAATGCAAAGAGTACTGAGCAGAGAGAAATTATAATGGTGTCTTTGGAGCAATGAGAGAATGAGGCAGGAAGAGAGCCAAAGAAACTGGTATAAACAGTTTCTGATGACTATTCAATTCCCAAGAGATGAGCTTGAATAACTTCCAACAATATTCCACATATTTTTATATTATTATATTAAATTTTCTTGAGTTTTTTGGGTGCGGGTGTCTGTTCCTTAATTAATTAATATCCTGAATATTTAGGCTTTAATAAATGTTTATCATCCTGGTGTTAGTACACAGATACAATATGATGTGGGACTACAAATAATAAGGGCTATTCACAGAATTGACTTGAGATAATTTGAGAGTATCAAGTTATTAAATATATTACAAGAATTTTGGGTCTGGAAGGGACCTATGAGGAATATCTAGTTCAAATTCTCATATTTTAGAGAAGAGAGGCCAGGAGAAAATGATTTGCCAAACTTCGACATTGAATTAGAGATCTCATTAGAATTAGAACTGTGGTTTCCTGATGTCCAGTCTAGATTTTATTTGACTACATGTTCTGAGTTAGACAGTATAACCCCCCAAATTCGTATCTACTTGAAACTGCAGAATGTGACCTTATTTGGACTAGCATCTTCGCAAATGTAATCAATTAAGATGAGGTCATACTCAATTAGAGTGGATGGACTTTAATCCAATATGACTGGTGTCCTTACAAGAAGGAAAAACAGAGAGAATGCCATGTGGTGACACAGGAGAGATAAGAGTGATGAAGCTGAAAGCCAAGGAATACCAAGGATTGACGGCTGCTACCAGAAGATAGAAAGAGGCAGGGAAGAAAGGATTCTCCTCTATAGCTTTCAGAGGTACTACTGACCTCTGACTTTAGACTTCTGGCTGCAGAATTGTGATTATAAATCTCTGTTGTGTTAAGCCATCCAGTTTATAGTTCTCTGTTATGACAGCCTTAGGAAACTAAATAAACTACTGCATGGTGCACCTTTTAATATAAGAGATTCTGCCCTGAATGTCACCAAAAAAGTATACAGAAACTAGATTCTTCAAAAGGGAAGGAAGTAGTTTTTTCTGTTGGGTATATCAATCTTAACTTTTAAATTCTTCAGTGTACTTAGGTATACTTTTGTGCCATTTAGAGATTACAATATTGTTCATTTGGGATTTTCAAGGAAGTATGTCACTAGGAAATTTTGCTTTTATTCTTTTAAGGAATAATGAATGGTGGCAGGCATATGGAGTGTGTGTGTGTCTGTGTATGTTATGGATTTTCTGTTATATGATAATCTGAAATATTGTACTTTTATTTTCAGGTTACTGAAGCTAAAGGAGATGTTTAACTCCAAGTTTGGATCTATTCCCAAGTTTTATGTTCGAGCACCAGGAAGAGTCAACATAATAGGTATTTCAAAAGTTCCTTCTCTTAAGTTTTTTCTTCATCCTTTGGTAAGATCTAAATTTTAAAACATATTTTCTTAATTTTCCCAAAATAGAATATTTCACATATATCTACTAATAGTAAGATGTGTCTTTGCATAAGGAACACACTTTACTTTTATCTTTCCCTATCCATGTTATTAGTATTGTTCATTCATTTTTTAAATGTATAAATTTGTTGAAACCAAGTTGTTAATATTGTTTTCATAAAAAATGAAAATATTTTTCTAGGCCACAGGTTAAAATTTTAGACTGTGGTAAGTAGTTTTGATGGTTTTATATTTACTCACTGGGTTAGAGAGGCACAGGGAAACCTTACAATTCCTTGCTACTAAAAGTGTGGTCCAGATTTTGCAGGTCTTCTAGATGAATTTATCTTTTCCTTTATTTATCCTGTGAAGTACTTTGAATTTTACTACCTTTTAGTGGTAAATAACACAGCCTGTCAACATTTTGTTTACTATCATTTTATCAATGTCCATGTATATAATAATTGACATAGTTGTACTTAGACTACATACCATTTTTATCTTTTCTTCACTTAATATATCATAAATATTTCTATGTATCTATTTCCATTTTCTGCTGTCATAACAGAATTCCACAGATAGGGTAATTTATCAACAATGGAAGTTTATTTGGCTCATGATTCTGGAGGCAGAGAAGTTCAAGATCATGGTACTGGCATCTGGTGAGGGCCTTCTTATTGCGTTATTCTCTTCTCTTTTTATTTTTTCTGAGACGGAGTTTTGCTCTTATTGCCCAGGCTGGTGTGCAATGGTGCAATCTCAGCTCACCGCAATGTCCGCCTCCCGGGTTCAAGTGATTCTCCTGCCTCATCCTCCCGAGTAGCTAGGATTACAGGCATGTGCCACCATGCCTGGCTAATTTTTTGTATTTTTAGTAGAGATGGGGTTTCTCCATGTTGGTCAGGCTGGTCTCGAATTCCCGACCTCAAGTGATCTACCCGCCTCGGCCTCACAAAGTGCTGGGATTACAGGCATGAGCTACCGTGCCTGGCCTTCTTATTGAGTTATTGTATGGTGGAAGGGTAGGAGGGCATGAGATCATGCAAGATATAGAAAGGCAGAGCGAGACTCCGTCTCAAAAAAAAAAAAAAGATATAGAAAGGATGTGCGCTGAGCCCACTCCTGAGGTCACTAACCTGTTCCAGAGTTAGTGGCATTATCTAAGGGGAGATACTAAGGGGAGAGCTCTCATGATCTACTCACCTCTTAAAGGTCCCACCTCTTAATATTGTCACAGTGGCAATTAAATTTCAGTGTGAGTTTTGGAGGAGACATTCAAACCACAGCACTGTGGTTCCGTGTAGTGCTCGTAGTTATTTTAATGACTTCATGATAGCTTACTAAATTAATGTAATTTATTTAACAACTTTCTCTCATTGTAGCTAAAGCTATTTCCAGGTTTTGTTTTTGTGTTTACTATTATAGCAGGTAATTTCATAAAAGGATACCTTAGGTTCATTTTATCATTTTATTATTGCCAATGAGTATTACTTTTTTGGTTTATTTGTTTTCAAGGATGGAAACTAGATATAGTAGAATAGAGGATGTACTCCCTTTCATAAGATTTAATAAGTTGCTCATTTTCCACAAAAAGGTACTGAGCTTACAACTACAGACTTGTGAAGGTCCCTGACTTAATGATGGCTCAATTTATGATTTTTTTAACTTTTTTTTTTTTTTTTTGAGGTAGAGTTTTGCTCTGTCACCCAGGCTGCAGTACAGTGGCTCCATCTCGGCTCACTGCAACCTCTGCCTCCCGGGTTCAAGTGGTTCTCCTGCCTCAGCCTCCCAAGTAGCTGGAATATAGGTGTGCACCACCACACCTTATTAATTTTTGTATTTTTAGTAGAGACGGGAGCTTATCATGTTGGCCATACTGGTCTTGAACTCCTGACCTCAAGCGATCCACCTGTCTTGGCCTCCCAAAGTGCTGAGATTACAGGCGTGAGCCTCCACACCTGGCCTCTTGTGTCTGCTAACTGACCTCTCCCTACCTGCCCTTCCTGTCCTCCCTATATGTTATCCTTCCCAGCTTCTAGTAACCACTATTTTACCTTCTATTTTTATGAGATCAACTCTTTTAGCTTCCATATATGAGTGAGAACATGAGGTATGTGTCTTTCTGTGCCTGACTTATTTCACTTAACATAACGTCCTCTAAGCTCATCCGTGTTGCTGTGAATAACAGGATTTCACTCTTTTAGGTGGCTGAATAGTATTCCATTGCATACATTCACCACATTTTAAAAATCGATTCATCTGTTAATGGACATTTATGCTGATTCCGTATCTTGACTATTGTGAACAGTGGTGCAATAAACAAGAGAGCCACATATCTCTTTGACATACTGATGTCCTTTTCTTTGGATATATACCTAGTAATAGTATTGCTGGATCATATGGTGGTTCTATTTTTAGTTTCTTGAGGAGCCTTCATACTGTTTTCCATATGGCTATACTATACTATACTTTCCCACCAATAGTGTAGAAGAGTTCTCATTTCTCTGCATTCTCTCTAGCACTTATTATTTTTTGTCTTTTTGATAATAGTCATCCTAACTGAAGTGAGATAATATCTCCTGGTGGTTTTGATTTGCATTTTCCTGGTTATTAGTGATGCTGAGCATTTTTCTATGATTGTAAGTCATTTTTATGTCTTTTTTTGAGAAATGTCTATTTAGATCATTTGCCAATTTTTATTTTATTTTATTTATTTGTTTAATTAATTTATTTATTTTGAGACAGAGTCTCTGTTGCCCAGGCTGGAGTGCAGTGGCACGATCTGGGCTCACTGCAATCTCCACCTCCTGGGTTCAAGGAATTCTCCTGCCTCAGCCTCCTGAGTAGCTGGGACTACAGGCACGTGCCACCATGCCCAGCTAATTTTTGTAGTGTTAGTAGAGACGGGGTTTCACTGTGTTGGCCAGGATGAACTCCTGACCTCAGATGATCTGCCCATTTTGGCCTCCCAAAGTGCTGGGATTACAGGCGTGAGCTACCACACCCAGACCATTTGCCAATTTTTAAATTGGAATATTTGTTTTACTGCTGTCAAGTTTTTTATATATTCTGGAGATTAATTCCTTGTTGGACAAATATTTTATCCATTTCAACAGGTTGTCTCTTCACTCTATTGGGAGGTTTCCTTTGCTATGCAGAACCTTTTTAGTTTGATATAATTTCATTTGTCTATTTTTGTTTCTTTGTCTGGCTTTTATAGTCTTATTCATAAAATCTTTGCCTAGACCAATGTCTTAAAGTGTTTCCTTTATGTTTTCTTGTAGTAGTTTCATAGTTTCAGTTATGATGTTTTAAGTCTTTAATCCATTTAAAATTGATTTCTGTAAATGGTGAGATATTGGGGCCTATTTTATTCTTTTGCATATGTATATCTAGTTTTCCATCACCATTTATTAAACAGATTGTCCTTTTCCCAATGAATGAAGGTAATTTTGTTGAAAATCAGTTGGCCTTGGCCAGGCATGGTGGCTCATGCTTGTAATCCCAGCACTTTAGGAAGCCAAGGCAGGTGGATCACTTGAGGTTAGAAGTTTGAGAGCAGCCTGGCCAACATGATGAAACCTTGTCTCTACTAAAACTATAAAAATTATCTGGGTGTGGTGGCACATACCTGTAATCCCAGCTACGCAGGGGCCTGAGGCATGAGAATCTCTTAAACCTGGGAGGTGGAGGCTGCAGTGAGCCGAGATCAAACTGCTGCACTCCAGCAGGATCCTGTCTCAAAAATAAATAAAAAAATAAAATAAAATAAAATAAAATAAAATAAAATAAA
>NW_016805531.1:172351-174860 GCF_001698545.2 Rhinopithecus bieti | reverse complement strand
TAAAATAAAATAAAATAAAATAAAATAAAATAAAATAAAATAAGTTGGCTGTAAATACGTGGATTTAGCTCTGGGTTCTCCATTCTGTTCTATTGGTCTGTATGTCTGTTTTTACGCCAAAACCATAGTATTACTGTAGCTTTGTAGTGTATTTGAAGTCAGATAGTGTAATGCCTCCAGCTTTTTTCTTCTTCTTGTTCTTTTTTTCTCAGTATTGCTTTGGTTATTTGGGGTCTTTTGTGGTTCCATACAAATTTTAGAATTTCTTTTCTATTTCTGTGAAGAATGTCATTGGTATCATACTAGGAATTGCATTGAATCTGTAGTAGTACGGTCGTTTTAACAATATTAATTCTTCCAGTCCAAGAATGTGGGATGTCTTTCCATTTTTTTTGTATCCTCTTCAATTTCTTTCATCCGTGTTTTATTGTTTTCATTGTATAGGTCTTTTATTGCCTTGGTTAAATTTATTCCTAGATATTCATTTTTTTATAGCTATTTCAAATGGGATTGCTTGCTTCATTTCTTTTTCAGGTAGTCTGTTATTGGTGTTTAGAAACACTAGTGATTTAAAAAAAATTTTTCAAAGTACTTTTATTTATTATTATTTAAATTTTATTTTTCCCTTAGTTATTGGGGTACAGGTGGCATTTGGTTACATGAGTAAGTTCTTTCGTAGTGATTTGTGAGATTTTGGTGTACCCATCACCCAAGCAGCATACACTGCACCACATTTGTAGTCTTCTATCTTGTGCCCCCCTCCCACTCTTCCCTGCAAGTCGCCAATGTTCATTTCCTAATTCTTATGTCTTTGCATCCTCATAGTTTAGCCCCCACATATCAGTGAGAACATGCGATATTTGGTTTTCCATTTCTGAGTTATTTAACTTAGAATAATAGTCTCCAATCTCATCCAGGTCACTGCAAATACTGTTAACTGATTCCTTTTTATGGCTGTATAGTATTCCATTGTATATATACCAGTTTCTTTTTTTTTAAATTAATTAATTTTTTAAATTGTAATTTAAGATCTCTGGTACATGTGCACAACATGCAGGTTTGTTACATATGTATACATGTGCCATGTTGGTGTGCTGCACCCATTAACTCGTCATTTACATTCGGTATATCTCCTAATGCTATCCCTCCCTGCTCCCCCAACCCCATGACAAGCCCTGGTGTGTGATGTTCCCCTTCCTGTGTACACATGTTCTCATTGTTCAGTTCCCATCTGTGAGTGAGAACATGCAGTGTTTGGTTTTCTGTTCTTGGGATAGTTTGCTGAGAATGATGGTTTCCAGCTGCATCCATGTCCCTACAAAGGATACGAACTCATCCTTTTTTATGTCTGCACAGTATTCCATGGTGTATATGTGCCACATTTTCTTAATCCAGTCTGTCATTGATGGACATTTGGATTGGTTCTAAGTCTTTGCTATTGTGAATAGTGCCGCAATAAACATACATGTGCATGTGTCTTTATAGCAGCATGTTTTATAATCCTTTGGGTATATACCCAATAATGGGATGGCTGGGTCAAATGGTATTTCTAGTTCAAAATCCTTGAGGAATCGCCACACTGTCTTCCATGATGGTTGGACTAGTTTATGGTCCCACTAACAGTGTGAAAGTGTTCCTATTTCTCCACATCCTATCCAGCATCTGTTCTTTCTTGACTTTTTAACGATCACCATTCTAACTTGTGTGAGATGGTATCTGATTGTGGTTTTGATTTGCATTTCTCTAATGACCAGTGATGATGAGCTAGCCAGATTTCCCAGCACCATTTATAAAATAGGGAATCCTTTCCCCATTTCTTGTTTTTGTCATGTTTGTCAAAGATCAGATGGTTGTAGCTGTGTGGTATTATTTCTGAGAGCTCTGTTCTGTTCCATTGGTCTATATCTCTCTTTTGGTACCAGTACCATGCTGGTTTGGTTACTGTAGCCTTGTAGTATAGTTTGAAGTCAGGTAGCGTGATGCCTCCAGCTTTGTTCTTTTGGCTTAGGATTGTCTTGGCAATGCGGGCTCTTTTTTGGTTCCATATGAACTTTAAAGCAGTTTTTTCGAATTCTGTGAAGAAAGTCATTGGTAGCTTAATGGGGATGCCATTGAATCTATAGATTACCTTGGGCAGTATGGCCATTTTCATGATATTGATTCTTCTTATCCATGAGCATGGAATGTTCTTTCATTCGTTTGTGTCCTCTTTTATTTCATTGAGCAGAGGTTTGTAGTTCTCCTTGAAGAAGTCCTTCACATCCCTTGTAAGTTGGATTCCTAGGTATTTTATTCTCTTTGAGGCAATTGTGAATGGGAGTTCACTCATAATTTGGCTCTCTGTTGGTCTGTTATTGGTGTATAGGAGTGCTTGTGATTTTTGCACATTGATACTGTATCCTGAGACTTTGCTGAAGTTACTTATCAGCTTAAGGAGATTTTGGGCTGAGATGATGGGGTTTTCTACATATACAATCATGTCATCTGCAAACAGGGACAATTTGACTTC
>NW_016805531.1:112240-170284 GCF_001698545.2 Rhinopithecus bieti | reverse complement strand
GACCGGTTGTTCCTTTCCATGTGTAGTGCTTCCTTCAGGAGCTCTTGTAGGGCAAGCCTGCTGGTGATAAAATCTCTCAGCATTTGCTTGTCTGTAAAGGATTTTATTTCTCCTTCACTTATGAAACTTAGGTTGGCTGGATATGAAATTCTGGGTTGAAAATTCTTTTCTTTAAGAATGTTGAATATTGGCCCCCACTCTCTTCTGGCTTGTAGAGTTTCTGCCGAGAGACCCGCTGTTAGTCTGATGGGCTTCCCTTTGTGGGTTACCTGACCTTTCTCTCCGGCTGCCCTTAACATTTTTCCCTTCTTTTCAACTTTGGTGAATCTGACAATAATGTGTCTTGGAGTTGCTCTTCTTGAGGAGTATCTTTGTGGTGTTCTCTGTATTTCCTGAATTTGAATGTTGGCCTGCCTTGCTAGGTTGGGTAAGTTCTCCTGGATAATATCCTGCAGAGTGTTTTCCGACTTGGTTCCATTCTCTCCATCACTTTCAGGTACACCAATCAGACGTAGATTTGGTCTTTTCACATAGTCCCGTATTTCTTAGAGGCTTTGTTCATTTCTTTTTACTCTTTTTTCTCTAAACTTCTCATTTCATTTAAGTCATTTGATCTTCAATCACTGATACCCTTTCTTCCAGTTGATCGAGTTGGTTACCGACGCTTGTGCATTTGTCATGTCGTTCTCTTGTCATGGTTTTCAGCTCTATCGGGTCTTTAAAGACTTCTCTACATTGGTTATTCTAGTTAGCCATTTGTATAATCTTTTTTCAAGGTTTTTTAGCTTCTTTGTGATGGTTCAGACTTCCTCCTTTAGCTTGAAGAAGTTTGATCGTCTGAAGTCTTCTTCTCTCAACTCGTCAAAGTCATTCTCCATCCAACTTTGTTCCATTGCTGGCGAGGAGCTGCATTCCTTTGGGGGGGAGAGGTGCTCTGATTTTTAGAATTTTCAGCTCTTCTGCACTGCTTTTTCTCCATCTTTGTGGTTTTGTCTACCTTTGGTCTTTGATGATGGTGATGTACAGATGTGGTTTTGGTGTGGATGTCCTTTCTGTTTGTTAGTTTTCCTTCTAACAGTCAGGACCCTCAGCTGCAGGTCTGTTGGAGTTTGCTCGAGGTCTACCCCAGGGCCTGTTTGCCTGGTATCAGCAGCAGAGGCTGCAGAAGAGTGAATATTGCTGAACAGCAAATGTTGCTGCCTGATCGTTCCTCTGGAAGCTTTGTCTAACAGGGTTACCGGCCGTGCGAGGTGTGAGGTGTCAGTCTGCCCCTACTGGGGGGTGTCCCCTAGTTAGGCTACTCGGGGGTCAGAGACCCACTTGAGCTGGCTGTCTTTCCATTCTCAGATCTCAAACTCTGTGCTGGGAGAATCACTACTCTCTTCAAAGCTGTCAGACAGGGACATTTAAATCTGCAGAGGTTTCTGCTACCTTTTGTTTGGCTATGCCCTGTCCCCAGAGGTGGAGTCTACAGAGGCAAGCAGGCCTCCTTGAGCTGTGTTGGGTTCCACCCAGTTCGAGCTTCTTGACTGCTTTGTTTACCTACCCACACCACAGCAATGGTAGATGCCCCTCCCCCAGCCTTGCTTCTGCCTTGCAATTAGATCTCGGACTGCTGTGCTAGCAATGAAGGAGGCCCTGTGTGCGTGGGACCCTCCAAGCCAGGCACGGGATATAATCTCCTGGTGTGCCATTT
Source organism: Rhinopithecus bieti (assembly GCF_001698545.2). Lineage (NCBI taxonomy): Eukaryota > Metazoa > Chordata > Mammalia > Primates > Cercopithecidae > Rhinopithecus > Rhinopithecus bieti. Next base: position 168,588 of record NW_016805531.1, on the reverse strand, counting down.
GCTAAGATCCTTGGTAAAGCGCAGTATTATGGTGGCAGTGACCCGGTTTTCCAGGTGTTGTGTGTCATGGTTTCCCTTGGCTGGGAAAGGGAATTCCCTTACCCCTTGCACTTCTCAGGTGAGGCGATGTCTTGCCCAGCTTTGGCTCTCACTCAGTGGGCTGTACCCACTATGCTGCACCCACTGTCCAACACGCCCCAGTGAGATGAACCTGGTACCTCAGTTGGAAATGCAGAAATCACCCGTCTTCTGTGTCGCTCATGCTGGGAGCTGGAGGCTGGAGGTGTTCCTATTTGGCCATCTTGGAACCGCCCCCTTTGCAACTATTATAAAAGAGATTGAATTCTTTCTTTCTGTTATTTATTTATTTATTTTTTTTGAGATGGAGTCTCGCTCTGTCACCCAGGCTGGAGTGCAGTGGCCTGATCTCGGCTCACTGCAAGCTCCACCTCTCGGGTTCATGCCATTCTCCTGCCTCAGCTTCCCAAGTAGCTGGGACTACAGGCGCCTGCCACCACGCCCAGCTAATTTTTTTGTATTTTTAGTAGAGACGGGATTTCACCATGTTAGCCAGGATGGTCTTGTTTCCTGACCTCATGATCTGGCCCCCTCCGCCTCCCAAAGTGCTGGGATTACAGGCGTGAGCCACTGTGCCTACCCAAAAGGGGTTGAATTCTTGATTTGATTCTCTGTTTGTTTGCTGTTGGTATACAGAAGAGCTATATTTGTATAGCTTGTTTCTGGAATCTTAATCTTGTATCTGGAATTGTAATCTTGTATCTGGAAACTTTGCTGAATTCTTTTATCAGTTCTGGGAGCTTTCTGAAGGAGTCTATAGGGTTTTCAAAGTAAATGATCATATCGTCAGCAGTGACAGTTTGACTTCCTCTTTAGTAATTTGGATGCCCTATTTTTCTTTTTCTTGTCTGATTGCTCTGGCTAGGACTTCCAGTACCATGTTGAAAAGGGGTGGTGAGAGTAGGCATCTTAGTCTTGTTGCAGTTCTCAGAGGGAATGCTTTCAACTTTTCCTCATTCAGTATTATGTTGGCTATGGATCTGTCATAGATGGCTTTTATCACATTAAGGTATGTCCCTTTTGTGCCAATTTTGCTGAGAGTTTTAATCGTAAAGCTTGCTAGATTTTGTTGAATGCTTTTTCTGCATCTGTTGAGATGATCATGTGATTTTTGTTTTTAATTCTGTTTATGTGGTGTATCACATGTACAGACTTGCATATGTTAAACCATCCCTGCATCCCTGATATGAAACCCACTTGATCATGGTAGATTAACTTTTTGATACGTTGTTAGATTTGGTTAGGTAGGATTTCCTTAAGGATTTTAGCGTCTATGTTCATGAAGGATATCGATCTGTAGTTCTCTTTCTTGGTTATGTCTTCCCTGGTTTTGATATTAGGGTGATGCTGGCTTCATAGAATGAATTAGGAAAGATTCATTCTTTCTCTATCTTGTGGAATAGTGTCAACAGGATTGGTTCCCATTCTTCTTTGAATGTCTGATGGAGTTCTGCTGTGAATCTGTCTGGTCCTGTATTTTTTTTTTTGTTGGTATTTTTTAAATTACCATTTCAATCTCACTGCTTGTTATTGGTCTGTTCAGGGTATCTAATTCTTCCTGATTTAAGCTAGGAGGGTTGTATTTTCCAGGAATTTATCCATCTCTTCTAGGTTTTCTAGTTTATTTGCATAAAGATGTTCATAGTAGCCTTGAATGATCTTTTGTATTTCAGTGGTGTCAACTGTAATATCTCCTCTTTTGTTTTTTAGCGGGGTTATTTGGATTTTCTCTCTTCTTTTCTTGGGTTAATCTTGCTAATGGTCTATCAATTTTACCTTTTATTTTGCTTTGTTTTTTGAGATGGAGTCTCACTCTTGTCATCCAGGCTGGAGTGCAGTGGTGCGATCTCAGCTCACTGCAGTGTCTGCCACCTGGTTCAAGCTTCTCCTGCCTCAGCCTCCTGAGTAGCTAGGATTACAGGCGCCCACCACCATGCCCAGCTAATTTTTGTACGTTTACTAGAGACGGGGTTTCTCCATGTTGGTCAGGCTGGTCTTGAACTCCCGACCTCAGGTGATCCACCCGCCTCAGACTCCCAAAGTGCTGGGATTACAGGCATGAGCCACCACCCCGGCCCAATTTTATCTTTTCAAAGAACCACCTTTTTGTTTCATTTACCTTTTGTATTTTTGTTTGTTTCAATTTCATTTAGTTCTGCTCTGATCTTGGTTATTTCCTTTCTTCTGCTGAGTTTGGGTTTGGTTTGGTCTTGTTTCTTTAGTTTGTGGAGGTGTGACCTTAGATTATCTGTGCTCTTTCAGATTTTTTGACGTAGGTGTTTAGGGCTATGAACTTTCCTCTTAGCACTGTCCTAGCTATATCCCAGAGGTTTTGATAGGTTGTGTCATTATTGTCATTCCATTCAAAGAATTTTTAGATTTCCATCTTGATCTTGTTTTTGACCCAATGCTCATTCAGGAGCAGGTTATTTAATTTCCATGTGTTTGCATGGTTTTGAAGGTTCCTTTTGTAGTTGATTTCCAGTTTTATTTCATTGTAGTCTGAGAGAGTGCTTGATATAATTTCAATTTTCTTAAATTTATTGAGGCTTCTTTTGTGGCCTATCACATGGTCTATCTTGGAGACAGTTCCATGCCCTGTTGAATAGGATGTGTTTTCTGTAGTTGTTGGATGAAATGTTCTGTATATATGTGTTAAGTCCATTTATTCCAAGGCATAGTTTAAATCCATTGATTCCGTGTTGACTTTCTGTCTTGATGACCTGTCTAGTGCTGTCAGTGGAGTACTGAAGTCCCCCACTGTTATTATGTTGCTGTCTATCTCATTTCTTAGGTCTGTTGGTAATTGTTTTATAAATTTGGGAGCTCTAGTGTTAGGTGCATATATCTTTAGGATTGTGATATATTCCTGTTACACAAAGCCTTTTTACCATTGTATAATGTCCCTCTTTGTCTCTTTTAACTGCTGTTGCTTTAAAGTTTGTTTTGTCTAAGACGAGATACCCCTTCTCACTTTGGTGTCCATTTGCATGAAATGCCCTTTTCCACCCCTTTACTTTAAGTTTATGTGAGTTCTTATGTGTTAGATGAGTCTCCTGAAGGCAGCAGACAGTTGGTTAGTTAGTCCTTATCCTTTTTGCGGTTCTCTGTCTTTTAAATGGAGCATTTGGGCCATTTACATTCAATGAAACACTAGCTATTTTTTATACTGATTTTGTATCTTGTGACTTTACTGAATTTATCAGCTGTAAAAGCTTTTTGTGGTCTTTAGGTTTTTCTACGTTAGATCATGTTGTGTACAAATAGAGACCATCTGACTTTCTCCTTTCCAATTTGGATGCTCTTTATATTTTTCTCTTGCTAGTTGCTCTGGCTCAGACTTCCAGTACTATTTTGAATACGAGTGGTGAAATTGGGTATGCTTGTCTTGTTCTAGTGCTTATACAAAAAGCTTTCCATTTTTCCTCATTTGGTATGATGTTAGCTATGAGTTTGTCATATATGGCCTTTATTGTATATTGAGACGCGTTCCTTCTGTACCTAATATGTTAAAGGTTTTTATCATAAAGTCATGTTGAATTTTATCAAATGCTTTTACTGAATTGATTGTAAAGATTATATGTTTTTTTTTCCTTCATTCTGTTGATGTGATATATCGTATTTTTGGATTTGTGTATGTTGAACCCCTTCCTTGCATCTCTAGGATTAATCCCACTTGATCATGTTATATAATCTTTTTATGGGCTCTTGGGTTCATTTTGCCAACATTTTATTGAGGATTTTTGATTGTATGTTCAACTGAGATATTGTCCTGTAGTTTCCTTTTTCTGTTGTGTCCTTGTTCAGTTTTGGTATTAGAGTAATGCTGGCCTCATAGAATAGTTTCAAAGAATTCCCTGCCTGTCAATTTTTTTGCAAGTCTGAAAAGAAGTGGTGTTAGTTCTTCTTTAAAGATTTGGTAGAATTCATGGGTGAAGCCCTCTGGTCCTGAGCATTTCTTTGTTGGGAGACTTTTTATTATTGCTTCAATCTTGTTACTTGTTATTGGTGTGTTCACGTTTTCTATTTCTACCTGGTTGAATCTTCATAGGTTTTGTGTCCAGGAACTTATGCTTGTCTTTTAGGTTTTTCAATTTGTTGGCATAATAGTTGTTCACAATAGACTTTAATGATCCTTTGTATTTTGTGGTGTCACTTGTAATGTCTCCTTTTCTGTTTTGTTTGTTTGTTTTATTTTATTTATTTGTGTGTTCTCTTTTTCTCAGTCTAGCTAAAGATTTGCTATTATGTTTACCTTTTCATTTCATTAATTTTTGTCTCAAATTTACTTCTGCTCTGATCTTTATTATTTCTTTCCTTCTACTAATTTTGGATTTGGATTTTTTTGCTAGAGGTGTACCATTAGGTTGTTTATATGCAAAATTTCTACTTTTTTTTTAAGTGGCTGAGCGTTTATTTTATTTTATTTTTATTATTATTTTTTTGAGACAGAGTTTTGCTCTTATTGCCCAAGCTGGAGTGCAATGGTGTGATCTCAGCTTACTGCAATATCTGCCTCCCGGATTCAAGTGATTCTCCTGCCTCAGCCTCCCAAGTAGCTGGGATTACAGGCACCCGCCACCATGCTTGGCTAATTTTTTGTATTTTTACTAAAGATGGGGTTTCACCATGTTGGCCAGACTGGTTGTGAACTCCTGACCTCAGGTGATTCACCCGCCTCGGCCTCCCAGAGAGTTAGGATTACAGGTGTGAACCACCGTGCCTGGCCTATTTTATTTTATTTTTAACTTTTGAGATGGAATCTTGCCCTGTTGCCCAGGCTGGAGCGTAGTGGCACAATCTTGGCTCACTGCAACCTGCACCTCCTGGACTCAAGTGATTCTTGTGCCTCAGCCTCCTGAGTAGCTGGGATTACAGGCACGTGCCACCATGCCTGGCCAATTTTTGTATTCTTACTAGAGATGGGGTTTCCCAAAGTTGGCTACAGTGAAAAAAAAAAAAAAAAAAAAAAAAGGCCTTTTCATTTCTACCACATGGCTGGGCTTCAAGTATTTCAAACTTGTTCACTCTGCTTCCCTTTTGAATATAAATTCCAGTTTCAGGTCATTTCTTTGCTCAAGAATAAGAGCATAGGTTGTTAGAAGCAGCCGTACTACATCTTGAATGCTTTGCTGCTTAGAAATTTTTTTCACCAGATAACCTAAATCATCACTCTCAAGTTCAAAGTTCCACAGGTCTCTAGAGCAGGGGCACAGTGCCTCCAGACTCTTTGCTAAAGCATAACAAAAGTGACCTTTACTCCAGTTATCAATAAGTTTTATATTTTCATCTGAGACCTCTTTAGCTGGGACTTCATTGTTCATATTATTATCAGCATTTTGGACACAACCATTCAACCAGTTTCTTGGAAGTTCCAAACTTTTCCTCATCTTCCTGTGTTTTTTTCTCAGCCCTCCGAACTGTTCCAACCTCTGCCACTTTACCTAGTTTCAAAGGTGCTTTCACATTTTCAGTTATCTTTATAGCAATGCCCTACTTCTGACACCAATTTTCTGTATTGGTCTGCTCTTGCACTGCTATAAAGAAGTATCTGAGACTGGATAATTTATAAAGAAAAGAGGTTTAATTGGCTCACAATTTTGCAGGCTGTACAGGAAGCATGGCTGGGAGAGCCTCAGGAAACTTACAAGCGTAGTGGAAGGCAAAGGGGAAGGAGGCACACCTTACATGGCTGGAGCAAGAGGACGAGAGGGAGGGAAAGTGTTATACTCTTTTAAACTGTCAGATCTTGTGAGAACTCTATCATGAGAACCACACTCAGGAGATTGTGTTAAGCCATTAGAAACCACCTCCATGATTCAATCGATACCCACCAGGCTTCACTTCCAGCATTTGGTATTACATTTCAACATGAGATTTGGGTGGGGACACAGATCCAAGCCATATCATATGGGTCTAGGCATTGATACCTTTCTTCTTGGTTTTCTAATTTGTTGGTATATAGTTGCTCATAATAGTCTCTAATGATGCCTTCAGTCTCTGCTATCAGTTATAATATCTTTTAAAATTCTCTATTTGAATCTTCTTTATTTTTTTCTTTTTCTTTTTTGTCTGCGACGGAGTCTCACTCTCTTGGTCTTGCCTAGGCTGGAGTCCAGTGGCGCTGTCTCAACTCACTGCAACCTCTGCCTCCTGGGTTCAAGTGATTGTCCTGCCTCAGCCTCTTGAGTAGCTGGGATTACAAGTGCCTGCCACCATGCCCAGCTGATTTTTGTATTTTTAGTACAGATGGGGTTTCACCACGTTGGCCAGGCTGGTCTCGGAACACCTGGCCTTGTGATCCACCCACCTTGGCCTCCCAAAGTGCTGAGATTACAGGTGTGAGCCTCTGTGCCCGGACTCTTTTTTTCTTAGTGTGGCTAAAGGTTTTTTGATTTAGTTTATGTTTGCAAAACACCAGTTTTTAATTTCATTGATTTTTTTTTTGTATTTTTAAATTTCAATTTTACTTATTTTTGCTCTGATCTGAGTTATTTCTTTTCCTCTACCAATTGTGCATTTCATTTGCTTTTGTCTTTCTTATTTGTTAAGATGCATCTTTAGGTTGCTTATTTGACATATTTCTACCTTTTTGATATAGGTATTGTTTTAAATGTCCTTTTTTGTACTGCTCTTTCTGTGTCATGGAGATTTTGGTCTATTGTGTTTTCACTCCCACATGTTTCATGAAATTTAAAAATCTCTTAATTTTTTCATTGGCAAACTGGTCATTCAGGAGCATATTTTTACTTTCCATGTGTTTGCTTAGTTTCCAAAGTTTTCTTCTTATTGATTTCTAGTTTTATTTCATTATGATCAGAGAAGATACTTGATGTTATTTTAATTTTTTTGAACTTTTTGAGACTTGTTTTGTGGTCTAACTTATGATCTATCCTGGAGAATATGCCGGGCACTGATGAGAAGAATGTGTATTCTGGGGCTGTTGAATGAAATGTTTTATAAATATCCATTTGTTCTATAGTGCAGATTAAGTCTGATGTTTCTTTGTTGATTTTCTCCTGGATGAATACCCCAGGGCTGAAAGTGAGGTTTTGAAGTCCCCAGTTATTATTGTATAGGCATCTATCCTTTTTTTAGTTTTAATAATATTTGTTTTGTATAGCTGAGTGCTCCAGCACTGGGTGCATATATATTTACAATTGTTATATCCTGTTGCTGAATTGACTCCTTTGACATTATATAATGACCTTTGTCTCTTTTATAGTTTTGTCTTGAATCCTGTTTATTTGTGCGTACTGCTCTTGTTCTCATTTGGTTTTCATTTGCCTGGATTATCTTTTTCTTTTTTAAAAAATTTTACTTTATGTTCTGGGATGTAAGTGCAGAATGTGTGGGTTTGATACATAGGTATACGTGTGCCATGGTGGCTTGCTGCACCTGTCAACGCATCATCTAGGTTTTAAGCCCCACGTGTGTTAGCTATGTGTCCTAATGCTCTCCCTCCCCTTCTCCTCCACCCCACAATTGGCCCTGGTGTGTGTTCCGGAATCTTTTTCTTTTCTTTCTTTTTTTTTTTTTTGGTCTGTGTATCTTTATAGATGAGGTTAGCGTATTGTTTTTGTTTTTTTAATCCATGCATCCACTTTGTCTTTTATTGGGAATTTAGTCCATTTATATTCAATGTTATAGTTATAAGGTACAGGCTTACTAGTGCCATTTTGTTATTTATTTTCTGGTTGTTTTGTTGGTTCTCTCTTTCTTCCTTTCTTCTCGTCTTCCTTTGTGTGAAAGTGACTTTTTCTGACAAGTTTTAATTTATGATTTAAAACTTTTTTTGGGCCAGGCGCATTGCCCCATGCCTGTAATCCCAGCACTTTGGAAGGCGGAGGCGGGCGGATCACGAGGTCAGGAGATTGAGACCGTCCTGGCTAATACGGTGAAACCCCATCTGTACTAAAAAATACAAAAAAAATTTAGCCAGGTGAGGTGGTGGGCTCCTGTAGTCCCACCTACTCGGGAGGCTGAGGCCAGAGAATGGCGTGAACCTGGAAGGCGGAGCTTGCAGTGAGCTGAGATTGCGCGACTGCACTCCAGCCTGGGCGACAGAGCGAGACTCTGCCTCAAAAACAAAAAAAAAACCCCAAAAAACCAACTTTTTTTGTATGCGATATAGGTTTTGTTTTGTGGTTACTGTGAGGCTTGCAAATAACATCTTATAACCAATTATTTCAAGCAGATGACAGCTTAACTCTGACTACAATGAAAATAAAAAAAATAAGCAAAAAGAAAACAAACAAAAAAACCAAAACTACACCTTCACCCCATTTCTTCACTTTGTCACTTCTTTTTTTTTTTTTTTTTTTTGAGACGGAGTCTCACTCTGTCACCCAGGCTGGAGTACAGTGGCGTGATCTCGGCTCACTGCAATCCCTGCCTCCCAGGTTCAAGTGATTCTCCTTCCTCAGCCTTCCAAGTAGCTGGGACTACAGGCACCTGCCACCACGCCCGGCTTTTTTTGTTTTTGTTTTTTTTTTTTGTACTTTTAGTAGAGATGGAGTTTCACTATGTTAGCCAGGATAGTCTCGATCTCCTGACCTTGTGATCTGCCTCCCTTGGCCTCCCAAAGTGCTGGGATTACAGTCTTGAGCCACCATGCCCGGCTGCTTTGTCACTTTTGATTGTTTCTATTTATATCTTTTTATGCTCAGAAAGCTGTTTCAGTTACTATTTTTGATAGGTTTGTCTTTTAATCTTCCTACTAAGATATGAGTGTTTTAACACTATAGTTACAGTGTTAGAGTATTCTGTATTAATCTGTTCATTTACCACTACCACTGAGTTCTATACCACCATGTGATATATATTTTTTACATTAATGTGCTTTTCTTTCAGATTGAAGAACTCTCTGTAGCATTTTTTGCAAGACAGGTTTGGTGTTGATGAAACCCCTCAGCTGTGTTTGTCTGGGAGAGTATTTCTCTTTCATGTTTGAAGGATAGTTTTATTGGAAATAATATTCTAGTTCAAAAGTTGTTTTTCTTAAACACTTTGACTATGTCATCTGCCTCTCTCTTGGCCTCTAAGTTCCCTGCTGAGTTGTCTCCTGCCAGACATATTGTTCTTTATATGTTCTTTATATATGTTCTTTGCTTTGTATGTTTTTTATATGTTCTTTGCTTCTTTTCTTTTTCTGCTTTTAGGATACTTTATTTATCCTTGACCTTTGACAGTTTGATTAATATATTAATTTAGTCTTATTTGGGTTGAATCATTTTGGTGTTGTGTGATCTTCTAATACGTTAATATTCATATCTTTTCCTAGGTTTGGAAAGTTTTCTATCAGTATTTCACTGAATGAACTTCCTACCCTACCTCTCTATCTCTACATCCTCTTTAAAGCCATTAACTCTTAGATTTGCCCCTTTGAGGCTATTTTCTAGATCTTGTAGAGAAGCTTCATTCTTTTAAATTGTTTTCTTTTCTCTCCTCTGACTGTGTATTTTATATAGCCTGTCTTCAGGTTCACTAATTGTTTCTTTTCTTGATTGATTCTGCTGTTGAGAGACTGAGACATTTTGAGTTTGTCAGTTGAATTTTTCAGCTGCAGAACTTCTGTTTGAAATTTCAAAAGCTGTTTTAATCTCTTTGTTAAATTTCTCCAGTAAAATAATGAATTTCTTCCCTGTGTTATCTTTTAAGTTTGTTGAGCTTCCTCAAGACAGCTCTTTTGAATTCTCTGTCTGAAAGGACATATATCTTCATCTTTCTGGGATTGGTCACTGGTGTCTTCTGTAGTTCATTTAATGAGGTCATGTTTTCCTGGATACTCTTGATGCTTGTGGACATTCATCACTTATGGGCATTAACAAATTAGGTAATAATTTGTCTGTGTAGTCTGGGCTTGTTTATACCCTTCATTCTTGAGAAGACTTTTCATGTATTCAAATGGGGTTGAGTGTTGTTCTCTAAGAATGTGGTCCTTACGGGCATAAAGGAGGTGCTCTAAGCCCAGGAATACTGCAGTTCTTGCTGACATCTAGAGGTGCTGCCTTGACGAGTTTGGGTAAGGTAAAGGAGAATTCCCTGGGTTGTCAGGCAAAGTCCTCTTGATGTCTTCCCTTTACTCCTTCCAATCAGAAAGAGTATCTGTACTGGGCTGCCTAGAGCACTTCTGTGGCTTCCACAGCTGGCACTGTGCTGGGTCACACCTGAAGCCTGTACAATACTGGATCTTGCCTGGTTACTGCTGATGTTTATTCAAGGCCCAAGGGCTCTTTAGTGATCAAGTGAATCCTGCCAAGACTGGGTCCTTCTCTTCAGGGCAGTGGATTCCCTTTGAATGAGGTTGGGTGTAGAAATCCCCTTCAGGAACTAAGTCCTGGAATTGACAGCTTCAGGAATCTCCTTGGTGCTTTACTTTGGCTGAGCTGGTACCCAAATTGCAAGACAGTCTTCTGTACTCTTCCCACTTCCTTCCTTAAGCTAAAGGAGTCTCTCCCCAAGCTGTACTTCCTGGAGTTGGGTGCAGTGTGATCCAGCCACTCCCCTGGCTGCCACAGCTGGTGTCACACTTGGTCACACATCCCAAGTCTACTGCCTCGAAATCCAGCGCAGTACCAGGGCTTGCCCGAGGACTGCAGTACTTGTGGCCTGACAGCCAATTAAGCTTATTCTGGGCATGAGGCCACTTTAGTTAGCCAGAGGTGAGGTCAGTTGGGACTCAGGTTCTTCCTGCTGAGACTGAGAATTCTGTCTTGCCCAGGGCTGATCTAAATGCCGCTCCTTGGATGCTAGCAGAATTCTTCTCTGTTTTGTGTTTTGCTGTAACATGGCAGCACTGAGTTCCAGTGCAAAGACCCACACTCACTTCACCCTCCCTCCCCAAACAGTTTTCTCTCTGGGAGGGATCCTGTAGGCAATGCAAGACTGTCTTTCCTGTGCTCTTCAATTCCTCTATCCCTGATGTTATGTGAAAACCAGGTACTGTGATTTTCAGGTACTCACCTGAATTTTCTGGGTTCTTATGAAGGTGTTTATTGCATAGATAGTTGTTCAATTTGGTGTAAGATCATGGAAGGGTTCTGTTTGGCCATCTTGCTCTGCTTTCCTTTATTTTTATTTACTGTTAAAACCTGGCTTATGGTCAGTTTTTTCCCATATGTAAACTTTCTTGAGATGCTTTTGTTTTATATATTAGCAATGATTAAAAAAGCTTTCTCTTTTTTCTAGGAGAGCATATAGATTACTGTGGATATTCTGTTCTTCCTATGGCTATAGAACAAGATGTGCTAATAGCTGTAGAACCTGTGAAAACATATACTCTCCAACTGGCCAATACAAATCCCTTGTATCCGTGAGTATTTAAAATTGCTAATTTGTGTGTATGTATGGTTCTGTTTGTACCCAAATGGACTCTTTAGGAGACATCAGATTTATAACAAGTCATTTAATTTGTTGATATTTTGTACCTGACATTAAAAAAATTCTAAGACCATTATTTATTGTTTGTTCGTTTTGTTCATTTGTCAATTAATTTAAGGAATATTTACCAAAGACTTACCATAGTCTTAGATACCAGGTAATACAAAGATAAATAACTCTGTCCTTGTGCGATAGGTACTTATCATCTATTGATCTAATTATCTCCAGCAAAGTAAGGTCTGATGTTTTCCTATGTTACTATGGCAGCTTCTAAGTATCTCATCATAGCATCTTACTATGCTGTATTATTATTATCTGTTTATTTACCTGTGTCACCCAGTAGACTGTAAACTCTGTGACTTCAGGCACTGTTGCCTCTCTTCTTCAATGCCCTAGCATATAAAACAGAGTCCGATGCCTAATAAAGGTAAGTTTCTAGTACATATGCTTTATCAAGTTAACAAAGTCTTTAAAAAAAAATCTTAGTTTGCTAAGATTAAAAAAGTTTACTAATGGGTATTGAATTTAATTAAATGTCTATTTAGTATTGAAGATCAGTTTTTTAAAAATATGGTGAATTAGTCTGATGAAGTTTTAATGTTGAGCCCTTTTGCATTTCTGGGATAAACTCTACTTGCTTTTAATGTATTATAACGGATTTGACTTGATAATACAGAAAAAGATTTTGGCTTATGTTTGGCATATTATATGTTTGGCTTGTTCATTGGTTAGTTTATCTGCAATAACATTCATTTATTCAGAAAATATTTTTGATAAGACTCTATACCAACTTGTGCAAGATGTAGAAGATTTTACTTTTATAAAGAACTTATTGTAGGAGATCTTTTTTCCTTTTCATTTCACATGTCTGATAATATATCTTGTGTGCATTTTGGACCCTTGAAAAGCTCACATTATCTCAAACATATTTTCGTGTCATTGTTTACGAATATTGAAAAACCGGTGCATAATATTTTGTCATCTTGATTTAGTAAAATTTACTTAATCATTCCTACAATAATGAATGTGTGGTTTCAGTTTCGTTTTTCACAAAAGTAGATCCTGAGATAGACCTGGATGCAGGTAGTATATTTGAGAAATGGTCCCAGGGGCAGTAGGAAAGATCATGAAGAATGAGTTGGGCAATTAGAGGTGAATTATCAAGATATATAGTCCCTGCTAGAGGCAGGAGACTTGAATCTGCTAGGACCCCTAGGAAGCATGTAGTATGCCTCCTAGAATTGTCCATTTGTTTTAGCATTCATTGTGTAGGTATATCTTAATTTGTTTATCTATTTGCCGATAATGGACATTTAGATCATTCCCAGTTTTTGCCTGTATGAATAATACTGCTACAAATATTTATGTACAAATGTATGTGTGGACATGTTTCATTTCTGTTGGGTAAATACCTAAGATTGGAGTGTCTGGTTTGCCATTTATTTATTTATTGAGACAGGGTCTTACCCTGTTGCTCAGCCTGGAGTGTAGTGGGGTGATCTCGGCTCAACTCAACCTTTGCCTCCTGGGTTCAAGAGATTCTCCCGCTTCAGTCTCCTGAGTAGCTGGGACTACAGGCAGATACCATCACACCTGGCTAATTTTTGTATTTTTTGGTGGAGACGGGATTTCACCATGTTGACCAGGCTGGTCTTGAACTACTGACCTCAAGTGATCCATCTGCGTCAGCCTCCCAAAGTGCTGGGATTACAGGTTTGAGCCACTGCATCCATCCCAGTTTGCCTTTGATATGGTTTGGTGGTGTCCCCACCCAAATCTCATCTTGAATTTTAACTCCCACAATTCCCACGTGTCCTGGGAGGAACGTGATGGAAGGTAATTGAATCATGGGGGCGGGTCTTTCCCATGCTGTTCTTGTGATAATGAATAAGTCTCATGAGATCTGATGGTTTTAAAAATGGAAGGTTCCCTGCACAAGCTCTCTTTTTGCCTGCCATCATCCATATAGGACGTGACTTGCTCCTCCTTGCCTTCTGCCATGATTGTGAGGCTCCCGCAGCCATGTGGAACTGTAAGTCCATTAAAGTTCTTGCTTTTGTAAATTGCTCAGTCTCAGGTATGTCTTTATCAACAGCATGAAAACGAACTAATATAGCCTTTTAAAGACATTTTCTGGCTGGGCACAGTGGTTCACGCCTGTAATCCCAGCATTTTGGGAGGCTGAGGTGGGTGGATTGCTTGAGCCTGCGAGTTCTAGACCACCCTTGGCAGCATGGTGAAAGCCTGTCTCCACTAAAAATACAAAAAGCTTAGTTGGATTTGGTGGCATGCACCTGTAATCCCAGCTACTCAGGAGGCTGAGGAAGGAGAATTGCTTGAACCTGGGAGGTGGAGGTTGCAGTGAGCCAAGATTGCGCCACCGCACTCCAGCCAGGGTGACAGAGTGAGACTCTGTCTCAGAAAAAAAAAAAAGAAATTTTCTGCTTGCCAAAGTTGTATAATTTTACATTCTCACCAGTGGTGTTACCAGCATGTTTTAAAATTTTAGCTATTCTCCTAAATGTGTAGTAGTATATTTCAAGTTTTTAAATTTCTCTGACTAATGATGTTGAACATCTTTTCATCTACTTATTTGCTACCTAGATGTATTCTTTGTTGAAGGGTCTTTTCAAATCATTTTCCTATTTTTGAGTTTCTTATAGATATAAGCCTTTTTTATTTTTTGAGATAGAGTCTTGCTCTGTCATTTCTGTATTGGGACATTACAGGTCCTCTCTTCTAGCTATTTTGAAATATACAATACATGGTTGTTAACTACAGTCACCCTACTCTGCTATAGACCATTAGAACTTATTCCTTCTATCTAACCTTATGTTTTTATCTATTTGCCAACTTCTTTTTATCCCCCATTCACTGACCCTTCCTCACCTCTACTATCTATCATTCTACCCTGTTCCTTCATGAGATCAATTTTTTAAGTTCCCACATATGAGTGAGAATATCTGATGTTTGTTTTTTTCTGTACCTGGCTTATTCCATCCACATTGCTCCAAATGCCATGATTTTATTTTATTTTTTTATGGCTGAATAGTATTCCATTGTGTATATATACATTTTCTTTATTTATTCGTCTGTTGGTGGGCACTTAGGTTGATTCCCTATCTTTGCTATTGTGAATGGTGCTGGAATAAACATGGAGTGCAGGTATCCTCCTGATACACTGATTTCTTTTCCTTTGGATAAATATGCAGTATTACGGTTGCTGGATCATATGGTAGTTGTGTTTTTAGTGCTCTGAGAAATCTCCCTACTGTTTTCTGTAATGGCTGCACTAATTTACATTCCCACCAACAGTGTATAAGTGTTCCCTTTTTTCTGTGTCCTTATCAGCATCTGTTATCTTTTGTCTTATTAGTAATAGCCATTCTAACTTGGGTAAGATGATGTCTCATTGTGGTTTTGATTTCCATTTTGCTGATGATTAGTGATGGTAAGCAGTTTTTCATATACCCATCTGCCGTTTGTATGGATGTCTTTGGAAAAATGTCTCTTCATGTCATTTGTCCACCTTTAAGTGGGATTATTATTAGTTTTTACTATCGAGTGTTTTGAGTTCCTTGTGTATTCTGGATATTAGTTCCTTGTTGGATGAATAGTTTGCAAATATTTTCTCCCATTCAACAGGTTGTCTCCCCACTCTCTTGATTGCTTCCTATGTGGGCAGAAGCTTTTTAGTTTAAAATAGTTTTATTTATTTATTTTTGTTTTGTTTTCTGTACTTTTGAGAACTTAGCCATAAGATCTTTGGCTATATCCTGAAGTGTTTCCCCTATATTTCTTTCTAGTAGTTTTATAGTTGTAGGTGTTATGTTTAAGTCTTTAACCTATCTTGGATTGAATTTTGTATATGGTGAGAAATAGGGGTTCAATTCATTCTTCTGTGTATGGGCATTGAGTTTTCCCAGCGCCATTTATTCAAGAGGGTTTTCTTTCCTGAATGTATTTTCTTGATACCTTTGTTGAAAATGAGTTTGCTGTCCAGGCATGGTGACTCATGCCTGTAATCCCTGCACTTTGGGAGGCCAAGGTGGGCAGATCACCTGAGGTCAGGAGTTCGAGACCAGTCTGGCCAACATGATGAAACCCTGTCTCTATTAAAAATACAAAAAATTAGCTGGGTGTGGTGGTGCACGCCTATAATCCCAACTACTCAGGAGGCTGAAGCAGGAGAATTGCTTGAACCCAGGAGGCGGAGGTTGCAGTGAGCCGAGATCATGCCACTGCACTCTAGCCTGGGCAACAAGAGCAAAAAACTCTGTCTCAAAAAAAAAAAAAAAAAAAAAGAGAAAATGAGTTTGCTGTACATACATGGATGTTTTTCTGGGTTCTCTCTTCTATCCCATTAGTATTTGTGTCTGTTTTGATGCTAATACCTTGCTGTTTTGGTTTTTATAGCCTTGTAATATATTTTGAGGTCAGATAGTGTGATGCCTCTTGCTTTGTTCTTTTTGCCCAGGAGTGCTTTGGCTATTTGGGCTCTTTTTGTTTGGTTTTATACATATTTTAGGATTCTTTTTTCTATTTTTGTGAAAAAGGAATATTTTCATAAGGATTGCATTCAATTTGCAGATTGCTTTGGCAGTATGTTCATTTTAACAATATTAATATTTTCAGTCCATGAACATGGGATGTCTTCATTTGTGTCCTCTTCAATTTCATTCATCAGTGTTTTCTAGTTTTCCTTAGAGATCTTTCATCTCCTTGGTTAAACTTATTCTTAGTTTTTTTTTTTTTTTTTTTTTTTTGGAGCTATTGTAAACAGGATTTCTGGCTTAATTTTTTTCTCAGCTAGTTCATTATTGGCATATTGAAATGCTGCAAATTTTTGTATATTGGTTTTTTATACTGCAACTTTACTGAATTTGTTTATCAGATGTAAGAGGTTTTTTTTTTAGAGTCTTCAGCTTTTTCTGGATATAAAATCATGTCACCTATGAAACGGAACAATGTAACTTCCTCCTTTTCAACTTGGATCCTTCTATTTTTATTCTTGCCTGCTTACTCTGGCTAAGATTTCCAGTATTATGTTGACTAGGAGTGGTGATTTTGGGCATCTTTGCTGGGTTCCAGGTTTTACAGGAAAGGCTTCAACTTTTCTTTATTTGATACGATGTTAGCTGTGGGTTTGTCATATGAGACCTTTATTGTGTTGTGGTATATTTATTTTATGCCTGATAATTGAGAGTTTTTATCGTGAAAGGATATTGAATTTTATTACATGCTTTCTCTATGTCTATTGAGATGATTGTATGGTTTTTGTCCTTTATTGTACTGATGTGTTGTGTCACATTTAGTGATTTGTGTTTCTTGAACAATCCTTGCATCCCTGGATAAATCCCACTTGATCATGGTGTTTTATATTTTTGATGTTCTGTTGGATTCAGTTTGCTGCAATTTTGTTGAAGATTTTTACATATATTTAAATAGGGATCTTGGTCTGCAGTTTTGGTTTTTGTTACACCTTTGTCTGATTTTAGTATCAGAGTGATGCTTGCCTTTTGGGACTAGGTTAATTCCCTTCTCTTCAATTTATTGGAATTGTTTGAAGAGGATTGGTGTTTGTGCTTTGTAAGTTTGGTAGAATTTTTCAGTGAAGCTGTCCAGTCTTGGGCTTTTCTTTGTTGGAAGCCTTTTCATTTTACTATTTCAATCTTGGTACTTGTCACTAGTCTGTTTATGTTTTTTGTTTCTTCCTGATTTAATCTTGGTATGTTGTGTGTTTAGGAATTTATCAATTTCCTTTAGGTTTTCTGGTTTGTTTGTGTATGTACAGTTATTCATAACAGTGTCTGATAAGCTTTTGTATTTCCATAGTATCAGTTGTAATGTTCCTTTTTGGATTCTGATTTTGTTTATTTGGGTCTTCTCACTTGTTTTCATGATTAATCTGGCTAGCAGTTCATTAATTTTTTTCTTCTTTTCAAATAATCAACTTTCCATTTTCTTGATTCTTTGTATTTTTTCAATAAAATAATTTCAACTTTTATTTCAGATTCAGGGGTTACATGTGCAGGTTTGTTACTTGGGTATATTTTGTAATGGTGATGTTTGGGGTACAGTTGATCCCATCACCCAGGTAGTTAGCATAGCAGCCAATAGGCAGTTTTTCAGCCCACACTTCCTTCCTCCCTACTGCCCTCGCCATCGCATTCTAGTCCTCAGTGTCTATTATTCCCATCTTTATGTCCCTGTGTATTCATATTTAGCGCCCACTTATAAGTGAGAACATGTAGCAGTACTTGATTTTCTGTTCCTGTGTTAATTTGCTTAGGATAATAGCCTCCAGCTGCATCCATGTCGCTACAAAAGATATGATTTCATTCTTTTTATGGCTGCATAGTATTCCCTGGTGTATGTATACCACCGTTTCTTTATCCAACCCACCATTGATGGGCACCTGGGTTGATTCCATGTCTTTACTATGGTAAATAGTACTTCAAGGAACATATGAATCCATGTGTCTTTTTTTTTTTTAAGAATAATTTATTTTCCTGTGGGTATATACCCAGTAATGGGATTGCTGGGTTAAATGATAGTTCTGTTTTAAGTTCATTGAGGAAACTCCAAAATGCTTTCCACAGTGGCTGAACTAATTTACACTCCCACCAACAGTGTATAAGCATTCCTTTTTCTACACAGCCTTGCCAGCATCTGTTTCTTGTTGACATTTACATAATAGCCATTCTGACTGGAGTGAGATGGTATCTCATTGTGGTTTTGATTTACATTTGTATGTCTTCCTTTGAGAAGTGTTTGTTCATATACTTTGCCCATTTTTAAATGGGATTATTTGTTCTTTGCTTGTTGATTTGTTTACATTTTTTTTACAGATTCTGGATATTAGACCTTTGTCGGATGCATAGTTTGTGAATATTTTCTCTCATTTTGTGAATTATCTGTTTACTCTGTTGATAGTTTCTTTCGCTGCGCAGAAGCTCTTTAATTAGGTCTCACTTGTCAGTTTTTGTTTTTGTCACAGTTGCTTTTGGAGAGTTAGCCATAAAATCTTTGCCATATTCTAACCATTTCCTAGGTTTTCTTCTAGGATTCGTACAACTTGAGGTCTTATATTTAAATCGTTCATGCATCTGGAATAAATTTTTGTGTATGCTGAAAGATAGGGGTCCAGTTTCATTCTACTGCATATGGCTAACCAGTTATACCAGCACCGTTTATTGAATAGGAAGCCCTTCCTTCATTGCTTATTTTTGTTGACTTTGTGGAAGATCAGATGGATGTAGGTGTTCAGCTTTATTTCTGGGTTTTCTATTCTGTTCTATAAGTCTATGTCTATGTATCTGTTTTTGTACCAATATTACGCTGTTTTGGTTACTATAGCCGTGTAGTGTAATTTGAAGTTGGGTAATGTGATAACTCCAACTTTTTTCCTTTTCCTTTAGTTTTTTCACTGATTCTCCTCTGAGAGAACTGGTGTTCTTTTAGCTGTGGTTTAAATTGAGGATAGTCAATTGGCTTCATTTCTGGTTGCTTTCAGAGGGCCAAGGCTTTGTACAGGATCTTTATTTGTGACTGGATTCTTGCCCCCGGTTTCACAAGTGATGTATATTGGCAGATTATTTTTGGTGTCGTAATTTGGGCTGTGATCCAGTAAATGGTGCTTAAGAGTGGTGGCCAGCAGATAGGCTCTTAATAAGCTGCACAGCTTTTTTTGTATTTTAGTGCATTTGCAGTAGTCCTCTGTAATGGGGTAGGGGGAGCCAGATGACCCTCTCAACAGGTCTGTTCCTGAGCTTTGAGGAAGCTCCCTCTGATCGCTGGCACTGATCCTGTCTTTTCTTTATTAGGTCTTCTGGGCTGCAGGGCTCCCTCAGGCAGAGGCCGTGACCTGCAGATAGGCCACACTATTCTTGGACTGGTCCTGTAGAGCAGGGTTCCCCAGTCCCTGTTACTGCTCCCTGGCCTGTTCAGAACTGGGCCACACAGCAGGAGGTGAGTAGTGGGCGAGGGAGCATTACTACCACCTGAGCTCTGTCTCCCGTCAGATCAGCAGCGGCATTAGACTCATAGAAGCATGAACCCTATTGTGGACTGCATGTGGGAGGGATCTAGGTTGCATGCTCCTTATGATAATCCAATGCCTGATGATCTGAGGTAGAACAGTTTCAACCTGAAACCATCCCCTCCTCCCCACCATACACTATCCATGGAAAAATTGCCTTCTACAAAACCGGTCCCTATGCTAAAAAGGTTGGGGACTGCTGCTGTAGAGGGAGAGATGCCCTTCTCTGGTGCTGGCTGACAAGCCTGTGTGTCTCACTCCTCTCTGTCTTCTGAGCGTGTGGACTCCTTCCCTGCTCTAGCACTGGCTACAGATCTTGGCTCATGATTCTCAGGCCCTGAGCCATTGGGACTAGCCCACAGCTCCATCTTTTGGCTCACTTTGGCACAGCACCAGCTGTGCTGGGGGATTCCAAGTGCTTCCAGACCTCTGAGAAAGTACTCAGGCTGGCCTTTTGGTAAAGCACCCGTACTGGGCAGTGGAGGCTGTACTGTACACATGCTCCTGTTAGAGCAGCTGCACAGAGGCCTTGGAATGGGCTGGTGGACAGGAGTGCCTACAGAACAGACATGCCCTGTTCCCACTGGAAAGTCAGCCTTGTTCTCTTGACCCAGTAGTCAACTGGGGTTAGAGTTACTCAGAGAAGAAGGGGAGCCTTGGGAGATGGCACCTATGGTTGTATTCTGCTGCAGCTGCCATGTGTGCCAAACCTCATTCCATATAGGCTGGAGTACTTTTTCTGCCTACTCTGCAGGCAGATCCCCTTGCCAGTTTGAAAGTTTATGGGGGTCATAGGATCTCTTGTACTTAGGATTGGAGATCTGCAGCAAGAGTGGGTTGGCCCACCATCCCTTCACTAACCCCTCTCTTAGGAGGCTTTCAGGGCTGAGAATGAGCCCTAGCATTTAGCAACCCCACACAAGGTTCCCAGCTTCTTCTCTTTTCAGCCTCAGTGTCTGTGTTGCTTCTTTATCTACTCTTGGTGTTTTCTTTCTAAGATTTGCTCAAAGTGCATTAGTTTACTTAATATTTAGTCTCGCAGTGGGAGTGGTGCTTCCTGGCTGTGTCTAGTCAGCCACCTTGTCTGCTATCCCTCCAAAAACTTTAACTACCTTTGTGTTTTTTTTAGTAGCTACTTTATTTAGTTCTACTCTGATCTTCATTATTTCTTTCCTTCTACTATTTTTGAGTTTAGATTTTTATTGCTTTTCTAATTCCCTGAGATGCATCATTAGGTTGCTTATTTGAATTCTTTCTTTTTAGATGTAGGCACTCATTGCTATGATTTTCTCTGTTAGCATTGTTTTTAATATATTCCATAGATTTTGGTATGTTGTGTTTCAGTTCTCATTTATTTGAATAAATTTTTTGATTTATGTGTTAATTTTTTCCTTGAGCCAGTGGTCATTCAGAATCATGCTGTTAAATTTCCTTGTATTTATACAGTATCACAAATTTTCTTTTTATTACTATCTAATTTTAATCCATTGGTTCTAAGAATATATTTGATACATACTGTCTAGTTTTATTCTGTTGTATCTAAGAAGATATTTGACATGATTTTCATTTTAAAAAATTTGTTGAGGCTTGTTATGTGTCCTAACATAGGGTCTATCCTGGAGAATGTTTCATCTGCTGGTAAGAAGAATGTATATTCTGTAGCTGCTGGATGAAATGTTTTGTAAATTTCTGTTAGGTCTATTTGGTCAGTAGTGCAGTCTAAATCCAGTGTTTCTTTTTAAATTTTCTGTTGTGATGATCTCTGTAATGGTGAGAGTGGGCTGCTGAAGTCCCCAAGTATTATTGTATTGTGATCTCTCTCTCCCTTTAGTTGTAATAATATTTGCTTTACATATCTGGGTGCTCTGTTGTTGAGTGCATATGTGTCTAGAGTTGTCATATCCTTTGCTAATTTGATAGCTTTGTCGTTATATAATACCCCTTTGTCTGTTTTTACTGTTTTTGACTTAAGGTCTATTTTATCTGGTACAAGCATGGCTATTCCTGCTTGCTTTTGGTTTCTGTTTGCATGGAATATATTGTTTTCATTCCCTTACTTTCAATATATATGTGTTTTTTTCAGATGAAATGAGGTTTTATTTTTGTAGGGGGCTTATTATAGATAGGGTCATGTTTTAAAATCAGTTATCCTTGTTTATATCTTTTAATTGGAAAATTTAATCTGTTTACATTCAGTGTTATTATTGATATGGGAGGGCTTATTCCTGTCATTTTGCTGATTGACTTCTGGTTGTTTTATATATCTTTTTTTGTTTTTTTAAATTTCTCTCTTGTTTATTGTGGTTTGGTGGTGGTCTGTAGTGGTAACATTTGAGTCCTTTCTCTTCCTTATTCATGAGTTTGCTCTACCAGTGGGCTTTATACTTTTATGTGTTTTCCTGTTGGTGTATATATTATCCCTTTGCTTCCAGGTATAGTGCTCCCTTAAGCATTGCTTGTAGGTTCAGCCCATTCATGATAAATGCGTTCAGCTTTTGTTTTTCTGGGAAAGACTTCAGTTCTTCATTTATGAAGGATGATTTTGTTGAGTATAGTATCCTTGGCTGCCAGTCTTTATCTATCTACACTTTGAATATATCATCCTATTTTCTCAGGGCCTGTATGGTTTCTGCTGAGAAATCCACTGTTGTTTTGGTAGGGCTCCTTTATAAGTGTCTAGATGCTTTTCTTTTGCTGTTTTAAGAATTATCTTGTTGTCTTTGACTTTTGACCACTTTACTATAATGTGCCACGGAGAAGACCTTTTAAAGTCGTATTTGTTTGGGGATCTCTGAGCTTCCTGTATCAGAATATGTAAATCTGTTACTGGACTGGGGAAGTTTTCAGCTATTATTTTGTTAAGTAGGTTTTCTATCCTTTTGGTTTTCTCTTCTTTCTGGGACACCAAAAATTCAAACATTTGGTTGCTTTATGATGCTTCATAAGTTACATAAGGTTTTTTCATTCTGTCTTATCCTTTTTTCCTTATATTTGTCTGACTGTGTTATTTCAAAAGAGTTATCTTCAGATACTAAAATTCTTTCTTCTGCTCGATTAGTTTATTGTTGAAGCTTTCCAATGTATGTTTTATTTCATTCAGTGAATTGTTCTGTTCCAAGATTTTTGTTTATGATATCCATTTGTTAAATTTCTTTTTCATATTCTGGATTTTTTTTCCGATTTCTTTGTATCTGTGTTCTCCTGTCTTTCACTGATTTTTTTTTTTTTTGAGATGGAGTCTCAATCTGTTGCCCAAGTTGGAGTGCAGTGGCATGATGTTGCTTCACTACAGCCTTTGCATCCTGGGTTCAAGTGATTCTCATGCCTCAGCCTCCCGAGTAGCTGGGATTACAGGCACTCACCACCACACCTGGCTAATTTTTGTATTTTTAGTAGAGATAGTGTTTCACCATGTTGGCTGGGCTGGTCTCAAACTCCTGACCTTAAGTGATCTGCCTGCTTCAGCCTCCCAAAGTGCTGGGATTACAGGTATGAACCACTACACCTGGCTTCACTGAGCTTTTTAAATGTCATTACTTTGAATTCTATTTCTGGAATTTAATAAATTTCTTTGTCATTGGAATCTGTTGCTGGTGAATGATTTTGCTTCTTCCAAGTTTTTGAATTTGCTTTTATAGAGAATGACTTCTTCTCAAAGATGTACCTATGGTATTGGTTGGGTTGGCATGTTGGCATTGATTCTTGGCACTTGTAGTATTGTAGTCTCTGTATAATTCCTTTGGCCATAAACAGTATCAGTGGTCTCTGATTTCCTCAGTGACTTAGGACATGGTTGTTGTTGGAGACTGTGGATCCTGGCAGTTGTAGCAGTGAGCTGGGTGAGTGGCTGGGTCCTTGGACCCCTGGGTAGTTAGTGTCACCTGTGTGATGGCAGTAGCAGTGGTAGAACAACCCTCTGGCTCCCAAGCATTCTGCATTGTTGTTGGTGGCTATGTTAGGCTGGGTGAGTTGGTCCTCAGTGCCACAGGTGTTGCATGCAGGTGGAAGCTAGCTGTGGTAGTAGTAGTAGGTTGGGTGGGCTCATCTTTAGGTCTCTGGGAGAGTGTTCAGGTGCCAATGGTGGTAGATTGGACATAGCCATTCTTAGTACCCTGGATGGTATGCTTAGACATAGGCATGGAGTCTGGCAGGGCGAGCCTATCCTCAGGCCTCCTGGTGGTGTATGCAAGTGGTAGGCAGGAGTAGAGTGAACCAAGCCACCTAGTGGAATGCTCAGGTGGTAGTGGCAGTGGCTGTGCTGTGGCCCAGCTGCTGGGGAGAGTGGGGTTGCTTTCACTGGCAGCAGTCATAGACAACTGGCTGGGGAGCATCCAGGTGGTGGCTGCAGGTGGGGTAGCCTTTCCTTGGGGCACATGAAAGTGCATGGTGGCTCTGCTGCTGCGAATACCAGGGGTCTGCCAGTGGCTCGTGGTTTGGCCCCAGCAGTGCAATGGCAGTTGCTTTGAGTAAGGGAGTCTGTATTTAGGGCTCGTGAAAATGCACAGCAGCCCCACTGCTGGGAGTATTGTAGTTACTGCCAGTGGCTTGCATTTTGGCTCTGACAACAGGAGTTAGCACTCGTGTTGTCTGTGGGTAGGGGATATCAGAGAGGTTGCAGGGATGTGGAGATAGGAGCTGTTGGTCCCCATGGCAGGATGCAGTCTAATAGAGTCTGGGATCTCAGTATAGTGACGTGCAGATTGTTTAGGACTTGGGGGTGTGTGGAACCCAGCATGAATTTCCTCTTTGGAGCAATGCCATCATGTGATCTCCAAGCAGTTTCTCTGTCAGTCGCATGGACCTCAAGGATTGAGGGGCTGTCCTATGGCTAGGATTGCAGGAGTCCTTAATAGTAATGTGGACCACTTGGGGTGTTTCTCTTGCCCTTTACCCACATTGGAGAGCCTCTCTAGGCTCCCAGCTGATTCTGGCTGAGCGGGCTACCCTGATTTCCTCTCCTTCCTTGCCTTAGGTGTTTCCTGTCACTTCTTGTTGAATTCAGTGTTCTCTCTTACATGATCTTTTCTAACTATCATTGTCAACTTGTTATTTTGATTCTTCTTTGTGGAGAAGGCAAGTACCGGATGCCTATAGACATTCCTCTGTGCCTCCAACTTCATATTTTTTTTGATGCTACTCTTATTATAAATGGTCTACCCCAGATCCAGACACACACAGGTGTCTTGCAATGGTCTACCTACCCCAGGTCCAGACACACACAGGGTAGACACTGGGCAGATGTTTCTTTGAAGAACAAGTAAATGAAAAAAATATGTAAATGGAAAGTATTAATGTAATAATGGGGCATGTCTGCTCATTTTCAGGATTCTTTTCTCAGAATTCTACAACATGGAAGTGGGGATAGAGAAAGCAAATGGATAATGTAATGCAGGGTAGAGAATTGGTGGGAAAATGAGTGTCTGGTTTTGAACCTCAGGAAAAGGCTAGGCAGAGAGGTGAGACAGGGATGTGGGAAAGAGCAAAGATCATTAACTAATCAACACGCAGTTTTTGTTTTGTTTTGTTTTGTTTTCTGACAGACTTAAGCTATACTTCTAATTCTGTGGGAGCTAGCACTTTTCAATTTGTATTAGTCCATTCTCACACTGCTATAAAGAAATACCTGAGATTGGGTAATTTTATAAATAAAAGAGGTATAATTGGCCCATGATTCTCTGTAGGATGTACAGGAAGCACGGCTGGGGAGGCCTCAAGCAACTTACAAACATGGTGGAAGGCAAAGAAGCAGGCATGTCTTACATGAGTGGATCAGGAGGAAGAGGGCTGGGGGCAGCTACACACTTTTTACACAACCAAGTCAAGTGAGAACTGTATCATGAGAAGAGTACCAAAGGGGGAAATCCACCTCTGTGATCCAATCATTTTCTACCAGGCCCCACTTCCAAAACTGGGGATTATAATTTGACATGAGATTTGGGCAGGGACACAAATCCAAACCATTTTATTCTGTCCCTGGCCCCTCCCAAGTCTTGTGTCCTCACATTCCAAAATTCAGTCATCCCTTCTCAACAGTCCTCAGAGTCTTAACTCATTCCAGCATTAACTCACAAGTCCACAGTCCAAAGTCTTATCTGAGACAAGGCAAGTCCCTTCTGCCTATAAGCCTGTAAAATAAAAAATGGGTTAGTTATTACTTCCAACATACAATGAGGGTGCAAGCACTGGGTAAATACTTCTTTTCCAAAAGGGAGAAATTAGCCAAAAGAAACGGGCTATAGGCCCCATGTAAGTTCGAAACCCAACAAGGGAGTCATTACATCTTAAAGCTCCAAATAATCTCCTTTGACCCCATGTCTCACTTCCAGGGCACACTGGGGCAAGGGGTGGGCTCCTAAGGCCTTTGGAAGCTCCACCCCTGAGGCTTTGCAAAGTAGAGTCCCTGAGGCTGCTTTCATGGGCTGGTGTTCAAGCACATGTAACTTTTACATGTGCATGGTGCAAGCTGCTGGGTTGATCTACCATTCTGCAGTCTCGAAGACGATGGCCCTCTTCTCACAGCTCCACTGGGTAGTGCCCCAGTGGGGAGTCTGTGTGGGGGATCCAACCCCAGATTTCCCTTCCACGCTGCCCTAGTAGAGATAGAGATTCTCCATGAGGGCTCTGCTCCTGCAGCAGGCTTCTGCCTGGACATTTAGGCTTTTCTACACATTCTCTGAAATCTAGGCAGAGGCTCCCCAAGTCTTAACTCTTGCACTCTGAACATTGGCAGGCTTAACACCTCATGGAAGCACCAAGTTTTATGGCTTGCACCCCCTGAAGCAGCAGCCTGAGCTGTATCTGGAGTCCTTTTAGCCACCCCTGGAGGCGGAGAGGCCAGGATGTGGGGAGCAGTGTCTTGAGGCTGTGCAGGGCAGTGGGACCCTGGTCCCTGTTCATGAAACCATTCTTCCTTCTTAGACCTCCATGGCTGGGATGGAAGGAGCTGCTGCAAAGGTTTCTGAAATGCCTTGGAGGTCTTTTCCCCTTTGTCTTGGCTATCAGCATTTGACTGTTCTTTACTTATGCAAATTTCTGTAGCTGGCTTGAACTCCTCCAAAAAGGCCTTTCTTTTCTACCACATGGCCAGGCTTCAAATTTTTCAAGCTCATACACTTTGCTTCCCCTTTAAATATAAGTTTCAGTTTCAGGTCATTTCTTTGCTCATGCATATGAACATAGGTTGTTAGAAGCAGCAGGCTGTATCTTGAATGCTTTGCTGCTTAGAAATTTCTTCTGCCAGATATCCTAAATCATCATTCTCAAGTTCAAAGTTCTACATATCCCTAGAGCAGAGGCACAATGCCTCCAGGCTCTTTGCTAATGCATAACAAAATGACCTTTACATTAGTTCCCAAGAAGTTCCTCATTTTCATCTGAGACCTTAGCTGGGAGTTGATTGTCCATATCACTATCAGCATTTTGGAAACAACCATTCAACAAGTCTCTAGGAAGTCTCTACAAATTTTCCTCATCTTCCTGTCTTTTTCTGAGCCCTCCAAATTGGTCCAACCTCTACCTGTTACCCAGTTCCACACCCAAATTCACATTTTCAGGTATCTTTGTACCAATGCCCCTTTCCTTGTTACCAATTTTCCATATTAGTTCATTCTTGCACTGCTATAAAGAAATACCTGAGACTGGGCAATTTATAAAGAAAAGAGGTTTAATTGGCTCACAGTTCTACAGGCTGTACAGGAAGCATGGCTAGGGAGGCTTCAGGAAACTTACAAGCATGGTGCAAGGCAAAGGGAAAGCAGGCATGTCTACATGGCCAGAGCCAGGAGGAAGAGAGAGAGGTGGGAAGTGCCACACACTTTTTAAACAACCAGATCTAGTGGGAGCTCTATCATGAAAACAATACCAAAGGGGGAAATCCACCCCCATGATCCAATCACCTCCCACCAGGTCCCACCTCCAACACTGGGGATTACAACTTGGCATGAGATTTGGGCAGGGATGCAAATCCAAATTATATCATAGTTCTTTCTGGAATGTGGCTCATGTAGCTTCCTACATATTTGAACTTTCCTCTTTTTCTCCTCATGTCTGCCTACCCCCTCTGTTCATATTTCACCGTCAGAATCTCTTTCTGGTTTTCTTTTCTTAGTGACTTTCAAGATGTCCTCTTAACTAGGAACAGAACCTGTCAGATATGCTAACATAACTTTATCTGCTTTCAAAATCTGTGACCTCTTATTGACTGTGAGCAACATATTTTAACTTCTGTGAGTGACAGTAGAGTAAAATTGTGATGAGCTGATGTCAGACTGCATTTTTGGAAAGCAACTAATCCTCTCTGATCCTCCAGGAAGACATCCTCTCTCTATCAAATGCGGACTTTTAGAGATAATACTCTCTCAGCCACATATCCCACCCCATATTATTATCACATGCCATTACTGTCTGGTAGTTTTTTATGTTCATATCATCTTGGCTAGATAGTGAACTTTTAAAAGGCAAGCCTTCTGCCTTTTACCTTTATATTCCCATGCATGCTTTGTATGCTTAAGTGGTTAGTCACTTAATATATTTTGAAAGAGATAATGTATCCATGTTGTTGAGTTAAAATAATCCATGGAAGGTGTTATTACAATGACTGGCATATAGTAGATATTTAGTTAATTATATTAGAGCACTCAGTCAATATGGGGAATTTTACCTCATTTCCTCCTCTTTAATTGATTCTCCCATTTCACACACATTGTTCTTTGACTGATTATAGGAGCCTATTTATTTATCTACCTATTTTTCATTTTGAAGTATTTTTTTGACTTACAAAGAAGTCACAAGACTTGCATAAGGAAATCCCACATTCCATGGATGTATGCTTAGTACATTGTATCAAGGAGGCACAAAACATCCCTTTACTGGTGGTGTTAATTTTGATCATTTGATTAAGGTGCCATCTGTCAGATCTTTCTACCATAAAGATACTATATTAGTCCATTTTCATGCTGTTAATAAAGACAAACCCAAGACTGGGTAATTTATGAAGGAAAGAGGTTTCATTGACTCACAGTTCCATATGGCGGGGGAAGCCTCACAATCATGGCAGAAGACAAATGAAGAGCAAAGTCACATCTTACATGGCAGCAGGCAAAGAGAGCATGTGCAGGGGAACTCCTGTTTGTAAAACCATCAGATCTCATGAGACTTATTCACTATCATGACAAAAGCACAAGAAAGACCCACCCCCATGATTCAGTTACCTACCCTTGGGTCCCTCCCACAACATGTGAGAATTATGGGAGCTACAATTCAAGATGCGACTTGAGTGGGGACAGAGCCAAACCATATCAGATACTTTTTTTTTTTTTGAGATGGAATCTCGCTCTGTCACCCAGGCTGGAGTGCAGTGGCATGATCTCAGCTCACTACAACCTTCACCTCCCGGGTTCAAGCAATTCTTCTGCCTCAGTCTCCCAAGTAACTGGGACTACAGGCACGTGCCACCACACATGGCTAATTTTTGTATTTTTAGTAGAGATGGATTCCACCATATTGGCCA
The DNA here is from genome assembly GCF_001698545.2 of Rhinopithecus bieti. Lineage (NCBI taxonomy): Eukaryota > Metazoa > Chordata > Mammalia > Primates > Cercopithecidae > Rhinopithecus > Rhinopithecus bieti. The sequence continues at coordinate 139,579 of NW_016805531.1, read as the reverse complement.
GGCTTATCTCAAACTCCTGACCTCATGATCCGCCTGGCTCGGCCTCCCAAAGTGCTGAGATTAGAGGTGTGAGCCATTAACACCCAGCCCAGATACTATGTTTTTCCATTGTAGTTCATAAGTGTCTGGTGGGGAAATACTGTAAATATCTTACTTCTCATCACATTTTTGCTGTCTTAAGTTTAGCATCCATTGATAATTGTTTCTTGAAACAAATGATCATAAAGTTTACCGGGTAGTGACTTTTCTAGTCACATCATTTCTTCTATATCAGTTGGCATTTTACCATAATAGAGAGTTTTTCCTTTCTCTTCATTTAGCTTTTTATTCATTTGTTAATTTACATTAGTATAGACTCATGGAATCTTATTTTGTTAAATTGATTATGCATCAGAATCATCATTTTGTTTGTTTGTTTTTTTCTTAAATTGTGCAGATGGTAAAATTGGATGGGTGGCAGAGGTGGCTTTGAGTACTCCTGTTTCAGTTTGAGGGTGTGCCAAACAGCAGGCCCAGAGGATAAGCATTCATGTGGTTTACACCAGTTTAACAAGGACCAACATGAAAGAGAAAATAGTTGTAGATTACTCTAAAATATATTGTTTCCTCTCTGTTTCAGGAAATAAAAAGGGTCAGTTGGAGGTAGTTTAGTCATTAAGGCCACTACAACTTCCTCTCTTAACTCTTAGCAGCTGGAGATGTTTTGCTGTAGACACAGTTTGAACATAAATGGGAAAGGAGAGTCAGTATCACTGTGTTGGCACAAGATGGCAGCAGTCAGCCATTGATTTTGCAGCTCAAGGCCTACAGATTTTAAATTAATGGTGTCTTTTGTCTTCGCAGGGACTTCAGTACTAGTGCTAATAACATTCAGATTGATAAAACCAAGGCTTTGTGGCACAACTATTTCTTATGTGGACTTAAAGGAATTCAGGTAAATTAGTTTATAAGACACTTACTACCAGTTGAGATTATCATGTGTATTCTGTCAGATTTATTTTATTTGCTACATCTTTTTCATCTCCTTACAGTACTAACCAATGCTTCTGTTCTATTTTGCTAGTTTGTGTTTCAGAGTGGGGAAGATACGACTGTTTTTCGGGTAGTGTTCACAGGGGGCAGTAGTGGTTTTCATATAGCTGGCTTTTCATAAATAGGTGCATCTGACAAACATCTGTCTGGTTTTAAAATCTTTGTTTAAACATACCTTTGAGAATATGTTTTAGTACTATTATTTACATTTATACTTGGGATATATAGGGGTATACTGTAATAGGATTTAGAATCAGCCCAGGTTTGAATCTGGGCTCTTCCCAGCTGTGGTAATTTAACCTCTTAAGTCTCAGATTTATCCGTAAAATGATGTCATTGCTATCCTGACAAAGAGTTGTTAAAAGAATTACATAAGGCTTGATGGTAGCCATTTAATAAATGGTAGCTAGTATTGTTATTGCTACTTCAGATGGGATTAAAAAAAGACATAATGAAATGTATTAGTATAAGTATTTTCCTAGAAACATTGAATAATTACTTTGAAAATGTCTAATGTTACATTAGAACAAGAACAAGAAAATAAAATGTTTTCACTCTCTCTCATAGTTGAAAAAGTATCAAGGACCAAAAGAAAATTGATATTTGCTGTTTTTAGAGCCACTTTTATATTGCAATAATTATTTTAGATATAGTGACTTGTATAGAATCATAGGTAGGACAATAAGCAGTAAATTTTGCCTTTGTGAGCTAAAAGTAAACAAACAAACTGACTGGTGTTTTAGAGAGCTTGTGTTCCTTACTGCCTGGCAGTCCTATCTGAAACTTTGTAATGAGCAGCTAGGACTTAGTGGCACGTCCATTACAGAAATACATCACATTTATTTCTAACGTGTAGTCCTATACTGTAACAGTGGTGGTTTTTGTTCTTAAAGTTAATGAATTCATTTCTTTCTTTCTTTTGTGTTTTCCTTCCTCTCAGACACATGGTAATAACTTACAGGAAAAGTTATTGGCAGGTTTTAAATCTTCAAATCATCTGGCTTATCATATATATTAGTGGGAATTACAGTATTTGGAAGCATTTGCCTGGCAAATGCAATTTTAATCTTCCTTGTAACAACATGCCTTTTTGCAGCATATGGGTAAAGTGGCCTAAATAATGCATGTTGCTTTGTGTTATTTTTGAGCATTTCAGGTTTTAAAGCCTTCCTGTTTGGTTTCACAACTTATGTGCAAAAGCAAACTTATCCAATAAGCTTTTGGCAGAAAGGTAATTTAAATGCTAGCCTGTTCAGAAACTTTCAGATTCAAATACTAGAAAGTTTCAGAGGTAATTCGTTTATATTAAATTGATCATGTTATCCTTTTGGGATAGAGCTATTACAGAATGTGGCATATACCCATTTGCATTTTGAATTTGTTATACGTTTTCATGTAAACATTGCATGATAAGTTCTGCTTTTTTTGTTTTTTGTCTTTTTTTTTTTGAGATAGACTCTTGCTCCGTGGCCCAGGCTGGAGTGCAGTGGCACGATCTTAGCTCACTGCAACCTCTGCCCTTGGGTTCAAGCAATTCTCCTGCCTCAGCCTCCTGAGTAGCTGGGATTACAGGCGCCTGCCACCGTGCCCAGCTGATTTTTGTATTTTTAGTAGAGATGGGGTTTCACCATATTGGCCAGGCTGGTCTTGAACTCCTGATTTCATGACCCACCCTCCTTGACCTCCCAAAGTGCTGGGATTACAGGCGTGAGCCACCACACCTGGCTGATAAGTTCTTAAGTGTGATTCCCACTCAAGACACCCATGTTTGATCAGTTTATAGTTAAATATATTGGATTCTTCAAGTTTTTTGTTTTTTGTTTTTTTTTTAAACAAACTGTCTGATATTCTGTATGAAACGGCATTGGCAACAGTACAGTTTCAGTTTATAATTTGTATTTCTGGAAGGAAATTTTTAGATGACTTGAAATCAGAAAGAAAAGTACACCCAGCTAAATTTCTTCTTAGTGTGGTGCGAGAGTTTTGCTAGCTAGGACAGACAGATGAAACATTAAGGAAAAAAGTCTTTTATTTGCAGAATTTTGTTGTAATTTTAGTTATTCTAGCTAGCTTATTGAAATTCTCCCTTGTATAATATGTAGATGAAATGCTTAATTAAGTAATAGTATTTCATATGTTAATCTTCAGTCATTTGAGTAATTTGCAAAGACTATGGTACTTTTTCTTGAGAAGGAGATAGACTTGAATTTATTTGTAAACTTAAACCACAAAGGTTATGATATGATATCATTCCAAAGTGTCCTAGTGTTAGAAATTCGTGTAAGTATACTAGAGCTTTCCATATTTAAATCAGAATCTGATTATTTCTTTGGACTTTCCTATTTGTAGAAATAGAGTTTTCTTGACTTGTTTAGGGTCTGTATTCTCATTTGTGGCTGAATTCTAATTTCACTATCTTTAAAGCTACCATATGGCTAAACTGTATCTATAAACTGTAGTAAAAATCTGGATTTTCTCATCTAGCTGGCATATTAAATCACAATGACAGTTTGCTGGCTCAGGTTTCTAGCTGGAATGGAGAAGTTTTCAAACAGGAATCAGAGACCTGGGCCCTACTCTTGTCTCCGTGTGGGTCATCTTGGGAAAATTTCTTCATCTCTTAGTGCCTAGGTTTTTTCATAAGTGAAACAGAACTGAGAAAGTTTGGAACTCTTTTTTTTTCAGAGAATCTTCTAAAGTAAGGCACTCTTTAGAAACAAGTCACTGCTTGGGGTTGGACTTTTGTAATAACAGAATGCTGGAGATGTGCTGCACGGAGATTTAAATTACCTCATAGATAATTGTATACTTCTTGTCTTGCTACTTGACAAGTTGAATTATAATTGTTTTATATTTTTTCCATATTTGTTCAAATCAATTAATACTCAAGAAAAGAACATTCGAGGCAANACAGGAATCAGAGACCTGGGCCCTACTCTTGTCTCCGTGTGGGTCATCTTGGGAAAATTTCTTCATCTCTTAGTGCCTAGGTTTTTTCATAAGTGAAACAGAACTGAGAAAGTTTGGAACTCTTTTTTTTTCAGAGAATCTTCTAAAGTAAGGCACTCTTTAGAAACAAGTCACTGCTTGGGGGTTGGACTTTTGTAATAACAGAATGCTGGAGATGTGCTGCACGGAGATTTAAATTACCTCATAGATAATTGTATACTTCTTGTCTTGCTACTTGACAAGTTGAATTATAATTGTTTTATATTTTTTCCATATTTGTTCAAATCAATTAATACTCAAGAAAAAGAACATTCGAGGCAATTTTATATTTTTTCCATATTCAAATCAATTAATATTCAAGAAAAAGAACATTCAAGGCAAGAAAATTAAAGGCATTTAAAGGAATTACCCTGTGGCCAAGAGTCGTTAAACAAAATGTCATGATTGAATTGCGCAAGTAGTTTCTATAACTATTATAAGTCTATTGATGGACTTTTGTTCTCTGGGGAATGAAGGAAGCTTTCACTACTCCTTGAATTCAATACTGAATTACTGTTGCTGTTTTTCCTTATATTCTTAGGAACACTTTGGTCTTAGTAACCTGACTGGAATGAACTGCCTGGTAGATGGAAATATCCCACCAAGTTCTGGCCTCTCCAGCTCCAGTGCTTTGGTCTGTTGTGCTGGCTTGGTGACGCTCACAGTGCTAGGAAGGAATCTATCCAAGGTAACTGTGTTTGATAGGAAACCTCGTAGAACCCTCTCCTTCTAAAATCATTAGCGTCCAAATCTCAAATCAGAATGCCTTCCTTGACTGAAAAACTGTCTTCTTTAAAACGACTGCACATGTGGGCGAGCATTGTAACTTAACAAGTGATAAATCACTATAAAGTAGCTTATACCCTCCAAACAGTGCATGAATAGATCTGTGAATAACTATATAAAAATACTTTGTATTGGCCTGGTGTGGTGACTCACGCCTGTAATCCCAGCACTTTGGGAGTCCGAGGCGGGCGGATCACGAGGTCACGAGATTGAGACCATCCTGGCTAACACGGTGAAACCCTGTCTCTACTAAATATACAAAAAAATTAGCCGAGCGTGGTGGCGGGTGCCTGTAGTCCCAGCTACTCGGGAGACTGAGGCAGGAGAATGGCGTGAACCTGGGAGGTAGAGCTTGCAGTGAGCCGAGATCGCGCCACTGCACTCCAGCCTGGGCAACAGAGCGAGACTCTGTCTCAAAAAAATAAAAAAAAAAACAATACTTTGTATTAAATATGGAATTTGAATGTATGGATATCGTTTTAGATCAGCTCATTAACAAGTTAAATTTAGGGCAAGAAATTCTTCCCCTCATGGTTGAGTCTGCTTATTTTCACCCAAAACCTTTAATTTAAAATTTGACAAGTAGTGGGTTACAAGGGTAAAGACTAGGTAATAAAGGAACTGAATATGCCAGCAGATTAGTCACAGAAATAAACTTTAAAATATTGCATTACAAGGAGGAAATGCTTATTTAAAGGAAATATAAATTGTACAAGAGGTCAGAAAGCCTCAAGTTTATAAGTTCACATAAATCTCTGACTCTGCAGTTTAGAGCAGGTGTGCTTAGCTTTAATTAATGCTTTAGCATTCTGGTTCAAATAAAATGTTATCATAGGTTCTTTTTACCCCATGTACATACACTACCAGGTTTACAGATGGTTTGGGCAGATCAAGAGAAAGGCAGCCACATGCTTAGTCTCTTTTAAGCATGTTTTAACTTTCAGTTTGAAAATTTTATATATAGGAGGAAAGGCAGAAATGAAGGAGAAAGCAAAGGTTCAGACAGAATCCTTCTTTTTAGCTGTCCTGTGTAAGTATACATTAATTAGCCCTTAGTAAGCAATGGCTGGTTGGGAGGGAAAGGGGGCTTACATATTATTATTATTTTTTGAGAAGAGAAGAAGCAAGGGACAGGAAGTCCATATGTAAAATGTGTTTCCCCTGGTACAACTTTTTATCTGATTAGTTTATTTACTCATTTGTTTGTTCATCATTCAACCATTATTTATTTAGTGCCTATTTTGTGCCAGATAATGTTCAAGCCATTGGAGATATAATAGGTATAGTCTCAACTTTCATTGTGCTTATAATCTAAAAGGGAAAAGAGACAAGTAAATAGGCAACTGCAATAGAATATAGTAAGTGGATAAGTAGTTTTCCATGGGAGCAGATATAACCCAGGTTTAGAGAGCATAGGACATCTAAATGGAGACACCAAAGATTAAATGAATTGTGGATATTGATGGCATAACACTGATAACATCAGATAAACATGTATTGGGTGGAGAGAACATCATGTGGAAATGTCCAGAGTAAAAGCAATCATGGCTTGTTGGAGTAACTAAAAAATGTCTCAGTATGGCTGAAGCATACAGCAATTTGGATAACAGAGCAGGAGATCAGACGCTGGGCCTTGTAAACTTTGTTAAGGAGTTTAGGCATCATCTTCATAGCAGTGGGAAACCATTGCAGGGTTTTAGGAAGAGGGTAAGGTGTTCATATTTGTATTTTAGAAAGATCTCCCTGGCTATATTACAAAGTCTGTATTTCAGGGTTTTAGCAGTAGGGAGATGATTTGGTCTAGAGAAGTAGCAATGAGAATGGTTAGAATTAGATGGATTGAAGATCTCAGAATCAGTAGGACTTGATCATTGATTGGGCATGGGAATGGGGAAGAGCAAAGACTCAAAGATTTTATCAGTGTCTGGCTTGGTATGGTTCATTGGAATAAGAGATATGGGGGAAAAACAGGTTTGAGCGGAAGCTGAAATGTTGAGTGCAAGGAATCGGTGGGCATACTGATGGAGTTATTTAGTATTTAGTTATGAAAAAAATATGAAGGTCAGGACGAGATCTGGACTTGAGATGGTGCATTTGAGAATCATTAGTTTATCATCATTTTTGAAGCCATAGGAGTGGATCAAGATACCTGGTGGTGGAATATAGGTGGAAAGATAAGGAAAACTACAACAGAGCCCCAAGAAACATGAACATTTGAGGAATGGGCAGAGGAAGAGATGTCCACTGAAGGGATTGAGGAGTAGTCCAGTAAGTATGAGAGAAACCAGAAAGGTGAGGCAACAGCGAAGACAAAGAAGATAATGTTTCATGAAAGGAGTGGTAGTGTTGTCATATGCTTCTGAGAGGTTACCACAAGTTCTGAGAAGTATCCATTGAATATCACAACAAAGAAGTTGTACAAAACTTTGGCAAGAGCAGTTTTAGATGGAAATGAGTTGAAGGGTCTATAAGGGGTAAGAAAGTGGTAAAGTTCAGTGGATACAAAAAGTCTGGCGATGCATGGAAAAAGATAATTTAGTATTTGGAGGAGGGTGTGAAGTCAAGGAATTCATTTCACTTTTAATGGGAGGATTGGTGAAACTTAGTTTTTCTCTTTTTCTGGTGTTTTGATAATATACATATCTAAGAAACAGGAAGGAAAGAAGATAAAGAGAAACACTTGAACCCTTGGAATTAATTCTGATTGTCTGTTTTCAAAGTCAGAAATAGCAAATACATTTTTTATCAGAACTGTCTTATTGCAGTGCCTAAGCAAAAAGGGAACAATATGTATATTCTGGCTTTCGCAGCTAGTCTAAGTTGTACTAACAATATTTATATTTTCTAAGGACTGAGCATAATTATTTGGAGAATTATTTTTTTCTGGAGTGAGATAGAATCTTGAATGAAAGGAAGTCTGTAATTTGTTCAGAGTCTTTAATTTGAATGCCATGTGATTTTACTCTTGTAAAAATCATAGAATCTAAGAACTCAAGGGACTTTAGAGATGAGCTAGTTCAAAATGCTCCTTTTACTGATGTATTAGTGGTACCATAGGAAACAAATGACATGTTAGGTATAACTCAAGAGAGTTTAATAAAGAGACTTTTACAGAGGTGTGGGTAAGGTCAAGGGAACTAACTAGGAAGGGTTCTCTTGTGAAGCTGGAAGCCATTATACTTTAGGAGCGGCGAATATAGTGTAATGTTGCCAGAAATGCAGCAAGGCAGAGAAAGAATGACACAGGTGAAAATGGCAATGAGTGGGAATAGTTGAGGGGAATTGTCTATAGAGGTCAGCCTCTTGGGGTAGGGGAAGTGTGAGAATAGAGGGACAGAGGGACAACTGAAAATAACCAGCCTATTTGATAAGGACACTAAGTCCCACAACAGATTGGTGACTAAAGCCTTTCCTATTATTTTATACTCAGTAAACCCCATTCAGTTGCAGACAACAATTACTGCAGATGGGATATGATAAGTAGATGTAGAACTTGTTAATTCATTAATACACTAAATGTTGCATATCTGAAACCAGAAAACAGTATGACTAATCACCCAGAGAATCTGGAAGCCAGAAATTATGAATCAGAATGTTGCTGGTACAAGAGAGTATGATGTGGTAAAAGATCTATGAAAAAGGAAAATCTAGAGACTTCTGATTTCAAGATGTCAGAATAAGACTTATCTACTCTTTTTCTGTGTCCCTAAATTAATCTTATTAATCTTCTTTTCTCAAAAATAATTTCCAAACAACAGGGAAAATAAGAAACGGAAGCACAGCCTTTATCTTCGGTAAACCAAGAAGACATAAATGACCATAAACCACAAAATACAGAGATGGAAAGTGGATAGAGGAATGGTACATGACTTAGCAGAATGGAGAAAGGTCAGAGCCAAGTGCCTGTGGAGGGAGTTGTAGATGGAAAGGCAGCTGACTCATCCCACAGCTCTCTGGCAAGCCTTAGGAAGAAAGCAGGGTAATATGATGGGTGAGGATTTATCTGAAAGCCTTTATGAGGACTATTTAGACCCTAAAAGGCCTCTCTTCACCTGGGACCATTTTCCCCTACTGTTGCAGGAGTCTCTAGAGAAACCACCAGAGATCATTTGTACTTGGGGGCACTGAGCAGTGAGAAAGGCAGGATGAGAAAGACTTGAAAATCGGGAGATTAGAGGACTTCTGCATCTGAAGAGTGAAATCCTTAGCTTCATTCTTCTAGTTATTACTGGCACACTGGCAACCTCACCACCCTACACTCCAGCAGGAATGTTGGAGGATCCTTCTCAAAGGAAACTGAACCATCCCAGAGATGGTTCATACAGATACGGACATTTGGTGACCCCCTTCTCCAGCTCCTCTATGACCCTGTTAGAAGCCCATTTATAAAGCTTCTAATAAGCTTTTTAGTGACTCACTCTTAAATATGATAGGGCATCAACGGATAGTAAGATTTTGGAAGAAAACCTCCAAAATGAACCAAACAAACAAAAAAACAGAAAACAGGAACCCAGAGGAAACAGAGATAATGCTGAGAGCAGAAGAATGCTTCAAAGACATGATGTCCTCAGAGAGATAAAAGAAAATGTTAAGTCCTTAAAAAATAAGAGTGTTACTTTTTTTAAAAGGAGCAAACAATAAGATAGAGTTTTGCATATTAAAATGTGACAGCAAGACAAAATTTAGCAAAAAGATTGCAATTGCTGGGCATGGTGGCTCGTGCCTGCAATCTCAGCACTTTGGGAGGCTGAGGCAGGAGGATTACTTGAGCCCAGGAGTTCAAGACCAGCCTGGGCAACACAGTGAGACCTTTTCTCAAAAAAAGAGAACAGACTGGAAGAACTCTCTGATACAGTAGGGAATAAAAGAGCTGGACAATAAGAGAGAAAAGCAGGAAAATTTATGGATCAATTCCAGAAATCCATATCCAACTAGCAAGGAAAAACAGAAAAAACAGTTATTAGAAAATTATTATAATTATAAAAAATAGATATGGGGCCTATGTTGCCCAGGCTGGTCTCAAACTCTTGACCTCAAGTGATCCTCCCTCATTGGCCTCTCAGAGCTCTGGGATTATAGGTGTGAGCCACTGTGTCTGTCCAGAAGATTATTTTTTCCAAGGTGAAAATGTGAATTCTGATTGGAAGGGCTCACTGGGTGTTTGGTGTAATAAATGTGAAAGGCCAAAGCAAAGAATATCATCTGGAAATTTTGAAACTTGAGTATTTATAGAAAAGACACTGAAAGGTAGTTGACAGAGCAAGAGAAAAGATGGGAAAGGGATCGTAATCAAAGGATCAGGAACGTAAACGAATTGCTCAGAAACAGTATTGGAAGATAAAGGCAGTTGATAAATGTCTCTATTAATACATTTTAGTTTAGGGTATCTGTTTAAATGAATTAATCAAATGTGAGGATATAGTAAAACATTTTCAACATGTAGAGTGTAAAAGTCTAGAGGATGTAATCCACTAAAACTAGGGAGTAAACCAAGAAAGAAGATCGCATGGGAACTAGGAAATGAGAAATCCAATACAGGAGAGAGGAGTTGGGTATTTATTGAACACTGGTATTTATAGAACATAAGGGAAATTCCAACATAACACCCATAATATCCAGCAGCTTAGAAAGCAGTGCAGATTAAAATGAGGAGAGAGAAAAATGGAACTTATAAATCTTATCAGTTAAAAAAGCCAAAAAACCTGATAAATCTGATATGTTCAATCATGTGGAAAACAGATTCAGAGTAATTTCACAGAGCTGTTGTAGGATATGACAAAGCTCAGCTAGATAAACAAATCTAAGCAAATGAGGAAATGAGGCAATTATTAAATATAGGAAAAACAAAAAAGTTTGTAACAGAAATGAAATCAATCATTTTTCAGTATTTGGCTCATAAGTGAACAATAATCTCAGTAATTAACCGACCGAATATGAATTTAAACAAAATTTTGGGCATAACTTTATTGAGAAAGGTGGAGGAGGGTAAAGGAAAGGTGGACATAAGAGAGCTAAAATCCTCACTTACCATAATAGGAAAGCAATAAATAATGTTTAAAATGAAACAACAGGCAATAACATTTACCATTGTTATTTGGAACTGGAAGCAAGAGCAAAGAGTCCAAAGTATTTGCCACTGTACACATTGCATTGGGGATAGGGATGACAGAGTGAGCTAGGGCTGCTTTTGTTGTTGTTATAAGCCTTTTACCTCTATTTAATCTTTTAGAAAGTAAAATAAAGGATAGAGAGAAGAAGTGAATAGAATGAAAAATAAGAATGCAAATAGAATGAAAAGTTAGATGACCTGTATGAGCACACCTGGGGGAACCTGGAAGATGAAGAGATGAGAAGGGATTCAATGAGTCAAGGCTAGAGATTGAGAACAGATGAGCTGTTGGAATGTGACCAAATCAACGGTTTAGGGTGAGGCCTGTTGATGGGTTTTGGGTGGAAGAATCCAAGAAAATACAGGCATCTTCCATTTAGTGGCTGTAGTCCGTTCCAACAAATCAGATGTTCTGCACAAAATTATTGAGCAGGGGCCTATTTTTTTTTTAAATAGGAAAAAGTATAATGCATTATTCCTCAACTCAAAACCTCTAATTTCCTACAATGTTACAAAAATACAGTAAAACTTTCTTTATATAAGTCACACAGAAGTAGCATGAAAAATGCTTAAACCAATTTTCTTGAATGTTAAACAATTAATATGGTTGTTAACAAGCAGTTACTTTATATAGTAATACCTGTATGTCTTCTGTATTGACACCTGGTATTTCAGTACTCTGCATACTATTTTGTTAACAATATTGTGTTTAGGTTTTAGGGTGTAAATATGTATTTTTTCCTACATCAACACCTTTCGGAAAGTGTTGTTTTGAGAGATATGAACATTCTATGAAGTTTGGGTATCAAAAATCAAGGTCTTTCACCAAGAAAACATTAGTTGCTGAGGTGTTCTATAAGGTATGCCTGTATTTTGTAAGAATGGGATTTGGGTTGCTCTACTGTCCAGTTTCTGTCTGTTCTTGGAGTTGTCCTTGGAGGCCAAGAAGAAAGGACCAAGTACCTCTTAGGAATGTTAGAACAGAAATAGCTGGCCTACTTGGGAAACAGGTTGCAACTCTAAAAGCTAGTCTTGGGTAGTAAGGTATGTTAGACTAGCATCTATCCACAAATTCCTCCTTCTGGTGTGGGGTTGGGAGTAGATTTTGAATTCATGAAGTTGTAGACTGAGCAAGTGATATTCAGAAGATCCACTTTGGAGAATCTGGGAGGTACAGTAGAGAAGTATAGGGTTGAGCTGCATGCCCCATACTGAAGTCTAAGGAAGGAAAAGAAAACCCATATTATCTTGGTTGATGAAGACTGAAATGGCCAGCTGGGAATAGTGGGGTAAGGGAGAATTCTTGTACATGGGTATCTCTGGCATTTTGTCAGAAACACAATTTACATGATTCTGAGTTACCCAGAATACGAGTTGGACATAAAACCTTCCTTTGAGTTATAGTTCACTGAGGAAGCTGGGGAATCTCTCAGATGGCATCAAGAATCCTGTATTGGGAAGCCCAGAATAACATGTATAATACTGGATTTGTGAGGAGTGCTTTCAAGAGAAGACAGTATAAACTTCCTATTCTACCACTTGAAAGCAGTGATTCAGTGGCGTTTGTTGAATACCTACTATATGCCATGCATTGTTCTAGGCACTGGAAATACAACTGTGAATAAAACCAGTGAAGTGCCCCTGCTTTCATGGAGTTTCCATACTGGTGGCGGGAGTGATGGTATGAGATAGATAATGAAGAGCTATACAAATAAATATATAATATCAGCTAGGCCATAGTTAAGGGAAATCTTACATTGTATCTAGGGAGTTAGGAGAAGTTCTCTCCAAGGAGAGGACATTTCAACAGAGACCTTAGGGAGTGAGCAGCTGAGAAAGAGTGTCAGAGGGAACAGCAAGTGCAAAAGCCCTAAGGTGAAAGTGAGTTTGTCATGTCTCAGGAATAAGAGGTCCCTGTGGTTGGGGTGTGGTGAGAGAGAAGCAGGGAGAGGTGGAAGGTGAGTTGAGAGAGTTGGTCAAGGGTGTGTAGCGTCTTCTTTGGCTTTCATTCTAAGTGTAATGGAAAACCTTTGGAGGGCTGTGAGCTGGGGATGGCAAGATGTGATTTACAAGGATTAAGTTCTTTTACCTGGGAGTACTATACCATACCCCTGACAGTGGCAAGAGGGGAAACAATAAGAAAGAAAAGAGAAAAAAGAAAAGAAGGAAGGAAGACAAATGGTCAATGCCCTTATGGAACTTAAATGCATATAGTGGAATAGTAACAGAAGATTTATTAACTGACCATCTATCTCATACAAAGTGTAAGGTATTTTATATGTAAATGAATAAAGAGGTTGAAATAATGGCTCCTTGGGGAAGTTAAACAGGGACAATTTCAAGTAATTGGTGAGTTCTAAGAAAATGTTAAAGGAAGGAAAGGCTGGGAAAGAAAGCACTGGGAGGAGCCCAAGGGCATTTCAGGCAGAGTGAACCCGTAAGTGTATTTTAACAGTTCTCTGAGCCAGACTTATAAATATGTGTCAGCCAAGGCCTAAAAATTCTTATGCAGCCTCATGAAATTCAGTTTAAAAACTTTTTGACTACAGGGATGCTTTCCCGTTGCTTAAGTCCCTGAACAGATTTACTTAATTTCATTTCAGGGGCAAATTAGTTATATAGACATGGGTTGATACTCTTTTCAGGGGAGTGTTTTTGAAGTTTGAAATCCATACTGTACTGGAGCCCTCTAAGGTTCATAAACAGAGTAAGTGGAATGTTCCAAGTTCTGTGCCAAATATGTCCACATTTTCACTTTTCTGAGTTTATAAGTGCTGTTTCCTTGAGAAAGTACAAGACTGTATTTTTCTTCACATATAGCTGCATTTCAGTGAAATACTTCTTGGCCTTCAGAATAAGACCTTGTGCCTGAAAAATAAAGACATGTCTATGTTATAAAATGAAAAGGATCTCACAATTATATAAACTATGATTTGAATGTTTTAATAGTTTGCTACATGGTATAAGAAAAATCAGAAACCAATTTGCACTGTCACTAATTATTATGCTTAGAAGTCCACACAAGGACATTGTTTCAGTTTGCTTAGAATAACGAAACCTCATCCATATAATGGTTAAGGAAAATAGTAGTTTAAAACATTCCAGCCAGATGTTGAGTGCTAATGAACTGCAGCAGTATGGCCTCTGAAAAGATGGTAAATCCAGAATACAATCTTTGAAAAGAATCTCTTAATTAAGTGTTGAACATGGACTGAAGCCACGTGCGCAGGAAGCTATAGTGTTAGCTCTGGGTGGCCTGTGTTTAAATGTGTTTTAAGTTTTTAGTTAATAATGTCAATACAAAACCATTCACGTAGTTTTGTCAATTAAAGGAGATCCTCTGGTTGTATTCTTTTTTAGGAGTAGGATTGGAGACTGAATCATTTATTTAATGATTTTGAGTAGTTTGGATTCACTTGGGTGATGTGACTAAGCTATTTGATTGCAGATTACAATCCCTGCTTTGCAGACATTGTTTGGGTCACTTCTGGTTATTTTTCCGTTTCCTTTTCTGGGCTAAATACATGTTTACCTTTAGCATAAACGAAGGCAAACAAGAATAATTAGGGAACAGCAGATTTGAGGAGTATGGGTCACTGTTTGCAAGTGGTTTCAAATGAAACCACTGTTGCTACAAATTGATATGTATGCCTGGCTGTGTTTTGAACTTTTGTTGTGATCCTTAAATCATTATTACTCAGTGACTGTGTTTCAAGGCCTCCAGATTTTGACTTGCACCCCACAGTAAGTTAAGTATGATACAGTATTTAAAGAATTAACTGGAACAGTGCAAGTGATGTTAAGTACTACACATATGTGCATAGCCTTTACCTACTACATCAGTTGTGTGCATTGAAAATAACTTAAAGATGAAAATACAAGGATAGATAACCCCCCTACCAAATTCAGAAATGTTTCTCATTTATTTTCATGCATTTCTGTTTCACAGAGGTGATGGTAACCATCTTGGTCAAGAGTTACCCATGCTGACTCCCAGACTAATATTTGGTAGAGTAAGGCAGACAATAAAAGGCTGACTTAACTTTGTCCCTTCTTTGGCCAATTTGCTTTGTAACTTGTGATAACTTCCCCTTGCCTCAGTTTCTGTTTCTAAAATGAGGGTGAGAATAGTTCTTCCTTTAACTTCACAAGGATGACTCTGTTAAACTGGCTTAATACCTGCAGTTCTCTGATCTTCCTGATAGGAGATTTTGATGAAGTTCAGGGAAAGAGTTTAGCAAGAAAAGATGCAAGGTAGGAAAAGAAATTAGTAGTCAGGGAAGTTTTTGTAATTGTATGAAGTCTTGTTGAGTGTATTGGTGGTGTAAAAAGTAAAGTAGAGGTTCCTCTTCCAAGAGACTCTCCTCCCCGTCTAATTAGGAATAAATAGTAACTTCTCTTAGAAGCAAAATTTATTCAAAGAGCTGTGCTAACATTCTTAAATATCTGCTAGCTCTAATGAAGAAATCAATGTACTTTATGTTCTGTGCTCCCACAATTTAGCCTAAATATTTGCCCTGGCATGCTTATACTGGTCCAAGCGGGCATTAGGTCATAGCCTGTTCCTCTTCCTTATTTTGGAGGTGTTTTTACCTTTCTCAGCATTCCACAAGTTATTTCCTCCTTCCTTTGTTCTTGTCTGCCTGTGCCTCTTTTAAAAAGTTGTCAGTTGCTAGCCAATCAGGACAAATACAGAATGTGAGGTCCCGTTCTAGCCAGTGGAAACTGGATATAGCAGTAGGGTGGACGCGTCAGGTTATGAATGACTCTGTCTCCTTTGTTCGGTGTACTCTTGTGGCAAAACTGCTGGCGAGTGTACCCTTTCTGCAGAAAGTAAAAATGGCCTTGCTGAGGAAATTAAATTTATGTTCAAGTGTTATTTCTTTGTGGCACTGGAAAACAAGCATTTCTAACAGTGGTCATGGGAAGAGTAAGGAGCCAAATCATATTGTGTGGAGAAGAAAGTGATTCAAAGAGAAAAGGCTGATAAATGAGACTGGTTAAAGCAGGCACTGAGGTATTGGAGACACAAAGATTTGGAGGTTATTACTGCAAAATATGACTTTAAAGTTTTATGTTAGAATTTTCGTGAGAGTAAAAGATGTCTTTTTAAAAAAATTACTATTAAGCACCCAGATGTTTTATGCACATCACCTCTAACTTTGTGGCAGTCTTGTAAATAAGTTTTACTACTATTTCAATTTTGTAGAGGAAAACATGAGGCCCAGAGAATTTATATAATGTCACCAAAGACAAATCACATGTAAGTGGAGTTGTCTGGATTCCAGCTCACATATTTTTGATCCAAAATAGATACTTTTCTACTCAGCCATGCTGCTACTATCACAGACATAGGGAACACCCTGGAGATGAGGTCCAACCCTAACACTCTGTGATCCTTCTGATGTCCTAAAAGAGAGGGAAGTAAATTATAAATTTTCATGTATATAATTAATGTGAATTGGATTTTTAAAATAAATCGACAGATTTTATACTTTGTCAAGGTAATAATGATTTTTTTTTTTGAAATCCTACTATATCCAAAGCAAAGGGTTGAATTCTCAGGATATAGGAAAACCTAGGTATAGTCTTTGGGCCTTAGACGTTTATAATTTCAGTAGGGAGATTAGATTAACATAAAAATGGAAAAGTCATGTAAAAGTAGCATATACAAATTCTTCCAAAGAATATGAAAACAAAGAACACTTCCAAACTTGTATTATGAGGCCAGTAAAACCTTGCTGCCAAACCAAATGTGATACCTTGATACCAAATCTGACAAGGACATTACAAGAAAAGAGAATTACAGGTCAATCTCTCTCATGACATTGGATGCAAAAAATTCTGAACAAAGTGTTCACAAATTTAATCTGGTAGTATGATAGGCTAATACATAGTGGCCAAGATGAGTTTATTCTAAGAATTTAAGGTTGGTTTATCATTTAAAAATCAATCAGTGTTATTGACCATATTAACAATAAAACGTGTCATCTTGATATATAAAGGAAATAATTTGATAAGATTTAACATGCTCACCATCATACCCAGCTAATTTTTTGTATTTTTAGTAGAGACAGAGTTTCACCATATTGGCCAGGCTGGTCTCAAACTCCTGACCTCAAGTGATCCACCCGCCTCTGCCTCCCAAAGTGCTGGGATTACAGGCGTGAGGCACCACACCTGGCATATATATATATATATATATATATATAAATTTGCTGGGTGTTTTACAAAAAGGGGATACATAGGTATATAGTACATTGGATAGAGTATTTCTGGAAGGATTCATTAAAAATCTTCAACAGTGGTTGATCCTAGGGTTGAAGAAAGTCTTGCTATTTTTTATGTTTAGGAAGTTTAGGACATAGAGAAAAGCATATAAAGCATAAAAATAAAGCTCAAAAATTAGCGGGTGTGGTGGCGGGTGCCTGTAATCCCAGCTATCAGGAGGCTGAAGCAGGAGAATCGCTTGAACCCGTGAAGCAGAGGTTGCAGTGAGCCAAGATCACGCCATTGCACTCCAGTTAGGGCGACAGAGTAAGACTTCGTCTCAAAAAAAAAAAAAATACGCACACACACACAGACACACACACACACACACACACACACACACACAATTTTCCCCTTTGCTTTGCTTTTTCACTTAAAACCATAAATATGGGAATCATTCCATGTCAGCACATCTACATATACTGAATTCTCTTTTATGGCTGCCTTGTTTTCTAATATATGGTCATACTATAATGCCCAATTATAGATTTTGGTGTGATGGCAATGTTCTAAAATTGGCCCGATTACTGGACACTTCAGTTATTTCCAGGGTTTTGTATAACATCAGTTTTAATACTTAATAATATTTCTTTATAAGGATATGCTATAATTTATTTAACTAGACCTGTATGATGGAAATGTAGGTGGTTTTCAGGTTTCCACTATTATAAAGAAGGCTCTGATGAAATTCTTGTGGGCAATGATTTTCATACTTGTTCACTTTTTTTTCTTAGCATAAATCCCAGAACATAAAGTTATTGGGTTAAAAGATGATAATTTTAACTTTTGAAATACACTGCCCAATCTGGAAAGATTTTACCAGCAATGCAACAACATTGCATGAGAGGATTTATTTCCCCACTACTAAAGTTCTATCAATCTTTCTAATCTTTCCTAATCTGAAAGATGTTGTCATGGCCATTTCTGTAATTATTAGATAGTTTAATTAGATAGTTTAGATGTTTAATCTTTTCCATGTCTTTTATTGGTCACTTGCTTTTTTTGATTTGGCTGTATATCAACTCAACTCATTTTCTCCTGGAGTATTTATCAATCATCTTACTACTTTATAAGAACTCTTTATATGCTAACCATTCATCTATTATATGCTGCAAGTATTTATCCCTACTCAAACTCATTTTCTGTTTGAATTCTTTTTAACTAACAATTGTGAAGCAAAAGTCGCTTTAGTCATATTTAATCACATATAGCATAGGATCATTGTATGTGCATTCAATTTTATCTTCCTTGAGTTGAAAATACACCACAATCTCTCATTTCATTTTGAAGTACTTGGACACAGGGAGCCTTATAGACTCAGGGATTTTATTTGGGATCTCTCAGGAGTAAGCCACCTTCTCCACTAAATGGATCCCAGGGCTCTCTTGTCTACTACATGTGTGACCTTTTATCTTTAGAAGCTTACTCAGAGGAACCAAAACTGTGACTGATTTGTATTGTAAGCAGGAATATTTTTTCTTTTCTTTTCTTTTTTTTATAGTGAAAGCAAGTTTATTAAGAAAGGAATGAAAGAATCACTACTCCATAGACAGAGCAGCCAGCAGGAATATGTTTTCCAATAGCATTTGTGCAGTAAGAGATACACTTTTGAATCATGAATAATGTAAATTAGCATCTGTTTAGCACTTGGAAAGTTTCAAAGAACTGTACCATCATCCATATGGTAGGCCGTTTAACTCTGTTAAGTGAGGTACAACTGCCAACTTCTTAAACCACAGCCCTGCCTCTCAGAGACTCCCTGAAGCCTAGTTATAGGAGTGTTTACTTAGGACTCTAGACTTTATGTTATATCAAAGAGATATGGAAGATTTCACTTTTATAACAACGTTGTCCCCATTTCATCTTTGGACCTTAAAACACCAAGCATCATCATCATCATCATCAACAACAACATAACAACTACACAGAATTGTCGAGGGGCACAGTCACTGGGTGGATAGGCTTCATTCAGCCCTTCTGGATCTTGGGGCAGCCACTGGTATTGACAATAGGGATGAATTTTCAATCTTGAAGGACATATAAATTCGTTAAGAATAAAAGAAGTGCAGTTAGTCTGGCAAATTGTAAATAACCTTAAAACTTTTCTCCCTAAAGAGAGATGATTGTATCACTTTCTTATGAGCATCTTTACAATGCCTGACATAAAGGAGGCAAGTAATTGGTTTGGATTGAATTAGCGAACTACCTTCATCTATAAAACAGCCATTTTCCCCTAGTGTTAGTACTATATTTGGATGAATTAAAGAAAATCATAAAATGAATACTTCTCTCCAAAGAAAGCAGTATCTTTTCCTAGTAGGATGCATTGATTTTACTATGAAAGGTGGGACTTAAAATAGATTTGGTTTGAATTCTGGCTTTGTTACTCTCCAGGTTTATAATCCAGGGGAAATCTGTTACTGTTTCTGGATCTCAGTTTCCTCATTAGTAAGATAAGAAAATTTAGACTACTAAATCTTTGAGGTCCCTTTTAGCATTAAGATTCTGTGCTCTAAGAGATGAAGAAATTCTTAAGACTATAATTTTTTGAAGAGTTGGAAAACAATTAAAGTTATGTTTATATCTAAATTTTCTAATGGATTTTTCAAGATTCTTGATCCTAATGACAAGAAAATTGTAATTGGAAACAAAGCAAAAAAAACTGGACAGCTATATCCACATTTTGACAAAACTGGAACACTCTGGATTAGGTACTTGTTATAATGTGATAATGTAACATGACTCTCCTAGTATTGCCCATTAAGAGTTTCATCCCTAGAAAGATACCTGCTGCCTTTCTTTTTATCTTGCTCACATTTATTTTGCTTAATAAACTTAACAATCAGGAATTTATTGGATAAAATAAACCTTACAATCTCAATGCCCACTAGATGGAGATACTGGGGCAAACACTTGAATTGACGATGTGTATTTTTACTTCTGAGGTATGCTCTTAGTTTTAATGAAAATAAATGAATAAGTAAAAAAAGGTAAAGAAAAAGAACAAAAAAGTGGGGGTGAGGACTGAGAATGAAACCTAGTCTCCAGTGGCTCTAATGAAAGCTGCAAATACTATAAATCATTGTGAAACATTTTGAAGCTGTACTTCATATTTCTTGCAATTATGCTATTAACCTAATTTGCAAATATCCATACTATGAAATGATTGTATTCAACTGATTATCTTTGAAAAATCTAGTAATAACTCATAAGAAAGTACCATTTATCAAATTTGCCTCTTTTCAAATTCCAGTTTTAGGGTTAGTCTTTATAGATGTAATTTTATTTTCCCGTTCGAGGACTTTTCCTATTAAATTTTAGAAGTTCACTCTCTTAGAAGCACATTGAATAATCTATATGTATTAATACTTTTTCAGGTTGGGAAGCATTTTAGCAAGCATATTGTGACTTTCAATTCAGTCATTCTAAGGCCTTTGATGATTTTGAAAATGAGATTGGGGTTCAAATTCTAGGTTATAATGCTAAGGAGTGAGACTAGGAAAATAATATGTTTATGGAAGATTTTAGTGAAGCCAGTGCCTACATTATTTACTACAGTATAGAATAATCTAGGCATATACAAATAATGTAATAATATTTTATCTATATATTCCTCAAATGAATGACCAAGAAAAAGAAATATTTTACAATTTAATTTTTCCTTGGTTACTAATATATCAAATGCTTTAGAAGTACTATTGGAGATTTAGAATTTAGATGAATGGATATAACTTCTTGATTTTAAAACTAGTAGAATTGGTAAGGGATCAGGAGACAGGAAAGCAACTTGGCCTCATCGTAAAGACTGAAACATGGAATTAAAAGGAGATTATTTTAGTTCAGCAATCCACGGGATGTTATGGTGGGAAAAGCATGGCCTCTGGAGTCCACCAGACCTTAGACTCCTGACTTAGTTCCTCAAGGGTTGTGTGAACTTGATCACATTTCTTAAGCTCTCTAAACCTGTTTCTTTGTCTGTAAAATTGGAATAATGTTTACTCAGTAATGTTACAAGGATTAATGTGCATAAAGTACAGGGCCTAACTTATAATAAGTTGTAATGATCATTATTATTATCATCACATTATAATAATGATGATGATAATAATAGTATTAACAATTTATAATTCGCATTTTGAATGGCATGAACCTGGGAGGCGGAACTTGCTTTCAATCTCAGCTTTTCAGTGAGCCAAGATTGCGCCACTGCATTCCAGCCTGGGCGACAGAGCAAGACTCCGTCTCAACAACAACAACAAAAAAACAATTTATAATCTCATTTCAGCTGTTGAAAGGTAGATTTTTCTCTGCAGGTAAGGAATTCTTGGTCACTGAAAATGATTAAACTAGTTTCACCTGATGCTTTTTTGTTTTCCTTCTAACCCTGAAATCCAGGGTACCATGAACTGCAAATGGATTAGCATAGTAAAAAGAACTTTACATTTCATTTCTTTATTAAACAATGTTTATTGGAGCAGGCACTGTTCTAGAATTAAGGTGGAGTGGGAAAGTAGACAAAGAGCTTATGTTTTGAATGGGGGAGACATATATAAGAGAAAAGTAAATAGGCAAGATACTTTCACATAGAGTTAGTTTATGTAAGGAAAAGGAAGCCTAGTAATGATGGAGAATGACTTCAGGAAAGGCTACTTCGAGTTATAAGCACAAAGAAAGTAAGAAAAGTTTGAAGAGAAAATATCACCAATGAAAACAGTAACCAATTATTGGTAAAACTGAGTATTGTGCATAGCTAATAACATGAGAATGTAGGAAATGACATTTAAGTGAATATTAAACATTTAACTATTAGTTATTTTGAAATTTTCTTCACTGATAATGTCCACCTGGCCGGTTTTCAAAGTTTTCCTCTTAAGGGGACTGGTAATGCTCCTTGGATGTAGTCTTCTCGATTCTCCTGACCCAGTGCCATCTTGTTGGTATGCAGCCATGGTACAGTGGAGTCCTCCAAGGCCCTGGTGGTGGTGGGCTTCTCCCTTCTTTGTGTGGGGTATCTGAGGTTAGTAAAAGTAGAGTCAATGGGAATGGCAACCTCAAGGGCAGCCTTCTTTGGGTAAGGATCTTCTAGTGGATTTCCAAACTTTGCTTTGTCATGTTTCCTTTCCAGTTTTCCTGGGAGTTCCACTTGGAGCTGAACACTGGGGACAAAAGTATCATTTCCCTTGCCCAGCCTGGGGAATCAAACATGGTCATTATTAGATTATAGCATTAACATCCAGGGAAAGAAACAAAATTAGAGAAGAAATTATGCCTATTGTGTATGCCAATCAAATTATTACTTAGTATTTGAAAGATCTGACTTGCTGTTATAAAATACTGGATTGTGAAGCTACTCTTCTGGAGCTGGCCTGAGAAAGTTCCGCCTCTTTGACACTTGTTACAGTTAGGCATATAAATACTGCCAGTTGCCTTGAGTTACTTTTTATGATCAAATCTTATTCTATAGTCCAGTGTGTAAAATTTATGCTTTTTACCCTTCTCTCAGGACTTCGTCATTTTCTGTATTGTAATTTCACTGTTATATGGCAAGGGACCCCACTATAAATGACTAAAAGGGTTAACATAAAAGCCGGAGTTCCTATTGTTTTCTTGTTAATTTTCTTAAAATAAATCTTTTAAAGAATAAATCCTTCATAGCAGAAAGGATTTGTTGTCCAGGTGTACAAATGGTAAAATTGGCATTTGCCAATGTTTCCTTTCACATGTGTAGACTATTCACACAGTCAGATTGGCAATCAGACATGGTAAAATAATTTACCTTGGGAAAGTCTTTATCTGTAATTAAGCTATTTCCCATGGAACATTATAACTTCTTGGAGCAATAGTGGAAGCAGGAGTAGGATCCCCTTTTGTTTCGCTTTGGGAAAGGACAGGAAAAGTTTATACAATTCGTACTTTAGGAACCCAGGTTGTGCTGTTTACACCCAGGTGACCTGCTTTGTGTCAATACCAGTCTGGACTTACTAAGGACAGCATAGGAGGAGATTGGCCTTTTTTGGTATCACTTTGAAATGATAGATTTTTTTTTTTTTTGAGACGGAATTTCGCTCTTGTCGCCCAGGCTGGAGTGCAATGGCGTAGTCTCGCCTCACTGTAACCTCCATTTCCTGGGTTCAAGCGATTCTCCTGCCTCAGCCACTCGAGTAGCTGGGATTACAGGCATGCACACGATGCCTGACTAATTTTTGTAGTTTTAGTGGAGATGGGGTTTCACCATGTTGGTCAGGCTGCTCTCGAAGTTCTTACCTCAGGTGATCCACCCACCTTGGCCTCCCAAAGTGCTGGGATTACAGGCGTGAGCCACCAGGCCTAGCCCTCAAATGATAGATTTTAATGAGTGCCACTCAGATTACTCTTTGACCAATATGCCGATTTAATTCTTTTAAGCATGCAAATGAAATACAATTGTTTCAAAGATCTTGGGTAATATCTCACATAAGAAAACATTCTGGGCTGTTAACCAGTTGTTAATTTTGACTGTGTTTATTTAAATTAAAGGGAAGCAAGACCCTGTGGAATTTATTTATGACCATCAAAGACCATAAATCTCTTATATTTTAAGTAAGTTACAGGGAAAGTAAAATTGGTGATGGGTCCTATGGTTACAAAGATATTCAGAGATTATCTGATTATTTCTTCTTCTGATAAAATTGTGTTATTGCTTTGTAAAATATAAGCAAAAATCTAAGCAATCAGGACTCTTTATGCTGTCAAGACCTTTTCATTGTAATGAAAGTACTCCTTTTATTTTATAATTTAATTTGTATTTATGTTTATTTTCATGACAAAATGTTTTAATTCTCATCAGGTTTTATAAATAATTCTTCAAATAATGTCACTGTGGTTTAAATTTGGTGATAAAGGAAGAAATTTATTGGAAAAATTTAAAACATGTAGATTTTTTTAGGGATAGTTCACAGAAACCTATGTGTTAATGCAGGATGCTTTTATATTTAGAAGTTTCCATTGATTTTCTTCAATTATTTGGGATAATATTGTTACCTATTGACAGCAATGTTAACGTCTCTCTCTCACACATGATTAGATGTATTGTTAATGTACCACTTAAAATTTTTTTTCCAACTTTTAATTATGAGAAAATTTCAAAAGTATAGAAGAGGCAAGAATAGGCAATCAACATGTATGTCTTTAACATAGATCTGTGGAAATATTTTGCCACATTTGCTTTATCTTTCTCTCTACTTTTTTTTCTGAGCCATTTGGGAATTAATTGCAGACATCACCTTGAGTACATCAATATTCATCCCCTCAGAGCAAGGCATTCTTTAACATGCCACACTATCTCATTGGAACATTTAACATTGATTTAATATTATTATCTAATATGCAGTTCATATTCAAATTTTCCAATTGTCTCAATAGTAATGTCTTAGAACTTCTTTTCTTGTTCTTTTCTTTCTTTTAAATTTTCAGATTGAGAATTTACTTATTCAAGACAATTGAATACATTCTGGATCAGAAAAATTAAAGAGAAAGGAATTAAATACTACTTACAATAATACTCGGTTTTACCAATAATTGGATTTAATTAATATCATCTTTGCATTTAGTTTTTTTTTTTTTTCATTTTTTTTTAGTTTATTTTAGAACAGGTCCCCAACATTTTTTTGTCTTTTATGACACTGACAATTTTGAAGAGTCTAGGCCAAATGTTTTTGTTCACATTTCCTGAATTTGGATTTGTCAGACTGTTGCCTTATTATTAGATTGAGACTAAGGTTTTTTCCCCCCGAGAATACTATATAGGTGATGGATGTCCTTCCTGGTGAATTGCATCACATGGTTTCTGTTTCTCCAATTGTACTTAACATTATTTAATACACAGAGATAGGTAAAGATCTGCTGCCTATCAAAATAATGCCATAGTTTAGGTATGTCATATGAATTTCCTTTTATAAAGGCAGAGTTTTTGTTAATAAAAGTTCTTATAAAAGTGTATTAAAAGTGATGATAGAGACTATAGCATAGTCTTCTATTACATTTTAATAAATATAATAATGCATATTTATCAAATGAGTGAAAAATACCGATGACTTAAAAATCACAAATTCTCAACTTTGTCAACGAATTTCACTTCTTCATTATTGCACTGCTATTTAAGTCTGTTCACGTTCTTCGTTGTTTTGTTTAGGAATAACTTGGAATAAACTAGGAATAACTTGGGATAAACTGTTTGAAATGTCTAACATAAAAATAACCAAAGCAGATGTAATTTTAAACTGCCACTGTGTATATAGGGTTACATTATTTCACTTGCAGTCACTTAGGGTTTGTATATATCACATTTCAGTATAATGACATGGGCAGGCTCCAAAGAAAATACCAGGCAACGCAAATTTGGTTTGACTAACAAATATTTACATGTCTTTGTGTCTGTAATTATTGTAATCTTTTAAGGGGTTTATGCTACACAGGCTTAATTCTCTGGAGCTCTGTGTTAGATTAAAAGAGGCTGATCAGTAGTATATATAACTGTAAAAATGATACTGTAGCCCATCTACATAAATTGGTATAAGCCAGAGCTTCTGCAGGGAACAGGTGGACTTAAGAGAGCCCTGACATGGGCAGATAGCTGCCTTTCATGTGCATGCTTTCTTATGTGTTTTAGCCTTTTCTTTCTTTCTGGATGGGTGGTGGTGATGGAACCATCATTTGATTGTTATTTGATTTTTTCAGGTTTCTCTAGTCATGTAGTTAGCACAATAGAAGAAAGAAAAGATAAACAGTGTAGTCCTTTCCTCATCTATAGGAGGCAGACAGATAGTTGTATTGCTAGTACTGATCCATTCACGTATATTTGCTTACTCAGTACCATCCATGTCAGTTTGCAAGCTTTAGCCAGATGTAATTGTTTAAATAAATTATCCCCTGTTGCCCCCTTGATTAAAGCTCCTTGGCCTGTAAGATGTCAATATCCTGTTAACTTTTAACTTCACTATAGCACTTCTCACTTTGTATTGCAAAGATGTTTCCCTCTAGACCATCATGGGGTTTTCAAGCATAGAGACTATTTATTTTTTAAATGTTTGGATCCCCATAGACTCAAATCACAACTGATTTAGATCAGGCAGTATGGTGCCTAACTGAATTAATTTAAAAAATGTAATATAATTTGCAACATGATAATTTCCTGGTGATGACATAAATAATTATTTGAGTTTTAACTTGAAATTCTATCAATTTTACAATTTTGTTTAATCCAGAGGATTTATTCATTTATCCACATTTACTGAGGAGTTATTATGCTCCAGGCAGGGTTGATCCACTGGTCTCTCTCCTGCCTCTCTTATGGCTGATGTCTATTGTAATTTGTTGGTGTCTCTACCCACACTAGCTGATGACTGTCATTCTTAGTTTTAGGCATTTGTGCTAGGTGCTGAGTTCCCCCTAGTTGCTAATAGGCTTTGTCTGTTATATACATAAATAAATCCCATAAATTTAAGCATGTGAATTAGTAAAGCTGTCATAGTAACAGTACTAGTAAAGACTGTTCCTCTTGGATATCACACTTGAACTTGCTGAATTTTTTCACCTGTCTCTTACATTCTCACGTGAAGGAGTTATTACACAGGGAGGTAGTAAAGGAACAACAGAGGCAAGAAAATGGGATGCACTTCTATAATACATAATTGGCTAGCCAAAATGGAAATGTTTCTAAAGGCATGAATATCTCTTGATGCATGTGGAAAATTCCCTTTTATCCCTAATTGTGTTCTTTAATGTAAAGAATAGGCATTACATAGCTATTGTTACTAGTAAAGTTAGAGTTTTTGTTTATCAGAAATTTAAGATCAATTAAATATCTTCTAATTACAGTGTCATAGTTAAAAATTATAAATATTGACTGAATCCAATGGCAGTGAGAATACAGTTTTCAAGTGTGAGTTTTAGCACTGAGGGCTGGTTCATGAGCTGGATGTTCCCAAAGCCATGGGTAGAAGTGGGAAACACAGCAGAACATCTTAAATGGGTGAAACTAGATTTCTTAATAACCCTAGGTTTTTCCTGATCTCATTAGAAATGATTATATGTTCCTTAAAATTTTTTTAGCTGTAAATGCAGTATATTCTATTGTATAAGATTAGGGGTTATTTTATTTAATTTTAATTATAATT